>NC_092667.1:7297356-7606522 GCF_032118995.1 Asterias amurensis | reverse complement strand
TCAAATTATGACGTCACTTTTGCACCAAAATGTTGTAATTCCCAAGGTTTTGCGAATTTTGCATGACTCCACACAGGAAAGTTGTTCAGGATGCTCAACTTGGTCGATTTGCACCGTCAAAACGCGATTTCCAGAGTTGACTATTAGAAAAACAAGATGGCCGCTCTTCCCTTTTCCCTGCCCGGGGAATAACCTTTTTAATTTTCGAGGCACCCCGAAATCCCAATTACCATGATTACTTCTTGCGGATACCCCACCCGAGTGTGCCGGTGCAAATTTGAACCACGCCAATGTTTTACTTTGGCGGTAATCGACGATTTTTGGTCAAATTATGACGTCACTTTTGCACCAAAATGTTGTAATTCCCAAGGTTTTGCGAATTTTGCATGACTCCACACAGGAAAGTTGTTCAGGATGCTCAACTTGGTCGATTTGCACCGTCAAAACGCGATTTCCAGAGTTGACTATTAGAAAAACAAGATGGCCGCTCTTCCCTTTTCCCTCCCCGGGGAATAAACTTTTTAATTTTCGTGGCACCCCGAAAAACCGAATTAGCGTGATTACTTCTTGCGGATACCCCACCCGAGTGTGCCGGTGCAAATTTGAACCCCGTCAATGTTTTACTTTGGCGGTAATCGACAATTTTTGGTCAAATTATGACGTCACTTTTGCACCAAAAAGTTGTAATTCCCAAGGTTTTGCGAATTTTGCATGACTCCACACAGGAAAGTTGTTCAGGATGCTCAACTTTGTCGATTTGCACCGTCAAAACGCGATTTCCAGAGTTGACTATTAGAAAAACAAGATGGCCGCTCTTCCCTTTTTCCTCCCCGGGGAATAACCTTTTTAATTTTCGAGGCACCCCGAAATCCGAATTAGCGTGATTACTTCTTGCGGATAACCCACCCGAGTGTGCCGGTGCAAATTTCAACCCCCTCAATGTTTTACTTTGGCGGTAATCGACGATTTTGTGGTCAAATTATGACGTCACTTTTGCACCAAAAAGTTGTAATTCCCAAGGTTTTGCGAATTTTGCATGACTCCAAACAGGAAAGTTGTTCAGGATGCTCAACTTGGTCGATTTGCACCGTCAAAACGCGATTTCCAGAGTTGACTATTAGAAAAACAAGATGGCCGCTCTTCCCTTTTCCCTGCCCGGGGAATAAACTTTTTAATTTTCGTGGCACCCCGAAAAACCGAATTAGCGTGATTACTTCTTGCGGATACCCCACCCGAGTGTGGCTGTGCAAATTTGAACCCCCTCAATGTTTTACTTTGGCGGTAATCGACGATTTTTGGTCAAATTATGACGTCACTTTTGCACCAAAAAGTTGTAATTCCCAAGGTTTTGCGAATTTTGCATGACTCCACACAGGAAAGTTGTTCAGGATGCTCAACTTGGTCGATTTGCACCGTCAAAACGCGATTTCCAGAGTTGACTATTATAGAAAAACAAGATGGCCGCTCTTCCCTTTTCCCTGCCCGGGGAATAAACTTTTTAATTTTCGTGGCACCCCGAAAAACCGAATTAGCGTGATTACTTCTTGCGGATACCCCACCCGAGTGTGCCGGTGCAAATTTGAACCCCGTCAATGTTTTACTTTGGCGGTAATCGAAAATTTTTGGTCAAATTATGACGTCACTTTTGCACCAAAAAGTTATAATTCCCTAGGTTTTGCGAATTTTGCATGACTCCACACAGGAAAGTTGTTCAGGATGCTCAACTTGATCGATTTGCACCGTCAAAACGCGGTTTCCAGAGTTGACTATAAGAAAAACAAGATGGCCGCCCTTCCCTTTTCCCTGCCCGGGGAATAACCTTTTTAATTTTCGAGGCACCCCGAAATCCGAATTAGCGTGATTACTTCTTGCGGATACCCCACCCGAGTGTGCCGGTGCAAATTTCAACCCCCTCAATGTTTTACTTTGGCGGTAATTTTTGGTCAAATTATGACGTCACTTTTGCACCAAAAAGTTGTAATTCCCAAGGTTTTGCGAATTTTGCATGACTCCAAACAGGAAAGTTGTTCAGGATGCTCAACTTGGTCGATTTGCACCGTCAAAACGCGATTTCCAGAGTTGACTATTAGAAAAACAAGATGGCCGCTCTTCCCTTTTCCCTGCCCGGGGAATAAACTTTTTAATTTTCGTGGCACCCCGAAAAACCGAATTAGCGTGATTACTTCTTGCGGATACCCCACCCGAGTGTGGCTGTGCAAATTTCAACCCCCTCAATGTTTTACTTTGGCGGTAATCGACGATTTTTGGTCAAATTATGACGTCACTTTTGCACCAAAAAGTTGTAATTCCCAAGGTTTTGCGAATTTTGCATGACTCCAAACAGGAAAGTTGTTCAGGATGCTCAACTTGGTCGATTTGCACCGTCAAAACGCGATTTCCAGAGTTGACTATTAGAAAAACAAGATGGCCGCTCTTCCCTTTTCCCTGCCCGGGGAATAAACTTTTTAATTTTCGTGGCACCCCGAAAAACCGAATTAGCGTGATTACTTCTTGCGGATACCCCACCCGAGTGTGGCTGTGCAAATTTGAACCCCCTCAATGTTTTACTTTGGCGGTAATCGACGATTTTTGGTCAAATTATGACGTCACTTTTGCACCAAAAAGTTGTAATTCCCAAAGTTTTGCGAATTTTGCATGACTCCACACAGGAAAGTTGTTCAGGATGCTCAACTTGGTCGATTTGCACCGTCAAAACGCGATTTCCAGAGTTGACTATTAGAAAAACAAGATGGCCGCTCTTCCCTTTTCCCTGCCCGGGGAATAAACTTTTTAATTTTCGAGTCACCCCGAAAAGCCGAACTAGCGTGATTACTTCTTGCGGATACCCCACCCGAGTGTGCCGGTGCAAATTTGAAGCACGCCAATGATTTACTTTGGCGGTAATCGACGATTTTTGGTCAAGTTATGACGTCACTTTTGCACCAAAAAGTTGTAATTCCCTAGGTGTTGCGAATTTTGCATGACTCCACACAAGAAAATTGTTCAGGATGCTCAACTTGGTCGATTTGCACCGTCAAAACGCGATTTCCAGAGTTGACTATTAGAAAAACAAGATGGCCGCTCTTCCCTTTTCCCTGCCCGGGGAATAACCTTTTTTAATTTTCGTGGCACCCCGAAAAACCGAATTAGCGTGATTACTTCTTGCGGATACCCCACCCGAGTGTGCCGGTGCAAATTTGAACCCGTCAATGTTTTACTTTGGCGGTAATCGACGATTTTTGGTCAAATTATGACGTCACTTTTGCACCAAAAAGTTGTAATTCCCAAGGTTTTGCGAATTTTGCGTGACTCCACACAAGAAAGTTGTTCAGGATGCTCCACATGGTCGATTTGCACCGTCAAAACGCGATTTCCAGAGTTGACTATTAGAAAAACAAGATGGCCGCTCTTCCCTTTTTCCTGCCCGGGGAATAACCTTTTTAATTTTCGAGGCACCCCGAAAAGCCGAATTAGCGTGATTACTTCTTGCGGATACCCCACCCGAGTGTGCCGGTGCAAATTTGAAGCACGCCAATGATTTACTTTGGCGGTAATCGACGATTTTTGGTCAAGTTATGACGTCACTTTTGCACCAAAAAGTTGTAATTCCCTAGGTGTTGCGAATTGTGCATGACTCCACACAGGAAAGTTGTTCAGGATGCTCAACTTGGTCGATTTGCACCGTCAAAACGCGATTTCCAGAGTTGACTATTAGAAAAACAAGATGGCCGCTCTTCCCTTTTTACTGCCCGGGGAATAACTTTTTTAATTTTCGAGGCACCCCGAAAAGCCGAATTAGCGTGATTACTTCTTGCGGATACCCCACCCGAGTGACCCGGTGCAAATTTGAACCCGTCAATGTTTTACTTTGGCGGTAATCGACGATTTTGGGTCAAATTATGACGTCACTTTTGCACCAAAAAGTTGTAATTCCCAAGGTTTTGCAAATTTTGCATGACTCCACACAAGAAAGTTGTTCAGGATGCTCCACATGGTCGATTTGCACCGTCAAAACGCGATTTCCAGAGTTGACTATTAGAAAAACAAGATGGCCGCTCTTCCCTTTTTCCTGCGCGGGGAATAACCTTTTTAATTTTCGAGGCACCCCGAAAAGCCGAATTAGCGTGATTACTTCTTGCGGATACCCCACCCGAGTGTGCCGGTGCAAATTTGAAGCACGCCAATGATTTACTTTGGCGGTAATCGACGATTTTTGGTCAAGTTATGACGTCACTTTTGCACCAAAAAGTTGTAATTCCCTAGGTGTTGCGAATTTTGCATGACTCCACACAGGAAAATTGTTCAGGATGCTCAACTTGGTCGATTTGCACCGTCAAAACGCGATTTCCAGAGTTGACTATTAGAAAAACAAGATGGCCGCTCTTCCCTTTTACCTGGACGGGGAATAAACTTTTTAATTTTCGTGGCACCCCGAAAAACCGAATTAGCGTGATTACTTCTTGCGGATACCCCACCCGACTGTGCCGGTGCAAATTTGAACCCGTCAATGTTTTACTTTGGCGGTAATCGACGATTTTGGGTCAAATTATGACGTCACTTTTGCACCAAAAAGTTGTAATTCCCAAGGTTTTGCAAATTTTGCATGACTCCACACAAGAAAGTTGTTCAGGATGCTCCACATGGTCGATTTGCACCGTCAAAACGCGATTTCCAGAGTTGACTATTAGAAAAACAAGATGGCCGCTCTTCCCTTTTTCCTGCCCGGGGAATAACCTTTTTAATTTTCGAGGCACCCCGAAAAGCCGAATTAGCGTGATTACTTCTTGCGGATACCCCACCCGAGTGTGCCGGTGCAAATTTGAAGCACGCCAATGATTTACTTTGGCGGTAATCGACGATTTTTGGTCAAGTTATGACGTCACTTTTGCACCAAAAAGTTGTAATTCCCTAGGTGTTGCGAATTTTGCATGACTCCACACAGGAAAATTGTTCAGGATGCTCAACTTGGTCGATTTGCACCGTCAAAACGCGATTTCCAGAGTTGACTATTAGAAAAACAAGATGGCCGCTCTTCCCTTTTACCTGGCCGGGGAATAAACTTTTTAATTTTCGTGGCACCCCGAAAAGCCGAATTAGCGTGATTACTTCTTGCGGATACCCCACCCGAGAGTGCCGGTGCAAATTTGAACCCGTCATTTTTTTACTTTGGCGGTAATCGACGATTTTTGGTCAAATTATGACGTCACTTTTGCACCAAAAAGTTGTAATTCCCTAGGTGTTGCGAATTTTGCATGACTCCACACAGGAAAATTGTTCAGGATGCTCAACTTGGTCGATTTGCACCGTCAAAACGCGATTTCCAGAGTTGACTATTAGAAAAACAAGATGGCCGCTCTTCCCTTTTTACTGCCCGGGGAATAACCTTTTTAATTTTCGAGGCACCCCGAAAAGCCGAATTAGCGTGATTACTTCTTGCGGATACCCCACCCGAGTGTGCCGGTGCAAATATGAAGCACGCCAATGATTTACTTTGGCGGTAATCGACGATTTTTGGTCAAATTATGACGTCACTTTTGCACCAAAAAGTTGTAATTCCCAAGGTTTTGCGAATTTTGCATGACTCCACACAAGAAAGTTGTTCAGGATGCTCAACTTGGTCGATTTGCACCGTCAAAACGCGATTTCCAGAGTTGACTATTATGAAAACAAGATGGCCGCTCTTCCCTTTTCCCTGCCCGGGGAATAACCTTTTTAATTTTCGAGGCACCCCGAAAAGCCGAATTAGCGTGATTACTTCTTGCGGATACCCCACCCGAGTGTGCCGGTGCAAATTTGAACCCCGTCAATGTTTTACTTTGGCGGTAATCGACGATTTTTGGTCAAATTATGACGTCACTTTTGCACCAAAAATGTGTAATTCCCTAGGTTTTGCGAATTTTGCATGACTCCACACAGGAAAGTTGTTCAGGATGCTCAACTTGGTCGATTTGCACCGTCAAAACGCGATTCCCAGAGTTGACTATTAGAAAAACAAGATGGCCGCTCTTCCCTTTTCCCTGCCCGGGGAATAACCTTTTTAATTTTCGAGGCACCCCGAAATCCGAATTACCGTGATTACTTCTTGCGGATACCCCACCCGAGTGTGCCGGTACAAATTTGAACCACGCCAATGTTTTACTTTGGCGGTAATCGACGATTTTTGGTCAAGTTAAGACGTCACTTTTGCACCAAAAAGTTGTAATTCCCTAGGTGTTGCGAATTTTGCATGACTCCACACAGGAAAATTGTTCAGGATGCTCAACTTGGTCGATTTGCACCGTCAAAACGCGATTTCCAGAGTTGACTATTAGAAAAACAAGATGGCCGCTCTTCCCTTTTTACTGCCCGGGGAATAACCTTTTTAATTTTCGAGGCACCCCGAAAAGCCGAATTAGCGTGATTACTTCTTGCGGATACCCCACCCGAGTGTGCCGGTGCAAATATGAAGCACGCCAATGATTTACTTTGGCGGTAATCGACGATTTTTGGTCAAGTTAAGACGTCACTTTTGCACCAAAAAGTTGTAATTCCCTAGGTGTTGCGAATTTTGCATGACTCCACACAAGAAAGTTGTTCAGGATGCTCAACTTGGTCGATTTGCACCGTCAAAACGCGATTTCCAGAGTTGACTATTAGAAAAACAAGATGGCCGCTCTTCCCTTTTTCCTGCCCGGGGAATAACCTTTTTAATTTTCGAGGCACCCCGAAAAGCCGAATTAGCGTGATTACTTCTTGCGGATACCCCACCCGAGTGTGCCGGTGCAAATTTGAAGCACGCCAATGATTTACTTTGGCGGTAATCGACGATTTTTGGTCAAGTTATGACGTCACTTTTGCACCAAAAAGTTGTAATTCCCTAGGTGTTGCGAATTTTGCATGACTCCACACAGGAAAATTGTTCAGGATGCTCAACTTGGTCGATTTGCACCGTCAAAACGCAATTTCCAGAGTTGACTATTAGAAAAACAAGATGGCCGCTCTTCCCTTTTCCCTGCCCGGGGAATAACCTTTTTTAATTTTCGTGGCACCCCGAAAAACCGAATAAGCGTGATTACTTCTTGCGGATACCCCACCCGAGTGTGCCGGTGCAAATTTGAACCCGTCAATGTTTTACTTTGGCGGTAATCGACAATTTTTGGTCAAATTATGACGTCACTTTTGCACCAAAAACTTGTAATTCCCAAGGTTTTGCGAATTTTGCGTGACTCCACACAAGAAAGTTGTTCAGGATGCTCCACATGGTCGATTTGCACCGTCAAAACGCGATTTCCAGAGTTGACTATTAGAAAAACAAGATGGCCGCTCTTCCCTTTTTCCTGCCCTGGGAATAACCTTTTTAATTTTCGAGGCACCCCGAAAAGCCGAATTAGCGTGATTACTTCTTGCGGATACCCCACCCGAGTGTGCCGGTGCAAATTTGAAGCACGCCAATGATTTACTTTGGCGGTAATCGACGATTTTTGGTCAAGTTATGACGTCACTTTTGCACCAAAAAGTTGTAATTCCCTAGGTGTTGCGAATTTTGCATGACTCCACACAGGAAAATTGTTCAGGATGCTCAACTTGGTCGATTTGCACCGTCAAAACGCGATTTCCAGAGTTGACTATTAGAAAAACAAGATGGCCGCTCTTCCCTTTTTACTGCCCAGGGAATAACCTTTTTAATTTTCGAGGCACCCCGAAAAGCCGAATTAGCGTGATTACTTCTTGCGGATACCCCACCCGAGTGTGCCGGTGCAAATATGAAGCACGCCAATGATTTACTTTGGCGGTAATCGACGATTTTTGGTCAAGTTAAGACGTCACTTTTGCACCAAAAAGTTGTAATTCCCTAGGTGTTGCGAATTTTGCATGACTCCACACAAGAAAGTTGTTCAGGATGCTCAACTTGGTCGATTAGCACCGTCAAAACGCGATTTCCAGAGTTGACTATTAGAAAAACAAGATGGCAGCTCTTGCCTTTTTCCTGCCCGGGGAATAACCTTTTTAATTTTCGAGGCACCCCGAAAAGCCGAATTAGCGTGATTACTTCTTGCGGATACCCCACCCGAGTGTGCCGGTGCAAATATGAAGCACGCCAATGATTTACTTTGGCGGTAATCGACGATTTTTGGTCAAGTTATGACGTCACTTTTGCACCAAAAAGTTGTAATTCCCTAGGTGTTGCGAATTTTGCATGACTCCACACAGGAAAGTTGTTCAGGATGCTCAACTTGGTCGATTTGCACCGTCAAAACGCGATTTCCAGAGTTGACTATTAGAAAAACAAGATGGCCGCTCTTCCCTTTTTCCTGCCCGGGGAATAACCTTTTTAATTTTCGAGGCACCCCGAAAAGCCGAATTAGCGTGATTACTTCTTGCGGATACCCCACCCGAGTGTGCCGGTGCAAATATGAAGCACGCCAATGATTTACTTTGGCGGTAATCGACGATTTTTGGTCAAGTTATGACGTCACTTTTGCACCAAAAAGTTGTAATTCCCTAGGTGTTGCGAATTTTGCATGACTCCACACAGGAAAATTGTTCAGGATGCTCAACTTGGTCGATTTGCACCGTCAAAACGCGATTTCCAGAGTTGACTATTAGAAAAACAAGATGGCCGCTCTTCCCTTTTTACTGCCCGGGGAATAACCTTTTTAATTTTCGAGGCACCCCGAAAAGCCGAACTAGCGTGATTACTTCTTGCGGATACCCCACCCGAGTGTGCCGGTGCAAATTTGAAGCACGCCAATGATTTACTTTGGCGGTAATCGACGATTTTTGGTCAAGTTATGACGTCACTTTTGCACCAAAAAGTTGTAATTCCCTAGGTGTTGCGAATTTTGCATGACTCCACACAGGAAAATTGTTCAGGATGCTCAACTTGGTCGATTTGCACCGTCAAAACGCGATTTCCAGAGTTGACTATTAGAAAAACAAGATGGCCGCTCTTCCCTTTTCCCTGCCCGGGGAATAACCTTTTTTAATTTTCGTGGCACCCCGAAAAACCGAATTAGCGTGATTACTTCTTGCGGATACCCCACCCGAGTGTGCCGGTGCAAATTTGAACCCGTCAATGTTTTACTTTGGCGGTAATCGACGATTTTTGGTCAAATTATGACGTCACTTTTGCACCAAAAAGTTGTAATTCCCAAGGTTTTGCGAATTTTGCGTGACTCCACACAAGAAAGTTGTTCAGGATGCTCCACATGGTCGATTTGCACCGTCAAAACGCGATTTCCAGAGTTGACTATTAGAAAAACAAGATGGCCGCTCTTCCCTTTTTACTGCCCGGGGAATAACTTTTTTAATTTTCGAGGCACCCCGAAAAGCCGAATTAGCGTGATTACTTCTTGCGGATACCCCACCCGAGTGTGCCGGTGCAAATTTGAACCCGTCAATGTTTTACTTTGGCGGTAATCGACGATTTTGGGTCAAATTATGACGTCACTTTTGCACCAAAAAGTTGTAATTCCCAAGGTTTTGCAAATTTTGCATGACTCCACACAAGAAAGTTGTTCGGGATGCTCCACATGGTCGATTTGCACCGTCAAAACGCGATTTCCAGAGTTGACTATTAGAAAAACAAGATGGCCGCTCTTCCCTTTTCCCTGCCCGGGGAATAACCTTTTTAATTTTCGAGGCACCCCGAAATCCGAATTACCGTGATTACTTCTTGCGGATACCCCACCCGAGTGTGCCGGTACAAATTTGAACCACGCCAATGTTTTACTTTGGCGGTAATCGACGATTTTTGGTCAAGTTAAGACGTCACTTTTGCACCAAAAAGTTGTAATTCCCTAGGTGTTGCGAATTTTGCATGACTCCACACAGGAAAATTGTTCAGGATGCTCAACTTGGTCGATTTGCACCGTCAAAACGCGATTTCCAGAGTTGACTATTAGAAAAACAAGATGGCCGCTCTTCCCTTTTTACTGCCCGGGGAATAACCTTTTTAATTTTCGAGGCACCCCGAAAAGCCGAATTAGCGTGATTACTTCTTGCGGATACCCCACCCGAGTGTGCCGGTGCAAATATGAAGCACGCCAATGATTTACTTTGGCGGTAATCGACGATTTTTGGTCAAATTATGACGTCACTTTTGCACCAAAAAGTTGTAATTCCCAAGGTTTTGCGAATTTTGCATGACTCCACACAAGAAAGTTGTTCAGGATGCTCAACTTGGTCGATTTGCACCGTCAAAACGCGATTTCCAGAGTTGACTATTATGAAAACAAGATGGCCGCTCTTCCCTTTTCCCTGCCCGGGGAATAACCTTTTTAATTTTCGAGGCACCCCGAAAAGCCGAATTAGCGTGATTACTTCTTGCGGATACCCACCCGAGTGTGCCGGTGCAAATTTGAACCCCGTCAATGTTTTACTTTGGCGGTAATCGACGATTTTTGGTCAAATTATGACGTCACTTTTGCACCAAAAATGTGTAATTCCCTAGGTTTTGCGAATTTTGCATGACTCCACACAGGAAAGTTGTTCAGGATGCTCAACTTGGTCGATTTGCACCGTCAAAACGCGATTCCCAGAGTTGACTATTAGAAAAACAAGATGGCCGCTCTTCCCTTTTCCCTGCCCGGGGAATAACCTTTTTAATTTTCGAGGCACCCCGAAATCCGAATTACCGTGATTACTTCTTGCGGATACCCCACCCGAGTGTGCCGGTACAAATTTGAACCACGCCAATGTTTTACTTTGGCGGTAATCGACGATTTTTGGTCAAGTTAAGACGTCACTTTTGCACCAAAAAGTTGTAATTCCCTAGGTGTTGCGAATTTTGCATGACTCCACACAGGAAAATTGTTCAGGATGCTCAACTTGGTCGATTTGCACCGTCAAAACGCGATTTCCAGAGTTGACTATTAGAAAAACAAGATGGCCGCTCTTCCCTTTTTACTGCCCGGGGAATAACCTTTTTAATTTTCGAGGCACCCCGAAAAGCCGAATTAGCGTGATTACTTCTTGCGGATACCCCACCCGAGTGTGCCGGTGCAAATATGAAGCACGCCAATGATTTACTTTGGCGGTAATCGACGATTTTTGGTCAAGTTAAGACGTCACTTTTGCACCAAAAAGTTGTAATTCCCTAGGTGTTGCGAATTTTGCATGACTCCACACAAGAAAGTTGTTCAGGATGCTCAACTTGGTCGATTTGCACCGTCAAAACGCGATTTCCAGAGTTGACTATTAGAAAAACAAGATGGCCGCTCTTCCCTTTTTCCTGCCCGGGGAATAACCTTTTTAATTTTCGAGGCACCCCGAAAAGCCGAATTAGCGTGATTACTTCTTGCGGATACCCCACCCGAGTGTGCCGGTGCAAATTTGAAGCACGCCAATGATTTACTTTGGCGGTAATCGACGATTTTTGGTCAAGTTATGACGTCACTTTTGCACCAAAAAGTTGTAATTCCCTAGGTGTTGCGAATTTTGCATGACTCCACACAGGAAAATTGTTCAGGATGCTCAACTTGGTCGATTTGCACCGTCAAAACGCAATTTCCAGAGTTGACTATTAGAAAAACAAGATGGCCGCTCTTCCCTTTTCCCTGCCCGGGGAATAACCTTTTTTAATTTTCGTGGCACCCCGAAAAACCGAATAAGCGTGATTACTTCTTGCGGATACCCCACCCGAGTGTGCCGGTGCAAATTTGAACCCGTCAATGTTTTACTTTGGCGGTAATCGACAATTTTTGGTCAAATTATGACGTCACTTTTGCACCAAAAACTTGTAATTCCCAAGGTTTTGCGAATTTTGCGTGACTCCACACAAGAAAGTTGTTCAGGATGCTCCACATGGTCGATTTGCACCGTCAAAACGCGATTTCCAGAGTTGACTATTAGAAAAACAAGATGGCCGCTCTTCCCTTTTTCCTGCCCTGGGAATAACCTTTTTAATTTTCGAGGCACCCCGAAAAGCCGAATTAGCGTGATTACTTCTTGCGGATACCCCACCCGAGTGTGCCGGTGCAAATTTGAAGCACGCCAATGATTTACTTTGGCGGTAATCGACGATTTTTGGTCAAGTTATGACGTCACTTTTGCACCAAAAAGTTGTAATTCCCTAGGTGTTGCGAATTTTGCATGACTCCACACAGGAAAATTGTTCAGGATGCTCAACTTGGTCGATTTGCACCGTCAAAACGCGATTTCCAGAGTTGACTATTAGAAAAACAAGATGGCCGCTCTTCCCTTTTTACTGCCCAGGGAATAACCTTTTTAATTTTCGAGGCACCCCGAAAAGCCGAATTAGCGTGATTACTTCTTGCGGATACCCCACCCGAGTGTGCCGGTGCAAATATGAAGCACGCCAATGATTTACTTTGGCGGTAATCGACGATTTTTGGTCAAGTTAAGACGTCACTTTTGCACCAAAAAGTTGTAATTCCCTAGGTGTTGCGAATTTTGCATGACTCCACACAAGAAAGTTGTTCAGGATGCTCAACTTGGTCGATTAGCACCGTCAAAACGCGATTTCCAGAGTTGACTATTAGAAAAACAAGATGGCAGCTCTTGCCTTTTTCCTGCCCGGGGAATAACCTTTTTAATTTTCGAGGCACCCCGAAAAGCCGAATTAGCGTGATTACTTCTTGCGGATACCCCACCCGAGTGTGCCGGTGCAAATATGAAGCACGCCAATGATTTACTTTGGCGGTAATCGACGATTTTTGGTCAAGTTATGACGTCACTTTTGCACCAAACAGTTGTAATTCCCTAGGTGTTGCGAATTTTGCATGACTCCACACAGGAAAGTTGTTCAGGATGCTCAACTTGGTCGATTTGCACCGTCAAAACGCGATTTCCAGAGTTGACTATTAGAAAAACAAGATGGCCGCTCTTCCCTTTTTCCTGCCCGGGGAATAACCTTTTTAATTTTCGAGGCACCCCGAAAAGCCGAATTAGCGTGATTACTTCTTGCGGATACCCCACCCGAGTGTGCCGGTGCAAATATGAAGCACGCCAATGATTTACTTTGGCGGTAATCGACGATTTTTGGTCAAGTTATGACGTCACTTTTGCACCAAAAAGTTGTAATTCCCTAGGTGTTGCGAATTTTGCATGACTCCACACAGGAAAATTGTTCAGGATGCTCAACTTGGTCGATTTGCACCGTCAAAACGCGATTTCCAGAGTTGACTATTAGAAAAACAAGATGGCCGCTCTTCCCTTTTTACTGCCCGGGGAATAACCTTTTTAATTTTCGAGGCACCCCGAAAAGCCGAACTAGCGTGATTACTTCTTGCGGATACCCCACCCGAGTGTGCCGGTGCAAATTTGAAGCACGCCAATGATTTACTTTGGCGGTAATCGACGATTTTTGGTCAAGTTATGACGTCACTTTTGCACCAAAAAGTTGTAATTCCCTAGGTGTTGCGAATTTTGCATGACTCCACACAGGAAAATTGTTCAGGATGCTCAACTTGGTCGATTTGCACCGTCAAAACGCGATTTCCAGAGTTGACTATTAGAAAAACAAGATGGCCGCTCTTCCCTTTTCCCTGCCCGGGGAATAACCTTTTTTAATTTTCGTGGCACCCCGAAAAACCGAATTAGCGTGATTACTTCTTGCGGATACCCCACCCGAGTGTGCCGGTGCAAATTTGAACCCGTCAATGTTTTACTTTGGCGGTAATCGACGATTTTTGGTCAAATTATGACGTCACTTTTGCACCAAAAAGTTGTAATTCCCAAGGTTTTGCGAATTTTGCGTGACTCCACACAAGAAAGTTGTTCAGGATGCTCCACATGGTCGATTTGCACCGTCAAAACGCGATTTCCAGAGTTGACTATTAGAAAAACAAGATGGCCGCTCTTCCCTTTTTACTGCCCGGGGAATAACTTTTTTAATTTTCGAGGCACCCCGAAAAGCCGAATTAGCGTGATTACTTCTTGCGGATACCCCACCCGAGTGTGCCGGTGCAAATTTGAACCCGTCAATGTTTTACTTTGGCGGTAATCGACGATTTTGGGTCAAATTATGACGTCACTTTTGCACCAAAAAGTTGTAATTCCCAAGGTTTTGCAAATTTTGCATGACTCCACACAAGAAAGTTGTTCGGGATGCTCCACATGGTCGATTTGCACCGTCAAAACGCGATTTCCAGAGTTGACTATTAGAAAAACAAGATGGCCGCTCTTCCCTTTTTCCTGCCCGGGGAATAACCTTTTTAATTTTCGAGGCACCCCGAAAAGCCGAATTAGCGTGATTACTTCTTGCGGATACCCCACCCGAGTGTGCCGGTGCAAATTTGAACCCGTCAATGTTTTACTTTGGCGGTAATCGACGATTTTTGGTCAAATTATGACGTCACTTTTGCACCAAAAAGTTGTAATTCCCAAGGTTTTGCGAATTTTGCATGACTCCACACAAGAAAGTTGTTCAGGATGCTCAACTTGGTCGATTTGCACCGTCAAAACGCGATTTCCAGAGTTGACTATTAGAAAAACAAGATGGCCGCTCTTCCCTTTTCCCTGCCCGGGGAATAACCTTTTTAATTTTCGAGGCACCCCGAAAAGCCGAATTAGCGTGATTACTTCTTGCGGATACCCCACCCGAGTGTGCCCGTGCAAATTTGAACCCCGTCAATGTTTTACTTTGGCGGTAATCGACGATTTTTGGTCAAATTATGACGTCACCTTTGCACCAAAAATGTGTAATTCCCAAGGTTTTGCGAATTTTGCATGACTCCACACAGGAAAGTTGTTCAGGATGCTCAACTTGGTCGATTTGCACCGTCAAAACGCGATTTCCAGAGTTGACTATTAGAAAAACAAGATGGCCGCTCTTCCCTTTTCCCTGCCCGGGGAATAACCTTTTTAATTTTCGAGGCACCCCGAAATCCGAATAAGCGTGATTACTTCTTGCGGATACCCCACCCGAGTGTGCCGGTGCAAATTTGAACCCCCTCAATGTTTTACTTTGGCGGTAATCGACGATTTTTGGTCAAATTATGACGTCACTTTTGCACCAAAAAGTTGTAATTCCCAAGGTTTTGCGAATTTTGCATGACTCCACACAGGAAAGTTGTTCAGGATGCTCAACTTGGTCGATTTGCACCGTCAAAACACGATTTTCAGAGTTGACTATTACAAAAACAAGATGGCCGCTCTTCCCTTTTCCCTGCCCGGGGAATAACCTTTTTAATTTTTGAGGCACCCCGAAAAACCGAATCAGCGTGATTACTTCTTGCGGATACCCCACCCGAGAGTGCCCGTGCAAATTTGAACCCCGTCAATGTTTTACTTTGACGGTAATCGACGATTTTTGGTCAAATTATGACGTCACTTTTGCACCAAAATGTTGTAATTCCCAAGGTTTTGCGATTTTTGCATGACTCCACACAGGAAAGTTGTTCAGGATGCTCCACATGGTCGATTTGCACCGTCAAAACGCGATTTCCAGAGTTGACTATTAGAAAAACAAGATGGCCGCTCTTCCCTTTTCCCTGCCCGGGGAATAACCTTTTTAATTTTCGAGGCACCCCGAAATCCGAATTACCGTGATTACTTCTTGCGGATACCCCACCCGAGTGTGCCGGTGCAAATTTGAACCCGTCAATGTTTTACTTTGGCGGTAATCGACGATTTTTGGTCAAATTATGACGTCACTTTTGCACCAAAAAGTTGTAATTCCCAAGGTTTTGCGAATTTTGCGTGACTCCACACAAGAAAGTTGTTCAGGATGCTCCACATGGTCGATTTGCACCGTCAAAACGCGATTTCCAGAGTTGACTATTAGAAAAACAAGATGGCCGCTCTTCCCTTTTTCCTGCCCGGGGAATAACCTTTTTAATTTTCGAGGCACCCCGAAAAGCCGAATTAGCGTGATTACTTCTTGCGGATACCCCACCCGAGTGTGCCGGTGCAAATTTGAAGCACGCCAATGATTTACTTTGGCGGTAATCGACGATTTTTGGTCAAGTTAAGACGTCACTTTTGCACCAAAAAGTTGTAATTCCCTAGGTGTTGCGAATTTTGCATGACTCCACACAAGAAAGTTGTTCAGGATGCTCAACTTGGTCGATTTGCACCGTCAAAACGCGATTTCCAGAGTTGACTATTAGAAAAACAAGATGGCCGCTCTTCCCTTTTTCCTGCCCGGGGAATAACCTTTTTAATTTTCGAGGCACCCCGAAAAGCCGAATTAGCGTGATTACTTCTTGCGGATACCCCACCCGAGTGTGCCGGTGCAAATATGAAGCACGCCAATGATTTACTTTGGCGGTAATCGACGATTTTTGGTCAAGTTATGACGTCACTTTTGCACCAAAAAGTTGTAATTCCCTAGGTGTTGCGAATTTTGCATGACTCCACACAGGAAAGTTGTTCAGGATGCTCAACTTGGTCGATTTGCACCGTCAAAACGCGATTTCCAGAGTTGACTATTAGAAAAACAAGATGGCCGCTCTTCCCTTTTTCCTGCCCGGGGAATAACCTTTTTAATTTTCGAGGCACCCCGAAAAGCCGAATTAGCGTGATTACTTCTTGCGGATACCCCACCCGAGTGTGCCCGTGCAAATTTGAACCCCGTCAATGTTTTACTTTGGCGGTAATCGACGATTTTTGGTCAAATTATGACGTCACCTTTGCACCAAAAATGTGTAATTCCCAAGGTTTTGCGAATTTTGCATGACTCCACACAGGAAAGTTGTTCAGGATGCTCAACTTGGTCGATTTGCACCGTCAAAACGCGATTTCCAGAGTTGACTATTAGAAAAACAAGATGGCCGCTCTTCCCTTTTCCCTGCCCGGGGAATAACCTTTTTAATTTTCGAGGCACCCCGAAATCCGAATAAGCGTGATTACTTCTTGCGGATACCCCACCCGAGTGTGCCGGTGCAAATTTGAACCCCCTCAATGTTTTACTTTGGCGGTAATCGACGATTTTTGGTCAAATTATGACGTCACTTTTGCACCAAAAAGTTGTAATTCCCAAGGTTTTGCGAATTTTGCATGACTCCACACAGGAAAGTTGTTCAGGATGCTCAACTTGGTCGATTTGCACCGTCAAAACACGATTTTCAGAGTTGACTATTACAAAAACAAGATGGCCGCTCTTCCCTTTTCCCTGCCCGGGGAATAACCTTTTTAATTTTTGAGGCACCCCGAAAAACCGAATCAGCGTGATTACTTCTTGCGGATACCCCACCCGAGAGTGCCCGTGCAAATTTGAACCCCGTCAATGTTTTACTTTGACGGTAATCGACGATTTTTGGTCAAATTATGACGTCACTTTTGCACCAAAATGTTGTAATTCCCAAGGTTTTGCGATTTTTGCATGACTCCACACAGAAAAGTTGTTCAGGATGCTCCACATGGTCGATTTGCACCGTCAAAACGCGATTTCCAGAGTTGACTATTAGAAAAACAAGATGGCCGCTCTTCCCTTTTCCCTGCCCGGGGAATAACCTTTTTAATTTTCGAGGCACCCCGAAATCCGAATTACCGTGATTACTTCTTGCGGATACCCCACCCGAGTGTGCCGGTGCAAATTTGAACCCGTCAATGTTTTACTTTGGCGGTAATCGACGATTTTTGGTCAAATTATGACGTCACTTTTGCACCAAAAAGTTGTAATTCCCAAGGTTTTGCGAATTTTGCGTGACTCCACACAAGAAAGTTGTTCAGGATGCTCCACATGGTCGATTTGCACCGTCAAAACGCGATTTCCAGAGTTGACTATTAGAAAAACAAGATGGCCGCTCTTCCCTTTTTCCTGCCCGGGGAATAACCTTTTTAATTTTCGAGGCACCCCGAAAAGCCGAATTAGCGTGATTACTTCTTGCGGATACCCCACCCGAGTGTGCCGGTGCAAATTTGAAGCACGCCAATGATTTACTTTGGCGGTAATCGACGATTTTTGGTCAAGTTATGACGTCACTTTTGCACCAAAAAGTTGTAATTCCCTAGGTGTTGCGATTTTTGCATGACTCCACACAGGAAAATTGTTCAGGATGCTCAACTTGGTCGATTTGCACCGTCAAAACGCGATTTCCAGAGTTGACTATTAGAAAAACAAGATGGCCGCTCTTCCCTTTTTACTGCCCAGGGAATAACCTTTTTAATTTTCGAGGCACCCCGAAAAGCCGAATTAGCGTGATTACTTCTTGCGGATACCCCACCCGAGTGTGCCGGTGCAAATATGAAGCACGCCAATGATTTACTTTGGCGGTAATCGACGATTTTTGGTCAAGTTAAGACGTCACTTTTGCACCAAAAAGTTGTAATTCCCTAGGTGTTGCGAATTTTGCATGACTCCACACAAGAAAGTTGTTCAGGATGCTCAACTTGGTCGATTTGCACCGTCAAAACGCGATTTCCAGAGTTGACTATTAGAAAAACAAGATGGCCGCTCTTCCCTTTTTCCTGCCCGGGGAATAACCTTTTTAATTTTCGAGGCACCCCGAAAAGCCGAATTAGCGTGATTACTTCTTGCGGATACCCCACCCGAGTGTGCCGGTGCAAATATGAAGCACGCCAATGATTTACTTTGGCGGTAATCGACGATTTTTGGTCAAGTTATGACGTCACTTTTGCACCAAAAAGTTGTAATTCCCTAGGTGTTGCGAATTTTGCATGACTCCACACAGGAAAGTTGTTCAGGATGCTCAACTTGGTCGATTTGCACCGTCAAAACGCGATTTCCAGAGTTGACTATTAGAAAAACAAGATGGCCGCTCTTCCCTTTTTACTGCCCAGGGAATAACCTTTTTAATTTTCGAGGCACCCCGAAAAGCCGAATTAGCGTGATTACTTCTTGCGGATACCCCACCCGAGTGTGCCGGTGCAAATATGAAGCACGCCAATGATTTACTTTGGCGGTAATCGACGATTTTTGGTCAAGTTAAGACGTCACTTTTGCACCAAAAAGTTGTAATTCCCTAGGTGTTGCGAATTTTGCATGACTCCACACAAGAAAGTTGTTCAGGATGCTCAACTTGGTCGATTTGCACCGTCAAAACGCGATTTCCAGAGTTGACTATTAGAAAAACAAGATGGCCGCTCTTCCCTTTTTCCTGCCCGGGGAATAACCTTTTTAATTTTCGAGGCACCCCGAAAAGCCGAATTAGCGTGATTACTTCTTGCGGATACCCCACCCGAGTGTGCCGGTGCAAATTTGAACCCCGTCAATGTTTTACTTTGGCGGTAATCGACGATTTTTGGTCAAATTATGACGTCACTTTTGCACCAAAAATGTGTAATTCCCAAGGTTTTGCGAATTTTGCATGACTCCACACAGGAAAGTTGTTCAGGATGCTCAACTTGGTCGATTTGCACCGTCAAAACGCGATTTCCAGAGTTGACTATTAGAAAAACAAGATGGCCGCTCTTCCCTTTTTTCCTGGCCGGGGAATAAACTTTTTAATTTTCGTGGCACCCCGAAATACCGAATTAGCGTGATTACTTCTTGCGGATACCCCACCCGAGTGTGCCGG
Source organism: Asterias amurensis (assembly GCF_032118995.1). Lineage (NCBI taxonomy): Eukaryota > Metazoa > Echinodermata > Asteroidea > Forcipulatida > Asteriidae > Asterias > Asterias amurensis. The sequence goes on along the minus strand of NC_092667.1, from coordinate 7,587,098 downwards.
TGCAAATTTGAACCCGTCAATGTTTTCCTTTGGCGGTAATCGACGATTTTTGGTCAAATTATGACGTCACTTTTGCACCAAAAAGTTGTAATTCCCAAGGTTTTGCGAATTTTGCATGACTCCACACAGGAAAGTTGTTCAGGATGCTCAACTTGGTCGATTTGCACCGTCAAAACGCGATTTCCAGAGTTGACTATTAGAAAAACAAGATGGCCGCTCTTCCCTTTTCCCTGCCCGGGGAATAAACGTTTTAATTTTCGTGGCACCCCGAAAAACCGAATTAGCGTGATTACTTCTTGCGGATACCCCACCCGAGTGTGCCGGTGCAAATTTGAACCCCGTCAATGTTTTACTTTGGCGGTAATCGACGATTTTTGGTCAAATTATGACGTCACTTTTGCACCAAAAAGTTGTAATTCCCAAGGTTTTGCGAATTTTGCATGACTCCACACAGGAAAGTTGTTCAGGATGCTCAACTTGGTCGATTTGCACCGTCAAAACGCGATTTCCAGAGTTGACTATTAGAAAAACAAGACGGCCGCTCTTCCCTTTTTCCTGCCCGGGGAATAACCTTTTTAATTTTCGAGGCTCCCCGAAAAGCCGAATTAGCGTGATTACTTCTTGCGGATACCCCACCCGAGTGTGCCGGTGCAAATTTGAAGCACGCCAATGATTTACGTTGGCGGTAATCGACGATTTTTGGTCAAGTTATGACGTCACTTTTGCACCAAAAAGTTGTAATTCCCTAGGTTTTGCAAATTTTGCATGACTCCACACAGGAAAGTTGTTCAGGATGCTCAACTTGGTCGATTTGCACCGTCAAAACGCGATTTCCAGAGTTGACTATTAGAAAAACAAGATGGCCGCTCTTCCCTTTTCCCTGCCCGGGTAATAAACTTTTTAATTTTCGTGGCACCCCGAAAAACCGAATTAGCGTGATTACTTCTTGCGGATACCCCACCCGAGTGTGCCCGTGCAAATTTGAACCCCGTCAAAGTTTTACTTTGGCGGTAATCGACTATTTTTGGTCAAATTATGACGTCACTTTTGCACCAAAAAGTTGTAATTCCCAAGGTTTTGCGAATTTTGCATGACTCCACACAGGAAAGTTGTTCAGGATGCTCAACTTGGTCGATTTGCACCGTCAAAACGCGATTTCCAGAGTTGACTATTAGAAAAACAAGATGGCCGCTCTTCCCTTTTCCCTGCCCGGGGAATAAACTTTTTAATTTTCGTGGCACCCCGAAAAACCGAATTAGCGTGATTACTTCTTGCGGATACCCCACCCGAGTGTGCCGGTGCAAATTTGAACCCCTTCAATGTTTTACTTTGACGGTAATCGACGATTTTTGGTCAAATTATGACGTCACTTTTGCACCAAAAAGTTGTAATTCCCAAGGTTTTGCGAATTTTGCATGACTCCACACAGGAAAGTTGTTCAGGATGCTCAACTTAGTCGATTTGCACCGTCAAAACGCGATTTCCAGAGTTGACTATTAGAAAAACAAGATGGCCGCTCTTCCCTTTTCCCTGCCCGGGGAATAAACTTTTTAATTTTCGTGGCACCCCGAAAAACCGAATAAGCGTGATTACTTCTTGCGGATACCCCACCCGAGTGTGCCGGTGCAAATTTGAACCCCCTTATATTTTACTTTGGCGGTAATCGACGATTTTTTGTCAAATTATGACGTCACTTTTGCACCAAAAAGTTGTAATTCCCAAGGTTTTGCGAATTTTGCATGACTCCACACAGGAAAGTTGTTCAGGATGCTCAACTTGGTCGATTTGCACCGTCAAAACGCGATTTCCGGAGTTGACTATTAGAAAAACAAGACGGCCGCTCTTCCCTTTTTCCTGCCCGGGGAATAACCTTTTTAATTTTCGAGGCTCCCCGAAAAGCCGAATTAGCGTGATTACTTCTTGCGGATACCCCACCCGAGTGTGCCGGTGCAAATTTGAAGCACGCCAATGATTTACGTTGGCGGTAATCGACGATTTTTGGTCAAGTTATGACGTCACTTTTGCACCAAAAAGTTGTAATTCCCTAGGTTTTGCAAATTTTGCATGACTCCACACAGGAAAGTTGTTCAGGATGCTCAACTTGGTCGATTGGCACCGTCAAAACGCGATTTCCAGAGTTGACTATTAGAAAAACAAGATGGCCGCTCTTCCCTTTTCCCTGCCCGGGGAATAAACTTTTTAATTTTCGTGGCACCCCGAAAAACCGAATTAGCGTGATTACTTCTTGCGGATACCCCACCCGAGTGTGCCCGAGCAAATTTGAAACCCGTCAAAGTTTTACTTTGGCGGTAATCGACTATTTTTGGTCAAATTATGACGTCACTTTTGCACCAAAAAGTTGTAATTCCCAAGGTTTTGCGAATTTTGCATGACTCCACACAGGAAAGTTGTTCAGGATGCTCAACTTGGTCGATTTGCACCGTCAAAACGCGATTTCCAGAGTTGACTATTAGAAAAACAAGATGGCCGCTCTTCCCTTTTCCCTGCCCGGGGAATAAACTTTTTAATTTTCGTGGCACCCCGAAAAACCGAATTAGCATGATTACTTCTTGCGGATACCCCACCCGAGTGTGCCCGTGCAAATTTGAACCCCGTCAATGTTTTACGTTGGCGGTAATCGACGATTTTTGGTCAAATTATGACGTCACTTTTGCACCAAAAAGTTGTAATTCCCAAGGTTTTGCGAATTTTGCATGACTCCACACAGGAAAGTTGTTCAGGATGCTCAACTTGGTCGATTTGCACCGTCAAAACGCGATTTCCAGAGTTGACTATTAGAAAAACAAGATGGCCGCTCTTCCCTTTTCCCTGCCCGGGGAATAAACTTTTTAATTTTCGTGGCACCCCGAAAAACCGAATTAGCGTGATTACTTCTTGCGGATACCCCACCCGAGTGTGCCGGTGCAAATTTGAACCCCGTCAATGTTTTACTTTGGCGGTAATCGACGATTTTTGGTCAAATTATGACGTCACTTTTGCACCAAAAAGTTGTAATTCCCAAGGTTTTGCGAATCCACACAGGAAAGTTGTTCAGGATGCTCAACTTGGTCGATTTGCACCGTCAAAACGCGATTTGCAGAGTTGACTATTAGAAAAACAAGATGGCCGCTCTTCCCTTTTTCCTGCCCGGGGAATAACCTTTTTAATTTTCGAGGCACCCCGAAAAGCCGAATTAGCGTGATTACTTCTTGCGGATACCCCACCCGAGTGTGCCGGTGCAAATTTGAAGCACGCCAATGATTTACTTTGGCGGTAATCGACGATTTTTTGTCAAATTATGACGTCACTTTTGCACCAAAAAATTGTAATTCCCAAGGTTTTGCGAATTTTGCATGACTCCACACAGGAAAGTTGTTCAGGATGCTCAACTTGGTCGATTTGCACCGTCAAAACGCGATTTCCAGAGTTGACTATTAGAAAAACAAGATGGCCGCTCTTCCCTTTTCCCTGCCCGGGGAATAAACTTTTTAATTTTCGTGGCACCCCGAAAAACCGAATTAGCATGATTACTTCTTGCGGATACCCCACCCGAGTGTGCCGTTGCAAATTTGAACCCCGTCAATGTTTTACGTTGGCGGTAATAGACGATTTTTGGTCAAATTATGACGTCACTTTTGCACCAAAAAGTTGTAATTCCCAAGGTTTTGCGAATTTTGCATAACTCCACACAGGAAAGTTGTTCAGGATGCTCAACTTGGTCGATTTGCACCGTCAAAACGCGATTTCCAGAGTTGACTATTAGAAAAACAAGATGGCCGCTCTTCCCTTTTCCCTGCCCGGGGAATAAACTTTTTAATTTTCGTGGCACCCCGAAAAACCGAATTAGCGTGATTACTTCTTGCGGATACCCCACCCGAGTGTGCCGGTGCAAATTTGAACCCCGTCAATGTTTTACTTTGGCGGTAATAGACGATTTTTGGTCAAATTTTGACGTCACTTTTGCACCAAAAAGTTGTAATTCCCAAGGTTTTGCGAATCCACACAGGAAAGTTGTTCAGGATGCTCAACGTGGTCGATTTGCACCGTCAAAACGCGATTTCCAGAGTTGACTATTAGAAAAACAAGATGGCCGCTCTTCCCTTTTCCCTGCCCGGGGAATAAACTTTTTAATTTTCGTGGCACCCCGAAAAACCGAATTAGCGTGATTACTTCTTGCGGATACCCCACCCGAGTGTGCCGGTGCAAATTTGAACCCCCTTAATGTTTTACTTTGGCGGTAATCGACGATTTTTGGTCAAATTATGACGTCACTTTTGCACCAAAAAGTTGTAATTCCCAAGGTTTTGCGAATTTTGCATGACTCCACACAGGAAAGTTGTTCAGGATGCTCAACTTGGTCGATTTGCACCGTCAAAACGCGATTTCCAGAGTTGACTATTAGAAAAACAAGACGGCCGCTCTTCCCTTTTTCCTGCCCGGGGAATAACCTTTTTAATTTTCGAGGCTCCCCGAAAAGCCGAATTAGCGTGATTACTTCCTGCGGATACCCCACCCGAGTGTGCCGGTGCAAATTTGAAGCACGCCAATGATTTACGTTGGCGGTAATCGACGATTTTTGGTCAAGTTATGACGTCACTTTTGCACCAAAAAGTTGTAATTCCCTAGGTTTTGCAAATTTTGCATGACTCCACACAGGAAAGTTGTTCAGGATGCTCAACTTGGTCGATTTGCACCGTCAAAACGCGATTTCCAGAGTTGACTATTAGAAAAACAAGATGGCCGCTCTTCCCTTTTCCCTGCCCGGGGAATAAACTTTTTAATTTTCGTGGCACCCCGAAAAACCGAATAAGCGTGATTACTTCTTGCGGATACCCCACCCGAGTGTGCCCGTGCAAATTTGAACCCCGTCAAGGTTTTACTTTGGCGGTAATCGACTATTTTTGGTCAAATTATGACGTCACTTTTGCACCAAAAAGTTGTAATTCCCAAGGTTTTGCGAATTTTGCATGACTCCACACAGGAAAGTTGTTCAGGATGCTCAACTTGGTCGATTTGCACCGTCAAAACGCGATTTCCAGAGTTGACTATTAGAAAAACAAGATGGCCGCTCTTCCCTTTTCCCTGCCCGGGGAATAAACTTTTTAATTTTCGTGGCACCCCGAAAAAACGAATTAGCGTGATTACTTCTTGCGGATACCCCACCCGAGTGTGCCGGTGCAAATTTGAACCCCTTCAATGTTTTACTTTGACGGTAATCGACGATTTTTGGTCAAATTATGACTTCACTTTTGCACCAAAAAGTTGTAATTCCCAAGGTTTTGCGAATTTTGCATGACTCCACACAGGAAAGTTGTTCAGGATGCTCAACTTGGTCGATTTGCACCGTCAAAACGCGATTTCCAGAGTTGACTATTAGAAAAACAAGATGGCCGCTCTTCCCTTTTCCCTGCCCGGGGAATAAACTTTTTAATTTTCGTGGCACCCCGAAAAACCGAATAAGCGTGATTACTTCTTGCGGATACCCCACCCGAGTGTGCCCGTGCAAATTTGAACCCCGTCAAGGTTTTACTTTGGCGGTAATCGACTATTTTTGGTCAAATTATGACGTCACTTTTGCACCAAAAAGTTGTAATTCCCAAGGTTTTGCGAATTTTGCATGACTCCACACAGGAAAGTTGTTCAGGATGCTCAACTTGGTCGATTTGCACCGTCAAAACGCGATTTCCAGAGTTGACTATTAGAAAAACAAGATGGCCGCTCTTCCCTTTTCCCTGCCCGGGGAATAAACTTTTTAATTTTCGTGGCACCCCGAAAAAACGAATTAGCGTGATTACTTCTTGCGGATACCCCACCCGAGTGTGCCGGTGCAAATTTGAACCCCTTCAATGTTTTACTTTGACGGTAATCGACGATTTTTGGTCAAATTATGACGTCACTTTTGCACCAAAAAGTTGTAATTCCCAAGGTTTTGCGAATTTTGCATGACTCCACACAGGAAAGTTGTTCAGGATGCTCAACTTAGTCGATTTGCACCGTCAAAACGCGATTTCCAGAGTTGACTATTAGAAAAACAAGATGGCCGCTCTTCCCTTTTCCCTGCCCGGGGAATAAACTTTTTAATTTTCGTGGCACCCCGAAAAACCGAATTAGCGTGATTACTTCTTGCGGATACCCCACCCGAGTGTGCCGGTGCAAATTTGAACCCCCTTAATGTTTTACTTTGGCGGTAATCGACGATTTTTTGTCAAATTATGACGTCACTTTTGCACCAAAAAATTGTAATTCCCAAGGTTTTGCGAATTTTGCATGACTCCACACAGGAAAGTTGTTCAGGATGCTCAACTTGGTCGATTTGCACCGTCAAAACGCGATTTCCAGAGTTGACTATTAGAAAAACAAGATGGCCGCTCTTCCCTTTTCCCTGCCCGGGGAATAAACTTTTTAATTTTCGTGGCACCCCGAAAAACCGAATTAGCATGATTACTTCTTGCGGATACCCCACCCGAGTGTGCCCGTGCAAATTTGAACCCCGTCAATGTTTTACGTTGGCGGTAATCGACGATTTTTGGTCAAATTATGACGTCACTTTTGCACCAAAAAGTTGTAATTCCCAAGGTTTTGCGAATTTTGCATGACTCCACACAGGAAAGTTGTTCAGGATGCTCAACTTGGTCGATTTGCACCGTCAAAACGCGATTTCCAGAGTTGACTATTAGAAAAACAAGATGGCCGCTCTTCCCTTTTCCCTGCCCGGGGAATAAACTTTTTAATTTTCGTGGCACCCCGAAAAACCGAATTAGCGTGATTACTTCTTGCGGATACCCCACCCGAGCGTGCCGGTGCAAATTTGAACCCCGTCAATGTTTTACTTTGGCGGTAATAGACGATTTTTGGTCAAATTATGACGTCACTTTTGCACCAAAAAGTTGTAATTCCCAAGGTTTTGCGAATCCACACAGGAAAGTTGTTCAGGATGCTCAACTTGGTCGATTTGCACCGTCAAAACGCGATTTCCAGAGTTGACTATTAGAAAAACAAGATGGCCGCTCTTCCCTTTTACCTGGCCGGGGAATAAACTTTTTAATTTTCGTGGCACCCCGAAAAACCGAATTAGCGTGATTACTTCTTGCGGATACCCCACCCGAGTGTGCCCGTGCAAATTTGAACCCCGTCAATGTTTTACTTTGGCGGTAATCGACGATTTTTGGTCAAATTATGACGTCACTTTTGCACCAAAAAGTTGTATTTCCCTAGGTTTTGCAAATTTTGCATGACTCCACACAGGAAAGTTGCTCAGGATGCTCAACTTGGTCGATTTGCACCGTCAAAACGCGATTTCCAGAGTTGACTATTAGAAAAACAAGATGGCCGCTATTCCCTTTTCCCTGCCCGGGTAATAACCTTTTTAATTTTCGAGGCACCCCGAAAAGCCGAATTAGCGTGATTACTTCTTGCGGATACCCCACCCGAGTGTGCCCGTGCAAATTTGAAACCCGTCAATGTTTTACTTTGGCGGTAATCGACGATTTTTGGTCAAATTATGACGTCACTTTTGCACCAAAAAGTTGTATTTCCCTAGGTTTTGCAAATTTTGCATGACTCCACACAGGAAAGTTGTTCAGGATGCTCAACTTGGTCGATTTGCACCGTCAAAACGCGATTTCCAGAGTTGACTATTAGAAAAACAAGATGGCCGCTCTTCCCTTTTCCCTGCCCGGGGAATAAACTTTTTAATTTTCGTGGCACCCCGAAAAACCGAATTAGCGTGATTACTTCTTGCGGATACCCCACCCGAGTGTGCCGGTGCAAATTTGAACCCCGTCAATGTTTTACTTTGGCGGTAATCGACGATTTTTGGTCAAATTATGACGTCACTTTTGCACCAAAAAGTTGTAATTCCCAAGGTTTTGCGAATTTTGCATGACTCCACACAGGAAAGTTGTTCAGGATGCTCAACTTGGTCGATTTGCACCGTCAAAACGCGATTTCCAGAGTTGACTATTAGAAAAACAAGATGGCCGCTCTTCCCTTTTCCTGCCCGGGGAATAACCTTTTTAATTTTCGAGGCACCCCGAAAAGCCGAATTAGCGTGATTACTTCTTGCGGATACCCCACCCGAGTGTGCCGGTGCAAATTTGAAGCACGCCAATGATTTACTTTGGCGGTAATCGACGATTTTTGGTCAAGTTATGACGTCACTTTTGCACCAAAAAGTTGTAATTCCCTAGGTTTTGCGAATTTTGCATGACTCCACACAGGAAAGTTGTTCAGGATGCTCAACTTGGTCGATTTGCACCGTCAAAACGCGATTTCCAGAGTTGACTATTAGAAAAACAAGATGGCCGCTCTTCCCTTTTCCCTGCCCGGGGAATAAACTTTTTAATTTTCGTGGCACCCCGAAAAACCGAATTAGCGTGATTACTTCTTGCGGATACCCCACCCGAGTGTGCCCGTGCAAATTTGAACCCCGTCAATGTTTTACTTTGGCGGTAATCGACGATTTTTGGTCAAGTTATGACGTCACTTTTGCACCAAAAAGTTGTAAATCCCTAGGTTTTGCGAATTTTGCATGACTCCACACAGGACAATTGTTCAGGATGCTCAACTTGGTCGATTTGCACCGTCAAAACGCGATTTCCAGAGTTGACTATTAGAAAAACAAGATGGCCGCTCTTCCCTTTTCCATGCCCGGGGAATAAACTGTTTAATTTTCGTGGCACCCCGAAAAACCGAATTAGCGTGATTACTTCTTGCGGATACCCCACCCGAGTGTGCCGGTGCAAATTTGAACCCCGTCAATGTTTTACTTTGGCGGTAATCGACGATTTTTGGTCAAGTTATGACGTCACTTTTGCACCAAAAAGTTGTAATTCCCTAGGTTTTGCGAATTTTGCATGACTCCACACAGGACAATTGTTCAGGATGCTCAACTTGGTCGATTTGCACCGTCAAAACGCGATTTCCAGAGTTGACTCTTAGAAAAACAAGATGGCCGCTCTTCCCTTTTACCTGGCCGGGGAATAAACTTTTTAATTTTCGTGGCACCCCGAAAAACCGAATTAGCGTGATTACTTCTTGCGGATACCCCACCCGAGTGTGCCGGTGCAAATTTGAACCCGTCAATGTTTTACTTTGGCGGTAATCGACGATTTTTGGTCAAATTATGACGTCACTTTTGCACCAAAAAGTTGTAATTCCCAAGGTTTTGCGAATTTTGCATGACTCCACACAGGAAAGTTGTTCAGGATGCTCAACTTGGTCGATTTGCACCGTCAAAACGCGATTTCCAGAGTTGACTATTAGAAAAACAAGATGGCCGCTCTTCCCTTTTCCCTGCCCGGGGAATAACCTTTTTAATTTTCGAGGCACCCCGAAAAGCCGAATTAGCGTGATTACTTCTTGCGGATACCCCACCCGAGTGTGCCCTTGCAATATTGAACCCCGTCAATGTTTTACTTTGGCGGTAATCGACGATTTTTGGTCAAGTTATGACGTCACTTTTGCACCAAAAAGTTGTAATTCCCTAGGTTTTGCGAATTTTGCATGACTCCACACAGGACAATTGTTCAGGATGCTCAACTTGGTCGATTTGCACCGTCAAAACGCGATTTCCAGAGTTGACTATTAGAAAAACAAGATGGCCGCTCTTCCCTTTTACCTGGCCGGGGAATAAACTTTTTAATTTTCGTGGCACCCCGAAAAACCGGATTAGCGTGATTACTTCTTGCGGATACCCCACCCGAGTGTGCCGGTGCAAATTTGAACCCGTCAATGTTTTACTTTGGCGGTAATCGACGATTTTTGGTCAAATTATGACGTCACTTTTGCACCAAAAAGTTGTAATTCCCAAGGTTTTGCGAATCCACACAGGAAAGTTGTTCAGGATGCTCAACTTGGTCGATTTGCACCGTCAAAACGCGATTTCCAGAGTTGACTATTAGAAAAACAAGATGGCCGCTCTTCCCTTTTTCCTGCCCGGGGAATAACCTTTTTAATTTCCGAGGCACCCGAAAAGCCGAATTAGCGTGATTACTTCTTGCGGATACCCCACCCGAGTGTGCCGGTGCAAATTTGAAGCACGCCAATGATTTACTTTGGCGGTAACCGACGATTTTTGGTCAAGTTATGACGTCACTTTTGCACCAAAAAGTTGTAATTCCCTAGGTTTTGCGAATTTTGCATGACTCCACACAGGAAAATTGTTCAGGATGCTCAACTTGGTCGATTTGCACCGTCAAAACGCGATTTCCAGAGTTGACTATTAGAAAAACAAGATGGCCGCTCTTCTCTTTTACCTGGCCGGGGAATAAACTTTTTAATTTTCGTGGCACCCCGAAAAACCGAATTAGCGTGATTACTTCTTGCGGATACCCCACCCGAGTGTGCCCGTGCAAATTTGAACCCCGTCAATGTTTTACTTTGGCGGTAATCGACGATTTTTGGTCAAATTATGACGTCACTTTTGCACCAAAAAGTTGTATTTCCCTAGGTTTTGCAAATTTTGCATGACTCCACACAGGAAAGTTGTTCAGGATGCTCAACTTTGTCGATTTGCACCGTCAAAACGCGATTTCCAGAGTTGACTATTAGAAAAACAAGATGGCCGCTCTTCCCTTTTCCCTGCCCGGGGAATAAACTTTTTAATTTTCGTGGCACCCCGAAAAACCGAATTAGCGTGATTACTTCTTGCGGATACCCCACCCGAGTGTGCCGGTGCAAATTTGAACCCCGTCAATGTTTTACTTTGGCGGTAATAGACGATTTTTGGTCAAATTATGACGTCACTTTTGCACCAAAAAGTTGTAATTCCCTAGGTTTCGCGAATTTTGCATGACTCCACACAGGAAAGTTGTTCAGGATGCTCAACTTGGTCGATTTGCACCGTCAAAACGCGATTTCCAGAGTTGACTATTAGAAAAACAAGATGGCCGCTCTTCCCTTTTTCCTGCCCGGGGAATAAACTTTTTAATTTTCGAGGCACCCCGAAAAGCCGAATTAGCGTGATTACTTCTTGCGGATACCCCACCCGAGTGTGCCGGTGCAAATTTGAAGCACGCCAATGATTTACGTTGGCGGTAATCGACGATTTTTGGTCAAGTTATGACGTCACTTTTGCACCAAAAAGTTGTAATTCCCTAGGTTTTGCGAATTTTGCATGACTCCACACAGGACAATTGTTCAGGATGCTCAACTTGGTCGATTTGCACCGTCAAAACGCGATTTCCAGAGTTGACTATTAGAAAAACAAGATGGCCGCTCTTCCCTTTTCCCTGCCCGGGGAATAAACTTTTTAATTTTCGTGGCACCCCGAAAAACCGAATTAGCGTGATTACTTCTTGCGGATACCCCACCCGAGTGTGCCGGTGCAAATTTGAACCCCGTCAATGTTTTACTTTGGCGGTAATCGACGATTTTTGGTCAAGTTATGACGTCACTTTTGCACCAAAAAGTTGTAATTCCCTAGGTTTTGCGAATTTTGCATGACTCCACACAGGACAATTGTTCAGGATGCTCAACTTGGTCGATTTGCACCGTCAAAACGCGATTTCCAGAGTTGACTCTTAGAAAAACAAGATGGCCGCTCTTCCTTTTTACCTGGCCGGGGAATAAACTTTTTAATTTTCGTGGCACCCCGAAAAACCGAATTAGCGTGATTACTTCTTGCGGATACCCCACCCGAGTGTGCCGGTGCAAATTTGAACCCGTCAATGTTTTACTTTGGCGGTAATCGACGATTTTTGGTCAAATTATGACGTCACTTTTGCACCAAAAAGTTGTAATTCCCAAGGTTTTGCGAATCCACACAGGAAAGTTGTTCAGGATGCTCAACTTGGTCGATTTGCACCGTCAAAACGCGATTTCCAGAGTTGACTATTAGAAAAACAAGATGGCCGCTCTTCCCTTTTTCCTGCCCGGGGAATAACCTTTTTAATTTCCGAGGCACCCCGAAAAGCCGAATTAGCGTGATTACTTATTGCGGATACCCCACCCGAGTGTGCCGGTGCAAATTTGAAGCACGCCAATGATTTACTTTGGCGGTAACCGACGATTTTTGGTCAAGTTATGACGTCACTTTTGCACCAAAAAGTTGTAATTCCCTAGGTTTTGCGAATTTTGCATGACTCCACACAGGAAAATTGTTCAGGATGCTCAACTTGGTCGATTTGCACCGTCAAAACGCGATTTCCAGAGTTGACTACTAGAAAAACAAGATGGCCGCTCTTCTCTTTTACCTGGCCGGGGAATAAACTTTTTAATTTTCGTGGCACCCCGAAAAACCGAATTAGCGTGATTACTTCTTGCGGATACCCCACCCGAGTGTGCCGGTGCAAATTTGAACCCCGTCAATGTTTTACTTTGGCGGTAATAGACGATTTTTGGTCAAATTATGACGTCACTTTTGCACCAAAAAGTTGTAATTCCCTAGGTTTCGCGAATTTTGCATGACTCCACACAGGAAAGTTGTTCAGGATGCTCAACTTGGTCGATTTGCACCGTCAAAACGCGATTTCCAGAGTTGACTATTAGAAAAACAAGATGGCCGCTCTTCCCTTTTTCCTGCCCGGGGAATAAACTTTTTAATTTTCGAGGCACCCCGAAAAGCCGAATTAGCGTGATTACTTCTTGCGGATACCCCACCCGAGTGTGCCGGTGCAAATTTGAAGCACGCCAATGATTTACTTTGGCGGTAATCGACGATTTTTGGTCAAGTTATGACGTCACTTTTGCACCAAAAAGTTGTAATTCCCTAGGTTTTGCGAATTTTGCATGACTCCACACAGGACAATTGTTCAGGATGCTCAACTTGGTCGATTTGCACCGTCAAAACGCGATTTCCAGAGTTGACTATTAGAAAAACAAGATGGCCGCTCTTCCCTTTTCCCTGCCCGGGGAATAAACTTTTTAATTTTCGTGGCACCCCGAAAAACCGAATTAGCGTGATTACTTCTTGCGGATACCCCACCCGAGTGTGCCGGTGCAAATTTGAACCCCGTCAATGTTTTACTTTGGCGGTAATCGACGATTTTTGGTCAAGTTATGACGTCACTTTTGCACCAAAAAGTTGTAATTCCCTAGGTTTTGCGAATTTTGCATGACTCCACACAGGACAATTGTTCAGGATGCTCAACTTGGTCGATTTGCACCGTCAAAACGCGATTTCCAGAGTTGACTCTTAGAAAAACAAGATGGCCGCTCTTCCTTTTTACCTGGCCGGGGAATAAACTTTTTAATTTTCGTGGCACCCCGAAAAACCGAATTAGCGTGATTACTTCTTGCGGATACCCCACCCGAGTGTGCCGGTGCAAATTTGAACCCGTCAATGTTTTACTTTGGCGGTAATCGACGATTTTTGGTCAAATTATGACGTCACTTTTGCACCAAAAAGTTGTAATTCCCAAGGTTTTGCGAATCCACACAGGAAAGTTGTTCAGGATGCTCAACTTGGTCGATTTGCACCGTCAAAACGCGATTTCCAGAGTTGACTATTAGAAAAACAAGATGGCCGCTCTTCCCTTTTTCCTGCCCGGGGAATAACCTTTTTAATTTCCGAGGCACCCCGAAAAGCCGAATTAGCGTGATTACTTCTTGCGGATACCCCACCCGAGTGTGCCGGTGCAAATTTGAAGCACGCCAATGATTTACTTTGGCGGTAACCGACGATTTTTGGTCAAGTTATGACGTCACTTTTGCACCAAAAAGTTGTAATTCCCTAGGTTTTGCGAATTTTGCATGACTCCACACAGGAAAATTGTTCAGGATGCTCAACTTGGTCGATTTGCACCGTCAAAACGCGATTTCCAGAGTTGACTACTAGAAAAACAAGATGGCCGCTCTTCTCTTTTACCTGGCCGGGGAATAAACTTTTTAATTTTCGTGGCACCCCGAAAAACCGAATTAGCGTGATTACTTCTTGCGGATACCCCACCCGAGTGTGCCCGTGCAAATTTGAACCCCGTCAATGTTTTACTTTGGCGGTAATCGACGATTTTTGGTCAAATTATGACGTCACTTTTGCACCAAAAAGTTGTATTTCCCTAGGTTTTGCAAATTTTGCATGACTCCACACAGGAAAGTTGTTCAGGATGCTCAACTTTGTCGATTTGCACCGTCAAAACGCGATTTCCAGAGTTGACTATTAGAAAAACAAGATGGCCGCTCTTCCCTTTTCCCTGCCCGGGGAATAAACTTTTTAATTTTCGTGGCACCCCGAAAAACCAAATTAGCGTGATTACTTCTTGCGGATACCCCACCCGAGTGTGCCGGTGCAAATTTGAACCCCGTCAATGTTTTACTTTGGCGGTAATCGACGATTTTTGGTCAAATTATGACGTCACTTTTGCACCAAAAAGTTGTAATTCCCTAGGTTTCGCGAATTTTGCATGACTCCACACAGGAAAGTTGTTCAGGATGCTCAACTTGGTCGATTTGCACCGTCAAAACGCGATTTCCAGAGTTGACTATTAGAAAAACAAGATGGCCGCTCTTCCCTTTTTCCTGCCCGGGGAATAAACTTTTTAATTTTCGAGGCACCCCGAAAAGCCGAATTAGCGGGATGACTTCTTGCGGATACCCCACCCGAGTGTGCCGGTGCAAATTTGAAGCACGCCAATGATTTACTTTGGCGGTAATCGACGATTTTTGGTCAAGTTATGACGTCACTTTTGCACCAAAAAGTTGTAATTCCCAAGGTTTTGCGAATTTTGCATGACTCCACACAGGAAAGTTGTTCAGGATGCTCAACTTGGTCGATTTGCACCGTCAAAACGCGATTTCCAGAGTTGACTACTAGAAAAACAAGATGGCCGCTCTTCCCTTTTACCTGGCCGGGGAATAAACTTTTTAATTTTCGTGGCACCCCGAAAAACCGAATTACCGTGATTACTTCTTGCGGATACCCCACCCGAGTGTGCCCGTGCAAATTTGAACCCCGTCAATGTTTTACTTTGGCGGTAATCGACGATTTTTGGTCAAATTATGACGTCACTTTTGCACCAAAAAGTTGTATTTCCCTAGGTTTTGCAAATTTTGCATGACTCCACACAGGAAAGTTGTTCAGGATGCTCAACTTGGTCGAATTGCACCGTCAAAACGCGATTTCCAGAGTTGACTATTAGAAAAACAAGATGGCCGCTCTTCCCTTTTCCCTGCCCGGGGAATAACCTTTTTAATTTTCGAGGCACCCCGAAAAGCCGAATTAGCGTGATTACTTCTTGCGGATACCCCACCCGAGTGTGCCCGTGCAAATTTGAACCCCGTCAATGTTTTACTTTGGCGGTAATCGACGATTTTTGGTCAAATTATGACGTCACTTTTGCACCAAAAAGTTGTATTTCCCTAGGTTTTGCAAATTTTGCATGACTCCACACAGGAAAGTTGTTCAGGATGCTCAACTTGGTCGATTTGCACCGTCAAAACGCGATTTCCAGAGTTGACTATTAGAAAAACAAGATGGCCGCTCTTCCCTTTTCCCTGCCCGGGGAATAACCTTTTTAATTTTCGAGGCACCCCGAAATCCGAATTAGCGTGATTACTTCTTGCGGATACCCCACCCGAGTGTGCCTGTGCAAATTTGAACCCCCTCAATGTTTTACTTTGGCGGTAATCGACGATTTTGGGTCAAATTATGACGTCACTTTTGCACCAAAAAGTTGTAATTCCCAAGGTTTTGCGAATTTTGCATGACTCCACACAGGAAAGTTGTTCAGGATGCTCAACTTGGTTGATTTGCACCGTCAAAACGCGATTTCCAGAGTTGACTATTAGAAAAACAAGATGGCCGCTCTTCCCTTTTCCCTGCCCGGGGAATAAACTTTTTAATTTTCGTGGCACACCGAAAAACCGAATTAGCGTAATTACTTCTTGCGGATACCCCAACCGAGTGTGCCGGTGCAAATTTGAACCCCGTCAATGTTTTACTATGGCGGTAATCGACGATTTTTGGTCAAATTATGACGTCACTTTTGCACCAAAAAGTTGTAATTCCCAAGGTTTTGCGAATTTTGCATGACTCCACACAGGAAAGTTGTTCAGGATGCTCAACTTGGTCGATTTGCACCGTCAAAACGCGATTTCCAGAGTTGACTACTAGAAAAACAAGATGGCCGCTCTTCCCTTTTACCTGGCCGGGGAATAAACTTTTTAATTTTCGTGGCACCCCGAAAAACCGAATTACCGTGATTACTTCTTGCGGATACCCCACCCGAGTGTGCCCGTGCAAATTTGAACCCCGTCAATGTTTTACTTTGGCGGTAATCGACGATTTTTGGTCAAATTATGACGTCACTTTTGCACCAAAAAGTTGTATTTCCCTAGGTTTTGCAAATTTTGCATGACTCCACACAGGAAAGTTGTTCAGGATGCTCAACTTGGTCGAATTGCACCGTCAAAACGCGATTTCCAGAGTTGACTATTAGAAAAACAAGATGGCCGCTCTTCCCTTTTCCCTGCCCGGGGAATAACCTTTTTAATTTTCGAGGCACCCCGAAAAGCCGAATTAGCGTGATTACTTCTTGCGGATACCCCACCCGAGTGTGCCCGTGCAAATTTGAACCCCGTCAATGTTTTACTTTGGCGGTAATCGACGATTTTTGGTCAAATTATGACGTCACTTTTGCACCAAAAAGTTGTATTTCCCTAGGTTTTGCAAATTTTGCATGACTCCACACAGGAAAGTTGTTCAGGATGCTCAACTTGGTCGATTTGCACCGTCAAAACGCGATTTCCAGAGTTGACTATTAGAAAAACAAGATGGCCGCTCTTCCCTTTTCCCTGCCCGGGGAATAACCTTTTTAATTTTCGAGGCACCCCGAAATCCGAATTAGCGTGATTACTTCTTGCGGATACCCCACCCGAGTGTGCCTGTGCAAATTTGAACCCCCTCAATGTTTTACTTTGGCGGTAATCGACGATTTTGGGTCAAATTATGACGTCACTTTTGCACCAAAAAGTTGTAATTCCCAAGGTTTTGCGAATTTTGCATGACTCCACACAGGAAAGTTGTTCAGGATGCTCAACTTGGTTGATTTGCACCGTCAAAACGCGATTTCCAGAGTTGACTATTAGAAAAACAAGATGGCCGCTCTTCCCTTTTCCCTGCCCGGGGAGTAAACTTTTTAATTTTCGTGGCACCCCGAAAAACCGAATTAGCGTGATTACTTCTTGCGGATACCCCACCCGAGTGTGCCGGTGCAAATTTGAACCCCCTCAATGTTTTACTTTGGCGGTAATCGACGATTTTTGGTCAAATTATGACGTCACTTTTGCACCAAAAAGTTGTAATTCCCAAGGTTTTGCGAATTTTGCATGACTCCACACAGGAAAGTTGTTCAGGATGCTCAACTTGGTCGATTTGCACCGTCAAAACGCGATTTCCAGAGTTGACTATTAGAAAAACAAGATGGCCGCTCTTCCCTTTTCCCTGCCAGGGGAATAAACTTTTTAATTTTCGTGGCACCCCGAAAAACCGAATTAGCGTGATTACTTCTTGCGGATACCCCACCCGAGTGTGCCGGTGCAAATTTGAACCCCGTCAATGTTTTACTTTGGCGATAATCGACGATTTTGGGTCAAATTATGACGTCACTTTTGCACCAAAAAGTTGTAATTCCCAAGGTTTTGCGAATTTTGCATGACTCCACACAGGAAAGTTGTTCAGGATGCTCAACTTGGTCGATTTGCACCGTCAAAACGCGATTTCCAGAGTTGACTATTAGAAAAACAAGATGGCCGCTCTTCCCTTTTTCCTGCCCGGGGAATAACCTTTTTAATTTTCGAGGCACCCCGAAAAGCCGAATTAGCGTGATTACTTCTTGCGGATACCCCACCCGAGTGTGCCCGTGCAAATTTGAACCCCGTCAATGTTTTACTTTGGCGGTAATCGACGATTTTTGGTCAAATTATGACGTCACTTTTGCACCAAAAAGTTGTAATTCCCAAGGTTTTGCGAATTTTGCATGACTCCACACAGGAAAGTTGTTCAGGATGCTCAACTTGGTCGATTTGCACCGTCAAAACGCGATTTCCAGAGTTGACTATTAGAAAAACAAGATGGCCGCTCTTCCCTTTTCCCTGCCAGGGGAATAAACTTTTTAATTTTCGTGGCACCCCGAAAAACCGAATTAGCGTGATTACTTCTTGCGGATACCCCACCCGAGTGTGCCCGTGCAAATTTGAAGCACGCCAATGATTTACTTTGGCGGTAATCGACGATTTTTGGTCAAGTTATGACGTCACTTTTGCACCAAAAAAGTTGTAATTCCCTAGGTTTTGCGAATTTTGGATGACTCCACACAGGAAAGTTGTTCAGGATGCTCAACTTGGTCGATTTGCACCGTCAAAACGCGATTTCCAGAGTTGACTATTAGAAAAACAAGATGGCCGCTCTTCCCTTTTCCCTGCCCGGGGAATAAACTTTTTAATTTTCGTGGCACCCCGAAAAACCGAATTAGCGTAATTACTTCTTGCGGATACCCCACCCGAGTGTGCCGGTGCAAATTTGAACCCCGTCAATGTTTTACTTTGGCGGTAATCGACGATTTTTGGTCAAATTATGACGTCACTTTTGCACCAAAAAGTTGTAATTCCCAAGGTTTTGCGAATTTTGCATGACTCCACACAGGAAAGTTGTTCAGGATGCTCAACTTGGTCGATTTGCACCGTCAAAACGCGATTTCCAGAGTTGACTATTAGAAAAACAAGATGGCCGCTCTTCCCTTTTTCCTGCCCGGGGAATATACTTTTTAATTTTCGAGGCACCCCGAAAAGCCGAATTAGCGTGATTACTTCTTGCGGATACCCCACCCGAGTGTGCCGGTGCAAATTTGAAGCACGCCAATGATTTACTTTGGCGGTAATCGACGATTTTTGGTCAAATTATGACGTCACTTTTGCACCAAAAAGTTGTAATTCCCAAGGTTTTGCGAATTTTGCATGACTCCACACAGGAAAGTTGTTCAGTATGCTCAACTTGGTCGATTTGCACCGTCAAAACGCGATTTCCAGAGTTGACTATTAGAAAAACAAGATGGCCGCTCTTCCCTTTTTCCTGCCCGGGGAATAACCTTTTTAATTTTCGAGGCACCCCAAAAAGCCGAATTAGCGTGATTACTTCTTGCGGATACCCCACCCGAGTGTGCCGGTGCAAATTTGAAGCACGCCAATGATTTACTTTGGCGGTAATCGACGATTTTTGGTCAAGTTATGACGTCACTTTTGCACCAAAAAGTTGTAATTCCCTAGGTTTTGCGAATTTTGCATGACTCCACACAGGAAAATTGTTCAGGATGCTCAACTTGGTCGATTTGCACCGTCAAAACGCGATTTCCAGAGTTGACTATTAGAAAAACAAGATGGCCGCTCTTCCCTTTTTCCTGCCCGGGGAATAACCTTTTTAATTTTCGAGGCACCCCAAAAAGCCGAATTAGCGTGATTACTTCTTGCGGATACCCCACCCGAGTGTGCCGGTGCAAATTTGAAGCACGCCAATGATTTACTTTGGCGGTAATCGACGATTTTTGGTCAAGTTATGACGTCACTTTTGCACCAAAAAGTTGTAATTCCCTAGGTTTTGCGAATTTTGCATGACTCCACACAGGAAAATTGTTCAGGATGCTCAACTTGGTCGATTTGCACCGTCAAAACGCGATTTCCAGAGTTGACTACTAGAAAAACAAGATGGCCGCTCTTCCTTTTTACCTGGCCGGGGAATAAACTTTTTAATTTTCGTGGCACCCCGAAAAACCGAATTACCGTAATTACTTCTTGCGGATACCCCACCCGAGTGTGCCCGTGCAAATTTGAACCCCGTCAATGTTTTACTTTGGCGGTAATCGACGATTTTTGGTCAAATTATGACGTCACTTTTGCACCAAAAAGTTGTATTTCCCTAGGTTTTGCAAATTTTGCATGACTCCACACAGGAAAGTTGTTCAGGATGCTCAACTTGGTCGAATTGCACCGTCAAAACGCGATTTCCAGAGTTGACTATTAGAAAAACAAGATGGCCGCTCTTCCCTTTTCCCTGCCCGGGGAATAACCTTTTTAATTTTCGAGGCACCCCGAAAAGCCGAATTAGCGTGATTACTTCTTGCGGATACCCCACCCGAGTGTGCCCGTGCAAATTTGAACCCCGTCAATGATTTACTTTGGCGGTAATCGACGATTTTTGGTCAAGTTATGACGTCACTTTTGCACCAAAAAGTTGTAATTCCCTAGGTTTTGCGAATTTTGCATGACTCCACACAGGAAAATTGTTCAGGATGCTCAACTTGGTCGATTTGCACCGTCAAAACGCGATTTCCAGAGTTGACTATTAGAAAAACAAGATGGCCGCTCTTCCCTTTTTCCTGCCCGGGGAATAACCTTTTTAATTTTCGAGGCACCCCAAAAAGCCGAATTAGCGTGATTACTTCTTGCGGATACCCCACCCGAGTGTGCCGGTGCAAATTTGAAGCACGCCAATGATTTACTTTGGCGGTAATCGACGATTTTTGGTCAAGTTATGACGTCACTTTTGCACCAAAAAGTTGTAATTCCCTAGGTTTTGCGAATTTTGCATGACTCCACACAGGAAAATTGTTCAGGATGCTCAACTTGGTCGATTTGCACCGTCAAAACGCGATTTCCAGAGTTGACTACTAGAAAAACAAGATGGCCGCTCTTCCTTTTTACCTGGCCTGGGAATAAACTTTTTAA
This sequence comes from Asterias amurensis, assembly GCF_032118995.1. Classification (NCBI taxonomy): domain Eukaryota; kingdom Metazoa; phylum Echinodermata; class Asteroidea; order Forcipulatida; family Asteriidae; genus Asterias; species Asterias amurensis. The sequence continues at coordinate 7,566,443 of NC_092667.1, read as the reverse complement.
TTTTCGTGGCACCCCGAAAAACCGAATTACCGTAATTACTTCTTGCGGATACCCCACCCGAGTGTGCCCGTGCAAATTTGAACCCCGTCAATGTTTTACTTTGGCGGTAATCGACGATTTTTGGTCAAATTATGACGTCACTTTTGCACCAAAAAGTTGTATTTCCCTAGGTTTTGCAAATTTTGCATGACTCCACACAGGAAAGTTGTTCAGGATGCTCAACTTGGTCGAATTGCACCGTCAAAACGCGATTTCCAGAGTTGACTATTAGAAAAACAAGATGGCCGCTCTTCCCTTTTCCCTGCCCGGGGAATAACCTTTTTAATTTTCGAGGCACCCCGAAAAGCCGAATTAGCGTGATTACTTCTTGCGGATACCCCACCCGAGTGTGCCCGTGCAAATTTGAACCCCGTCAATGTTTTACTTTGGCGGTAATCGACGATTTTTGGTCAAATTATGACGTCACTTTTGCACCAAAAAGTTGTATTTCCCTAGGTTTTGCAAATTTTGCATGACTCCACACAGGAAAGTTGTTCAGGATGCTCAACTTGGTCGAATTGCACCGTCAAAACGCGATTTCCAGAGTTGACTATTAGAAAAACAAGATGGCCGCTCTTCCCTTTTCCCTGCCCGGGGAATAACCTTTTTAATTTTCGAGGCACCCCGAAAAGCCGAATTAGCGTGATTACTTCTTGCGGATACCCCACCCGAGTGTGCCCGTGCAAATTTGAACCCCGTCAATGTTTTACTTTGGCGGTAATCGACGATTTTTGGTCAAATTATGACGTCACTTTTGCACCAAAAAGTTGTATTTCCCTAGGTTTTGCAAATTTTGCATGACTCCACACAGGAAAGTTGTTCAGGATGCTCAACTTGGTCGATTTGCACCGTCAAAACGCGATTTCCAGAGTTGACTATTAGAAAAACAAGATGGCCGCTCTTCCCTTTTCCCTGCCCGGGGAATAACCTTTTTAATTTTCGAGGCACCCCGAAATCCGAATTAGCGTGATTACTTCTTGCGGATACCCCACCCGAGTGTGCCTGTGCAAATTTGAACCCCCTCAATGTTTTACTTTGGCGGTAATCGACGATTTTTGGTCAAATTATGACGTCACTTTTGCACCAAAAAGTTGTAATTCCCAAGGTTTTGCGAATTTTGCATGACTCCACACAGGAAAGTTGTTCAGGATGCTCAACTTGGTCGATTTGCACCGTCAAAACGCGATTTCCAGAGTTGACTATTAGAAAAACAAGATGGCCGCTCTTCCCTTTTCCCTGCCAGGGGAATAAACTTTTTAATTTTCGTGGCACCCCGAAAAACCGAATTAGCGTGATTACTTCTTGCGGATACCCCACCCGAGTGTGCCGGTGCAAATTTGAACCCCGTCAATGTTTTACTTTGGCGATAATCGACGATTTTGGGTCAAATTATGACGTCACTTTTGCACCAAAAAGTTGTAATTCCCAAGGTTTTGCGAATTTTGCATGACTCCACACAGGAAAGTTGTTCAGGATGCTCAACTTGGTCGATTTGCACCGTCAAAACGCGATTTCCAGAGTTGACTATTAGAAAAACAAGATGGCCGCTCTTCCCTTTTTCCTGCCCGGGGAATAACCTTTTTAATTTTCGAGGCACCCCGAAAAGCCGAATTAGCGTGATTACTTCTTGCGGATACCCCACCCGAGTGTGCCGGTGCAAATTTGAACCCCGTCAATGTTTTACTTTGGCGGTAATCGACGATTTTTGGTCAAATTATGACGTCACTTTTGCACCAAAATGTTGTAATTCCCAAGGTTTTGCGAATTTTGCATGACTCCACACAGGAAAGTTGTTCAGGATGCTCAACTTGGTCGATTTGCACCGTCAAAACGCGATTTCCAGAGTTGACTATTAGAAAAACAAGATGGCCGCTCTTCCCTTTTCCCTGCCCGGGGAATAAACTTTTTAATTTTCGTGGCACCCCGAAAAACCGAATTAGCGTGGTTACTTCTTGCGGATACCCCACCCGAGTGTGCCGGTGCAAATTTGAACCCCCTCAATGTTTTACTTTGGCGGTAATCGACGATTTTTGTCAAATTATGACGTCACTTTTGCACCAAAAAGTTGTAATTCCCAAGGTTTTGCGAATTTTGCATAACTCCACACAGGAAAGTTGTTCAGGATGCTCAACTTGGTCGATTTGCACCGTCAAAACGCGATTTCCAGAGTTGACTATTAGAAAAACAAGATGGCCGCTCTTCCCTTTTCCCTGCCAGGGGAATAAACTTTTTAATTTTCGTGGCACCCCGAAAAACCGAATTAGCGTGATTACTTCTTGCGGATACCCCACCCGAGTGTGCCGGTGCAAATTTGAACCCCGTCAATGTTTTACTTTGGCGATAATCGACGATTTTTGGTCAAATTATGACGTCACTTTTGCACCAAAAAGTTGTAATTCCCAAGGTTTTGCGAATTTTGCATGACTCCACACAGGAAAGTTGTTCAGGATGCTCAACTTGGGCGATTTGCCTCGTCAAAACGCGATTTCCAGAGTTGACTATTAGAAAAACAAGATGGCCGCTCTTCCCTTTTCCCTGCCCGGGGAATAACCTTTTTAATTTTCGAGGCACCCCGAAATCCGAATTAGCGTGATTACTTCTTGCGGATACCCCACCCGAGTGTGCCCGTGCAAATTTGAACCACGCCAATGTTTTACTTTGGCGGTAATCGACGATTTTGGGTCAAATTATGACGTCACTTTTGCACCAAAAAGTTGTAATTCCCTAGGTTTTGCGAATTTTGCATGACTCCACACAGGAAAGTTGTTCAGTATGCTCAACTTGATCGATTTGCACCGTCAAAACGCGGTTTCCAGAGTTGACTATAAGAAAAACAAGATGGCCGCTCTTCCCTTTTCCCTGCCCGGGGAATAACCTTTTTAATTTTCGTGGCACCCCGAAATCCGAATTAGCGTGATTACTTCTTGCGGATACCCCACGTGAGTGTGCCGGTGCAAATTTCAACCCCCTCAATGTTTTACTTTGGCGGTAATCGACTATATTTTTTGGTCAAATTATGACGTCACTTTTGCACCAAAAAGTTGTAATTCCCAAGGTTTTGCGAATTTTGCATAACTCCACACAGGAAAGTTGTTCAGGATGCTCAACTTGGTCGATTTGCACCGTCAAAACGCGATTTCCAGAGTTGACTATTAGAAAAACAAGATGGCCGCTCTTCCCTTTTCCCTGCCAGGGGAATAAACTTTTTAATTTTCGTGGCACCCCGAAAAACCGAATTAGCGTGATTACTTCTTGCGGATACCCCACCCGAGTGTGCCGGTGCAAATTTGAACCCCGTCAATGTTTTACTTTGGCGATAATCGACGATTTTTGGTCAAATTATGACGTCACTTTTGCACCAAAAAGTTGTAATTCCCAAGGTTTTGCGAATTTTGCATGACTCCACACAGGAAAGTTGTTCAGGATGCTCAACTTGGTCGATTTGCACCGTCAAAACGCGATTTCCAGAGTTGACTATTAGAAAAACAAGATGGCCGCTCTTCCCTTTTCCCTGCCCGGGGAATAACCTTTTTAATTTTCGTGGCACTCCGAAATCCGAATTAGCGTGATTACTTCTTGCGGATACCCCACCCGAGTGTGCCCGTGCAAATTTGAACCACGCCAATGTTTTACTTTGGCGGTAATCGACGATTTTGGGTCAAATTATGACGTCACTGTTGCACCAAAAAGTTGTAATTCCCTAGGTTTTGCGAATTTTGCATGAATCCACACAGGAAAGTTGTTCAGTATGCTCAACTTGATCGATTTGCACCGTCAAAACGCGGTTTCCAGAGTTGACTATAAGAAAAACAAGATGGCCGCTCTTCCCTTTTCCCTGCCCGGGGAATAACCTTTTTAATTTTCGTGGCACCCCGAAATCCGAATTAGCGTGATTACTTCTTGCGGATACCCCACCTGAGTGTGCCGGTGCAAATTTCAACCCCCTCAATGTTTTACTTTGCCGGTAATCGACGATTTTTGGTCAAATTATGACGTCACTTTTGCACCAAAAAGTTGTAATTCCCAAGGTTTTGCGAATTTTGCATGACTCCACACAGGAAAGTTGTTCAGGATGCTCAACTTGGTCGATTTGCACCGTCAAAACGCGATTTCCAGAGTTGACTATTAGAAAAACAAGATGGCCGCTCTTCCCTTTTTCCTGCCCGGGGAATAAACTTTTTAATTTTCGAGGCACCCCGAAAAGCCGAATTAGCGTGATTACTTCTTGCGGATACCCCACCCGAGTGTGCCGGTGCAAATTTCAACCCCATCAATGTTTTACTTTGGCGGTAATCGACGATTTTTGGTCAAATTATGACGTCACTTTTGCACCAAAAAGTTGTAATTCCCAAGGTTTTGCGAATTTTGCATGACTCCACACAGGAAAGTTGTTCAGGATGCTCAACTTGGTCGATTTGCACCGTCAAAACGCGATTTCCAGAGTTGACTATTAGAAAAACAAGATAGCCGCTCTTCCCTTTTCCCTGCCAGGGGAATAAACTTTTTAATTTTCGTGGCACCCCGAAAAACCGAATTAGCGTGATTACTTCTTGCGGATACCCCACCCGAGTGTGCCCGTGCAAATTTGAACCCCGTCAATGTTTTACTTTGGCGGTAATCGACGATTTTTGGTCAAATTATGACGTCACTTTTGCACCAAAATGTTGTAATTCCCAAGGTTTTGCGAATTTTGCATGACTCCACACAGGAAAGTTGTTCAGGATGCTCAACTTGGGCGATTTGCACCGTCAAAACGCGATTTCCAGAGTTGACTATTAGAAAAACAAGATGGCCGCTCTTCCCTTTTCCCTGCCCGGGGAATAACCTTTTTAATTTTCGAGGCACCCCGAAATCCGAATTAGCGTGATTACTTCTTGCGGATACCCCACCCGAGTGTGCCCGTGCAAATTTGAACCACGCCAATGTTTTACTTTGGCGGTAATCGACGATTTTGGGTCAAATTTAGACGTCACTTTTGCACCAAAAAGTTGTAACTCCCTAGGTTTTGCGAATTTTGCATGACTCCACACAGGAAAGTTGTTCAGTATGCTCAACTTGATCGATTTGCACCGTCAAAACGCGGTTTTCAGAGTTGACTATAAGAAAAACAAGATGGCCGCTCTTCCCTTTTCCCTGCCCGGGGAATAACCTTTTTAATTTTCGTGGCACCCCGAAATCCGAATTAGCGTGATTACTTCTTGCGATTACCCCACGTGAGTGTGCCGGTGCAAATTTCAACCCCCTCAATGTTTTACTTTGGCGGTAATCGACTATATTTTTTGGTCAAATTATGACGTCACTTTTGCACCAAAAAGTTGTAATTCCCAAGGTTTTGCGAATTTTGCATAACTCCACACAGGAAAGTTGTTCAGGATGCTCAACTTGGTCGATTTGCACCGTCAAAACGCGATTTCCAGAGTTGACTATTAGAAAAACAAGATGGCCGCTCTTCCCTTTTCCCTGCCAGGGGAATAAACTTTTTAATTTTCGTGGCACCCCGAAAAACCGAATTAGCGTGATTACTTCTTGCGGATACCCCACCCGAGTGTGCCGGTGCAAATTTGAACCCCGTCAATGTTTTACTTTGGCGATAATCGACGATTTTTGGTCAAATTATGACGTCACTTTTGCACCAAAAAGTTGTAATTCCCAAGGTTTTGCGAATTTTGCATGACTCCACACAGGAAAGTTGTTCAGGATGCTCAACTTGGTCGATTTGCACCGTCAAAACGCGATTTCCAGAGTTGACTATTAGAAAAACAAGATGGCCGCTCTTCCCTTTTCCCTGCCCGGGGAATAACCTTTTTAATTTTCGAGGCACCCCGAAATCCGAATTAGCGTGATTACTTCTTGCGGATACCCCACCCGAGTGTGCCCGTGCAAATTTGAACCACGCCAATGTTTTACTTTGGCGGTAATCGACGATTTTGGGTCAAATTATGACGTCACTTTTGCACCAAAAAGTTGTAATTCCCTAGGTTTTGCGAATTTTGCATGAATCCACACAGGAAAGTTGTTCAGTATGCTCAACTTGATCGATTTGCACCGTCAAAACGCGGTTTCCAGAGTTGACTATAAGAAAAACAAGATGGCCGCTCTTCCCTTTTCCCTGCCCGGGGAATAACCTTTTTAATTTTCGTGGCACCCCGAAATCCGAATTAGCGTGATTACTTCTTGCGGATACCCCACCTGAGTGTGCCGGTGCAAATTTCAACCCCCTCAATGTTTTACTTTGGCGGTAATCGACGATTTTTGGTCAAATTATGACGTCACTTTTGCACCAAAAAGTTGTAATTCCCAAGGTTTTGCGAATTTTGCATGACTCCACACAGGAAAGTTGTTCAGGATGCTCAACTTGGTCGATTTGCACCGTCAAAACGCGATTTCCAGAGTTGACTATTAGAAAAACAAGATGGCCGCTCTTCCCTTTTTCCTGCCCGGGGAATAAACTTTTTAATTTTCGAGGCACCCCGAAAAGCCGAATTAGCGTGATTACTTCTTGCGGATACCCCACCCGAGTGTGCCGGTGCAAATTTCAACCCCATCAATGTTTTACTTTGGCGGTAATCGACGATTTTTGGTCAAATTATGACGTCACTTTTGCACCAAAAAGTTGTAATTCCCAAGGTTTTGCGAATTTTGCATGACTCCACACAGGAAAGTTGTTCAGGATGCTCAACTTGGTCGATTTGCACCGTCAAAACGCGATTTCCAGAGTTGACTATTAGAAAAACAAGATAGCCGCTCTTCCCTTTTCCCTGCCAGGGGAATAAACTTTTTAATTTTCGTGGCACCCCGAAAAACCGAATTAGCGTGATTACTTCTTGCGGATACCCCACCCGAGTGTGCCCGTGCAAATTTGAACCCCGTCAATGTTTTACTTTGGCGGTAATCGACGATTTTTGGTCAAATTATGACGTCACTTTTGCACCAAAATGTTGTAATTCCCAAGGTTTTGCGAATTTTGCATGACTCCACACAGGAAAGTTGTTCAGGATGCTCAACTTGGTCGATTTGCACCGTCAAAACGCGATTTCCAGAGTTGACTATTAGAAAAACAAGATGGCCGCTCTTCCCTTTTCCCTGCCAGGGGAATAAACTTTTTAATTTTCGTGGCACCCCGAAAAACCGAATTAGCGTGATTACTTCTTGCGGATACCCCACCCGAGTGTGCCGGTGCAAATTTGAACCCCGTCAATGTTTTACTTTGGCGGTAATCGACGATTTTTGGTCAAATTATGACGTCACTTTTGCACCAAAAAGTTGTAATTCCCAAGATGGCCGCTCTTCCCTTTTCCCTGCCCGGGGAATAACCTTTTTAATTTTCGAGGCACCCCGAAAAGCCGAATTAGCGTGATTACTTCTTGCGGATACCCCACCCGAGTGTGCCCGTGCAAATTTGAACCCCGTCAATGTTTTACTTTGGCGGTAATCGACGATTTTTGGTCAAATTATGACGTCACTTTTGCACCAAAAAGTTGTATTTCCCTAGGTTTTGCAAATTTTGCATGACTCCACACAGGAAAGTTGTTCAGGATGCTCAACTTGATCGATTTGCACCGTCAAAACGCGGTTTCCAGAGTTGACTATTAGAAAAACAAGATGGCCGCTCTTCCCTTTTCCCTGCCAGGGGAATAAACTTTTTAATTTTCGTGGCACCCCGAAAAACCGAATTAGCGTGATTACTTCTTGCGGATACCCCACCCGAGTGTGCCCGTGGAAATTTGAACCCCGTCAATGTTTTACTTTGGCGATAATCGACGATTTTTTGTCAAATTATGACGTCACTTTTGCACCAAAAAGTTGTAATTCCCAAGATTTTGCGAATTTTGCATGACTCCACACAGGAAAGTTGTTCAGGATGCTCAACTTGGTCGATTTGCACCGTCAAAACGCGATTTCCAGAGTTGACTATTAGAAAAACAAGATGGCCGCTCTTCCCTTTTTCCTGCCCGGGGAATAACCTTTTTAATTTTCGAGGCACCCCGAAAAGCCGAATTAGCGTGATTACTTCTTGCGGATACCCCACCCGAGTGTGCCCGTGCAAATTTGAACCCCGTCAATGTTTTACTTTGGCGGTAATCGACGATTTTTGGTCAAATTATGACGTCACTTTTGCACCAAAATGTTGTAATTCCCAAGGTTTTGCGAATTTTGCATGACTCCACACAGGAAAGTTGTTCAGGATGCTCAACTTGGTCGATTTGCACCGTCAAAACGCGATTTCCAGAGTTGACTATTAGAAAAACAAGATGGCCGCTCTTCCCTTTTCCCTGCCCGGGGAATAAACTTTTTAATTTTCGTGGCACCCCGAAAAACCGAATTAGCGTGGTTACTTCTTGCGGATACCCCACCCGAGTGTGCCGGTGCAAATTTGAACCCCCTCAATGTTTTACTTTGGCGGTAATCGACGATTTTTGGTCAAATTATGACGTCACTTTTGCACCAAAAAGTTGTAATTCCCAAGGTTTTGCGAATTTTGCATAACTCCACACAGGAAAGTTGTTCAGGATGCTCAACTTGGTCGATTTGCACCGTCAAAACGCGATTTCCAGAGTTGACTATTAGAAAAACAAGATGGCCGCTCTTCCCTTTTCCCTGCCAGGGGAATAAACTTTTTAATTTTCGTGGCACCCCGAAAAACCGAATTAGCGTGATTACTTCTTGCGGATACCCCACCCGAGTGTGCCGGTGCAAATTTGAACCCCGTCAATGTTTTACTTTGGCGATAATCGACGATTTTTGGTCAAATTATGACGTCACTTTTGCACCAAAAAGTTGTAATTCCCAAGGTTTTGCGAATTTTGCATGACTCCACACAGGAAAGTTGTTCAGGATGCTCAACTTGGTCGATTTGCACCGTCAAAACGCGATTTCCAGAGTTGACTATTAGAAAAACAAGATGGCCGCTCTTCCCTTTTCCCTGCCCGGGGAATAACCTTTTTAATTTTCGAGGCACCCCGAAATCCGAATTAGCGTGATTACTTCTTGCGGATACCCCACCCGAGTGTGCCCGTGCAAATTTGAACCACGCCAATGTTTTACTTTGGCGGTAATCGACGATTTTGGGTCAAATTATGACGTCACTTGTGCACCAAAAAGTTGTAATTCCCTAGGTTTTGCGAATTTTGCATGACTCCACACAGGAAAGTTGTTCAGTATGCTCAACTTGATCGATTTGCACCGTCAAAACGCGGTTTCCAGAGTTGACTATAAGAAAAACAAGATGGCCGCTCTTCCCTTTTCCCTGCCCGGGGAATAACCTTTTTAATTTTCGTGGCACCCCGAAATCCGAATTAGCGTGATTACTTCTTGCGGATACCCCACCCGAGTGTGCCGGTGCAAATTTCAACCCCCTCAATGTTTTACTTTGGCGGTAATCGACGATTTTTGGTCAAATTATGACGTCACTTTTGCACCAAAAAGTTGTAATTCCCAAGGTTTTGCGAATTTTGCATGACTCCACACAGGAAAGTTGTTCAGGATGCTCAACTTGGTCGATTTGCACCGTCAAAACGCGATTTCCAGAGTTGACTATTAGAAAAACAAGATGGCCGCTCTTCCCTTTTCCCTGCCAGGGGAATAAACTTTTTAATTTTCGTGGCACCCCGAAAAACCGAATTAGCGTGATTACTTCTTGCGGATACCCCACCCGAGTGTGCCGGTGCAAATTTGAACCCCGTCAATGTTTTACTTTGGCGATAATCGACGATTTTGGGTCAAACTATGACGTCACTTTTGCACCAAAAAGTTGTAATTCCCAAGGTTTTGCGAATTTTGCATGACTCCACACAGGAAAGTTGTTCAGGATGCTCAACTTGGTCGATTTGCACCGTCAAAACGCGATTTCCAGAGTTGACTATTAGAAAAACAAGATAGCCGCTCTTCCCTTTTCCCTGCCAGGGGAATAAACTTTTTAATTTTCGTGGCACCCCGAAAAACCGAATTAGCGTGATTACTTCTTGCGGATACCCCACCCGAGTGTGCCCGTGCAAATTTGAACCCCGTCAATGTTTTACTTTGGCGGTAATCGACGATTTTTGGTCAAATTATGACGTCACTTTTGCACCAAAATGTTGTAATTCCCAAGGTTTTGCGAATTTTGCATGACTCCACACAGGAAAGTTGTTCAGGATGCTCAACTTGGGCGATTTGCACCGTCAAAACGCGATTTCCAGAGTTGACTATTAGAAAAACAAGATGGCCGCTCTTCCCTTTTCCCTGCCCGGGGAATAACCTTTTTAATTTTCGAGGCACCCCGAAATCCGAATTAGCGTGATTACTTCTTGCGGATACCCCACCCGAGTGTGCCCGTGCAAATTTGAACCACGCCAATGTTTTACTTTGGCGGTAATCGACGATTTTGGGTCAAATTTAGACGTCACTTTTGCACCAAAAAGTTGTAATTCCCTAGGTTTTGCGAATTTTGCATGACTCCACACAGGAAAGTTGTTCAGTATGCTCAACTTGATCGATTTGCACCGTCAAAACGCGGTTTTCAGAGTTGACTATAAGAAAAACAAGATGGCCGCTCTTCCCTTTTCCCTGCCCGGGGAATAACCTTTTTAATTTTCGTGGCACCCCGAAATCCGAATTAGCGTGATTACTTCTTGCGATTACCCCACGTGAGTGTGCCGGTGCAAATTTCAACCCCCTCAATGTTTTACTTTGGCGGTAATCGACTATATTTTTTGGTCAAATTATGACGTCACTTTTGCACCAAAAAGTTGTAATTCCCAAGGTTTTGCGAATTTTGCATAACTCCACACAGGAAAGTTGTTCAGGATGCTCAACTTGGTCGATTTGCACCGTCAAAACGCGATTTCCAGAGTTGACTATTAGAAAAACAAGATGGCCGCTCTTCCCTTTTCCCTGCCAGGGGAATAAACTTTTTAATTTTCGTGGCACCCCGAAAAACCGAATTAGCGTGATTACTTCTTGCGGATACCCCACCCGAGTGTGCCGGTGCAAATTTGAACCCCGTCAATGTTTTACTTTGGCGATAATCGACGATTTTTGGTCAAATTATGACGTCACTTTTGCACCAAAAAGTTGTAATTCCCAAGGTTTTGCGAATTTTGCATGACTCCACACAGGAAAGTTGTTCAGGATGCTCAACTTGGTCGATTTGCACCGTCAAAACGCGATTTCCAGAGTTGACTATTAGAAAAACAAGATGGCCGCTCTTCCCTTTTCCCTGCCCGGGGAATAACCTTTTTAATTTTCGAGGCACCCCGAAATCCGAATTAGCGTGATTACTTCTTGCGGATACCCCACCCGAGTGTGCCCGTGCAAATTTGAACCACGCCAATGTTTTACTTTGGCGGTAATCGACGATTTTGGGTCAAATTATGACGTCACTTTTGCACCAAAAAGTTGTAATTCCCTAGGTTTTGCGAATTTTGCATGAATCCACACAGGAAAGTTGTTCAGTATGCTCAACTTGATCGATTTGCACCGTCAAAACGCGGTTTCCAGAGTTGACTATAAGAAAAACAAGATGGCCGCTCTTCCCTTTTCCCTGCCCGGGGAATAACCTTTTTAATTTTCGTGGCACCCCGAAATCCGAATTAGCGTGATTACTTCTTGCGGATACCCCACCTGAGTGTGCCGGTGCAAATTTCAACCCCCTCAATGTTTTACTTTGGCGGTAATCGACGATTTTTGGTCAAATTATGACGTCACTTTTGCACCAAAAAGTTGTAATTCCCAAGGTTTTGCGAATTTTGCATGACTCCACACAGGAAAGTTGTTCAGGATGCTCAACTTGGTCGATTTGCACCGTCAAAACGCGATTTCCAGAGTTGACTATTAGAAAAACAAGATGGCCGCTCTTCCCTTTTTCCTGCCCGGGGAATAAACTTTTTAATTTTCGAGGCACCCCGAAAAGCCGAATTAGCGTGATTACTTCTTGCGGATACCCCACCCGAGTGTGCCGGTGCAAATTTCAACCCCATCAATGTTTTACTTTGGCGGTAATCGACGATTTTTGGTCAAATTATGACGTCACTTTTGCACCAAAAAGTTGTAATTCCCAAGGTTTTGCGAATTTTGCATGACTCCACACAGGAAAGTTGTTCAGGATGCTCAACTTGGTCGATTTGCACCGTCAAAACGCGATTTCCAGAGTTGACTATTAGAAAAACAAGATAGCCGCTCTTCCCTTTTCCCTGCCAGGGGAATAAACTTTTTAATTTTCGTGGCACCCCGAAAAACCGAATTAGCGTGATTACTTCTTGCGGATACCCCACCCGAGTGTGCCCGTGCAAATTTGAACCCCGTCAATGTTTTACTTTGGCGGTAATCGACGATTTTTGGTCAAATTATGACGTCACTTTTGCACCAAAATGTTGTAATTCCCAAGGTTTTGCGAATTTTGCATGACTCCACACAGGAAAGTTGTTCAGGATGCTCAACTTGGTCGATTTGCACCGTCAAAACGCGATTTCCAGAGTTGACTATTAGAAAAACAAGATGGCCGCTCTTCCCTTTTACCTGGCCGGGGAATAAACTTTTTAATTTTCGTTGCACCCCGAAAAACCGAATTAGCGTGGTTACTTCTTGCGGATACCCCACCCGAGTGTGCCGGTGCAAATTTGAACCCCCTCAATGTTTTACTTTGGCGGTAATCGACGATTTTTGGTCAAATTATGACGTCACTTTTGCACCAAAAAGTTGTAATTCCCAAGGTTTTGCGAATTTTGCATAACTCCACACAGGAAAGTTGTTCAGGATGCTCAACTTGGTCGATTTGCACCGTCAAAACGCGATTTCCAGAGTTGACTATTAGAAAAACAAGATGGCCGCTCTTCCCTTTTCCCTGCCAGGGGAATAAACTTTTTAATTTTCGTGGCACCCCGAAAAACCGAATTAGCGTGATTACTTCTTGCGGATACCCCACCCGAGTGTGCCGGTGCAAATTTGAACCCCGTCAATGTTTTACTTTGGCGGTAATCGACGATTTTTGGTCAAATTATGACGTCACTTTTGCACCAAAAAGTTGTAATTCCCAAGGTTTTGCGAATTTTGCATGACTCCACACAGGAAAGTTGTTCAGGATGCTCAACTTGGTCGATTTGCACCGTCAAAACGCGATTTCCAGAGTTGACTATTAGAAAAACAAGATGGCCGCTCTTCCCTTTTTCCTGCCCGGGGAATAAACTTTTTAATTTTCGAGGCACCCCGAAAAGCCGAATTAGCGTGATTACTTCTTGCGGATACCCCACCCGAGTGTGCCGGTGCAAATTTCAACCCCATCAATGTTTTACTTTGGCGGTAATCGACGATTTTTGGTCAAATTATGACGTCACTTTTGCACCAAAAAGTTGTAATTCCCAAGGTTTTGCGAATTTTGCATGACTCCACACAGGAAAGTTGTTCAGGATGCTCAACTTGGTCGATTTGCACCGTCAAAACGCGATTTCCAGAGTTGACTATTAGAAAAACAAGATAGCCGCTCTTCCCTTTTCCCTGCCAGGGGAATAAACTTTTTAATTTTCGTGGCACCCCGAAAAACCGAATTAGCGTGATTACTTCTTGCGGATACCCCACCCGAGTGTGCCCGTGCAAATTTGAACCCCGTCAATGTTTTACTTTGGCGGTAATCGACGATTTTTGGTCAAATTATGACGTCACTTTTGCACCAAAATGTTGTAATTCCCAAGGTTTTGCGAATTTTGCATGACTCCACACAGGAAAGTTGTTCAGGATGCTCAACTTGGTCGATTTGCACCGTCAAAACGCGATTTCCAGAGTTGACTATTAGAAAAACAAGATGGCCGCTCTTCCCTTTTACCTGGCCGGGGAATAAACTTTTTAATTTTCGTTGCACCCCGAAAAACCGAATTAGCGTGGTTACTTCTTGCGGATACCCCACCCGAGTGTGCCGGTGCAAATTTGAACCCCCTCAATGTTTTACTTTGGCGGTAATCGACGATTTTTGGTCAAATTATGACGTCACTTTTGCACCAAAAAGTTGTAATTCCCAAGGTTTTGCGAATTTTGCATAACTCCACACAGGAAAGTTGTTCAGGATGCTCAACTTGGTCGATTTGCACCGTCAAAACGCGATTTCCAGAGTTGACTATTAGAAAAACAAGATGGCCGCTCTTCCCTTTTCCCTGCCAGGGGAATAAACTTTTTAATTTTCGTGGCACCCCGAAAAACCGAATTAGCGTGATTACTTCTTGCGGATACCCCACCCGAGTGTGCCGGTGCAAATTTGAACCCCGTCAATGTTTTACTTTGGCGGTAATCGACGATTTTTGGTCAAATTATGACGTCACTTTTGCACCAAAAAGTTGTAATTCCCAAGATGGCCGCTCTTCCCTTTTCCCTGCCCGGGGAATAACCTTTTTAATTTTCGAGGCACCCCGAAAAGCCGAATTAGCGTGATTACTTCTTGCGGATACCCCACCCGAGTGTGCCCGTGCAAATTTGAACCCCGTCAATGTTTTACTTTGGCGGTAATCGACGATTTTTGGTCAAATTATGACGTCACTTTTGCACCAAAAAGTTGTATTTCCCTAGGTTTTGCAAATTTTGCATGACTCCACACAGGAAAGTTGTTCAGGATGCTCAACTTGATCGATTTGCACCGTCAAAACGCGGTTTCCAGAGTTGACTATTAGAAAAACAAGATGGCCGCTCTTCCCTTTTCCCTGCCAGGGGAATAAACTTTTTAATTTTCGTGGCACCCCGAAAAACCGAATTAGCGTGATTACTTCTTGCGGATACCCCACCCGAGTGTGCCCGTGGAAATTTGAACCCCGTCAATGTTTTACTTTGGCGATAATCGACGATTTTTTGTCAAATTATGACGTCACTTTTGCACCAAAAAGTTGTAATTCCCAAGATTTTGCGAATTTTGCATGACTCCACACAGGAAAGTTGTTCAGGATGCTCAACTTGGTCGATTTGCACCGTCAAAACGCGATTTCCAGAGTTGACTATTAGAAAAACAAGATGGCCGCTCTTCCCTTTTTCCTGCCCGGGGAATAACCTTTTTAATTTTCGAGGCACCCCGAAAAGCCGAATTAGCGTGATTACTTCTTGCGGATACCCCACCCGAGTGTGCCCGTGCAAATTTGAACCCCGTCAATGTTTTACTTTGGCGGTAATCGACGATTTTTGGTCAAATTATGACGTCACTTTTGCACCAAAATGTTGTAATTCCCAAGGTTTTGCGAATTTTGCATGACTCCACACAGGAAAGTTGTTCAGGATGCTCAACTTGGTCGATTTGCACCGTCAAAACGCGATTTCCAGAGTTGACTATTAGAAAAACAAGATGGCCGCTCTTCCCTTTTCCCTGCCCGGGGAATAAACTTTTTAATTTTCGTGGCACCCCGAAAAACCGAATTAGCGTGGTTACTTCTTGCGGATACCCCACCCGAGTGTGCCGGTGCAAATTTGAACCCCCTCAATGTTTTACTTTGGCGGTAATCGACGATTTTTGGTCAAATTATGACGTCACTTTTGCACCAAAAAGTTGTAATTCCCAAGGTTTTGCGAATTTTGCATAACTCCACACAGGAAAGTTGTTCAGGATGCTCAACTTGGTCGATTTGCACCGTCAAAACGCGATTTCCAGAGTTGACTATTAGAAAAACAAGATGGCCGCTCTTCCCTTTTCCCTGCCAGGGGAATAAACTTTTTAATTTTCGTGGCACCCCGAAAAACCGAATTAGCGTGATTACTTCTTGCGGATACCCCACCCGAGTGTGCCGGTGCAAATTTGAACCCCGTCAATGTTTTACTTTGGCGATAATCGACGATTTTTGGTCAAATTATGACGTCACTTTTGCACCAAAAAGTTGTAATTCCCAAGGTTTTGCGAATTTTGCATGACTCCACACAGGAAAGTTGTTCAGGATGCTCAACTTGGTCGATTTGCACCGTCAAAACGCGATTTCCAGAGTTGACTATTAGAAAAACAAGATGGCCGCTCTTCCCTTTTCCCTGCCCGGGGAATAACCTTTTTAATTTTCGAGGCACCCCGAAATCCGAATTAGCGTGATTACTTCTTGCGGATACCCCACCCGAGTGTGCCCGTGCAAATTTGAACCACGCCAATGTTTTACTTTGGCGGTAATCGACGATTTTGGGTCAAATTATGACGTCACTTGTGCACCAAAAAGTTGTAATTCCCTAGGTTTTGCGAATTTTGCATGACTCCACACAGGAAAGTTGTTCAGTATGCTCAACTTGATCGATTTGCACCGTCAAAACGCGGTTTCCAGAGTTGACTATAAGAAAAACAAGATGGCCGCTCTTCCCTTTTCCCTGCCCGGGGAATAACCTTTTTAATTTTCGTGGCACCCCGAAATCCGAATTAGCGTGATTACTTCTTGCGGATACCCCACCCGAGTGTGCCGGTGCAAATTTCAACCCCCTCAATGTTTTACTTTGGCGGTAATCGACGATTTTTGGTCAAATTATGACGTCACTTTTGCACCAAAAAGTTGTAATTCCCAAGGTTTTGCGAATTTTGCATGACTCCACACAGGAAAGTTGTTCAGGATGCTCAACTTGGTCGATTTGCACCGTCAAAACGCGATTTCCAGAGTTGACTATTAGAAAAACAAGATGGCCGCTCTTCCCTTTTTCCTGCCCGGGGAATAACCTTTTTAATTTTCGAGGCACCCCGAAAAGCCGAATTAGCGTGATTACTTCTTGCGGATACCCCACCCGAGTGTGCCGGTGCAAATTTGAACCCCCTCAATGTTCTACTTTGGCGGTAATCGACGATTTTTGGTCAAATTATGACGTCACTTTTGCACCAAAAAGTTGTAATTCCCAAGGTTTTGCGAATGTTGCATGACTCCACACAGGAAAGTTGTTCAGGATGCTCAACTTGGTCGATTTGCACCGTCAAAACGCGATTTCCAGAGTTGACTATTAGAAAAACAAGATGGCCGCTCTTCCCTTTTCCCTGCCAGGGGAATAAACTTTTTAATTTTCGTGGCACCCCGAAAAACCGAATTAGCGTGATTACTTCTTGCGGATACCCCACCCGAGTGTGCCGGTGCAAATTTGAACCCCGTCAATGTTTTACTTTGGCGATAATCGACGATTTTGGGTCAAACTATGACGTCACTTTTGCACCAAAAAGTTGTAATTCCCAAGGTTTTGCGAATTTTGCATGACTCCACACAGGAAAGTTGTTCAGGATGCTCAACTTGGTCGATTTGCACCGTCAAAACGCGATTTCCAGAGTTGACTATTAGAAAAACAAGATGGCCGCTCTTCCCTTTTTCCTGCCCGGGGAATAACCTTTTTAATTTTCGAGGCACCCCGAAAAGCCGAATTAGCGTGATTACTTCTTGCGGATACCCCACCCGAGTGTGCCCGTGCAAATTTGAACCCCGTCAATGTTTTACTTTGGCGGTAATCGACGATTTTTGGTCAAATTATGACGTCACTTTTGCACCAAAAAGTTGTAATTCCCAAGGTTTTGCGAATTTTGCATGACTCCACACAGGAAAGTTGTTCAGGATGCTCAACTTGGTCGATTTGCATCTTCGTCAAAACGCGATTTCCAGAGTTGACTATTAGAAAAACAAGATGGCCGCTCTTCCCTTTTCCCTGCCCGGGGAATAAACTTTTTAATTTTCGTGGCACCCCGAAAAACCGAATTAGCGTGGTTAGTTCTTGCGGATACCCCACCCGAGTGTGCCGGTGCAAATTTCAACCCCCTCAATGTTTTACTTTGGCGGTAATCGACGATTTTTGGTCAAATTATGACGTCACTTTTGCACCAAAAAGTTGTAATTCCCAAGGTTTTGCGAATTTTGCATAACTCCACACAGGAAAGTTGTTCAGGATGCTCAACTTGGTCGATTTGCACCGTCAAAACGCGATTTCCAGAGTTGACTATTAGAAAAACAAGATGGCCGCTCTTCCCTTTTCCCTGCCAGGGGAATAAACTTTTTAAGTTTCGTGGCACCCCGAAAAACCGAATTAGCGTGATTACTTCTTGCGGATACCCCACCCGAGTGTGCCGGTGCAAATTTGAACCCCGTCAATGTTTTACTTTGGCGATAATCGACGATTTTTGGTCAAATTATGACGTCACTTTTGCACCAAAAAGTTGTAATTCCCTAGGTTTTGCGAATTTTGCATGACTCCACACAGGAAAGTTCTTCAGTATGCTCAACTTGATCGATTTGCACCGTCAAAACGCGGTTTCCAGAGTTGACTATAAGAAAAACAAGATGGCCGCTCTTCCCTTTTCCCTGCCCGGGGAATAACCTTTTTAATTTTCGTGGCACCCCGAAATCCGAATTAGCGTGATTACTTCTTGCGGATACCCCACCCGAGTGTGCCAGTGCAAATTTCAACCCCCTCAATGTTTTACTTTGGCGGTAATCGACGATTTTTGGTCAAATTATGACGTCACTTTTGCACCAAAAAGTTGTAATTCCCAAGGTTTTGCGAATTGTGCATGACTCCACACAGGAAAGTTGTTCAGGATGCTCAACTTGGTCGATTTGCACCGTCAAAACGCGATTTCCAGAGTTGACTATTAGAAAAACAAGATGGCCGCTCTTCCTTTTTTCCTGCCCGGGGAATAACCTTTTTAATTTCCGAGGCACCCCGAAAAGCCGAATTAGCGTGATTACTTCTTGCGGATACCCCACCCGAGTGTGCCGGTGCAAATTTGAAGCACGCCAATGATTTACTTTGGCGGTAATCGACGATTTTTGGTCAAATTATGACGTCACTTTTGCACCAAAATGTTGTAATTCCCAAGGTTTTGCGAATTTTGCATGACTCCACACAGGAAAGTTGTTCAGGATGCTCAACTTGGTCGATTTGCACCGTCAAAACGCGATTTCAAGAGTTGACTATTAGAAAAAAAAGATGGCCGCTCTTCACTTTTCCCTGCCCGGGGAATAACCTTTTTTAATTTTCGAGGCACCCCGAAAAGCCGAATTAGCGTGATTACTTCTTGCGGATACCCCACCCGAGTGTGCCGGTGCAAATTTGAACCCGTCAATGTTTTACTTTGGCGGTAATCGACGATTTTTGGTCAAATTATGACGTCACTTTTGCACCAAAAAGTTGTAATTCCCAAGGTTTTGCGAATTTTGCATGACTCCACACAGGAAAGTTGTTCAGGATGCTCAACTTGGTCGATTTGCACCGTCAAAACGCGATTTCAAGAGTTGACTATTAGAAAAAAAAGATGGCCGCTCTTCACTTTTCCCTGCCCGGGGAATAACCTTTTTTAATTTTCGAGGCACCCCGAAAAGCCGAATTAGCGTGATTACTTCTTGCGGATACCCCACCCGAGTGTGCCGGTGCAAATTTGAACCCCGTCAATGTTTTACTTTGGCGGTAATCGACGATTTATGGTCAAATTATGACGTCACTTTTGCACCAAAAAGTTGTATTACCCTAGGTTTTGCAAATTTTGCATGACTCCACACAGGAAAGTTGTTCAGGATGCTCAACTTGGTCGATTTGCACCGTCAAAACGCGATTTCCAGAGTTGACTATTAGAAAAACAAGATGGCCGCTCTTCCCTTTTCCCTGCCCGGGGAATAACCTTTTTAATTTTCGAGGCACCCCGAAAAGCCGAATTAGCGTGATTACTTCTTGCGGATACCCCACCCGAGTGTGCCGGTGCAAATTTGAACCCCGTCAATGTTTTACTTTGGCGATAATCGACGATTTTTGGTCAAATTATGACGTCACTTTTGTACCAAAAAGTTGTAATTCCCAAGGTTTTGCGAATTTTGCATGACTCCACACAGGAAAGTTGTTCAGGATGCTCAACTTGGTCGATTTGCACCGTCAAAACGCGATTTCCAGAGTTGACTATTAGAAAAACAAGATGGCCGCTCTTCCCTTTTTCCTGCCCGGGGAATAAACTTTTTAATTTTCGAGGCACCCCGAAAAGCCGAATTAGCGTGATTACTTCTTGCGGATACCCCACCCGAGTGTGCCCGTGCAAATTTGAACCCCGTCAATGTTTTACTTTGGCGGTAATCGACGATTTTTGGTCAAATTATGAAGTCACTTTTGCACCAAAAAGTTGTAACTCCCAAGGTTTTGCGAATTTTGCATGACTCCACACAGGAAAGTTGTTCAGGATGCTCAACTTGGTCGATTTGCACCGTCAAAACGCGATTTCCAGAGTTGACTATTAGAAAAACAAGATGGCCGCTCTTCCCTTTTCCCTGCCAGGGGAATAAACTTTTTAATTTTCGAGGCACCCCGAAAAGCCGAATTAGCGTGATTACTTCTTGCGGATACCCCACCCGAGTGTGCCCGTGCAAATTTGAACCCCGTCAATGTTTTCTTTGGCGGTAATCGACGATTTTTGGTCAAATTATGACGTCACTTTTGCACCAAAATGTTGTAATTCCCAAGGTTTTGCGATTTTTGCATGACTCCACACAGGAAAGTTGTTCAGTATGCTCAACTTGATCGATTTGCACCGTCAAAACGCGGTTTCCAGAGTTGACTATAAGAAAAACAAGATGGCCGCTCTTCCCTTTTCCCTGCCCGGGGAATAACCTTTTTAATTTTCGTGGCACCCCGAAATCCGAATTAGCGTGATTACTTCTTGCGGATACCCCACCTGAGTGTGCCGGTGCAAATTTCAACCCCCTCAATGTTTTACTTTGGCGGTAATCGACGATTTTTGGTCAAATTATGAAGTCACTTTTGCACCAAAAAGTTGTAATTCCCAAGGTTTTGCGAATTTTGCATGACTCCACACAGGAAAGTTGTTCAGGATGCTCAACTTGGTCGATTTGCACCGTCAAAACGCGATTTCCAGAGTTGACTATTAGAAAAACAAGATGGCCGCTTTTCCCTTTTTCCTGCCCGGGGAATAACCTTTTTAATTTTCGAGGCACCCCGAAAAGCCGAATTAGCGTGATAACTTCTTGCGGATACCCCACCCGAGTGTGCCGGTGCAAATTTGAAGCACGCCAATGATTTACTTTGGCGGTAATCGACGATTTTTGGTCAAATTATGACGTCACTTTTGCACCAAAAAGTTGTAATTCCCAAGGTTTTGCGATTTTTGCATGACTCCACACAGGAAAGTTGTTCAGGATGCACAACTTGGTCGATTTGCACCGTCAAAACGCGATTTCCAGAGTTGACTATTAGAAAAACAAGATGGCCGCTCTTCCCTTTTCCCTGCCCGGGGAATAACCTTTTTAATTTTCGAGGCACCCCGAAATCCGAATTAGCGTGATTACTTCTTGCGGATACCCCACCCGAGTGTGCCCGTGCAAGTTTGAACCACGCCAATGTTTTACTTTGGCGGTAATCGACGATTTTGGGTCAAATTATGACGTCACTTTTGCACCAAAAAGTTGTAATTCCCTAGGTTTTGCGAATTTTGCATGACTCCACACAGGAAAGTTGTTCAGTATGCTCAACTTGATCGATTTGCACCGTCAAAACGCGGTTTCCAGAGTTGACTATAAGAAAAACAAGATGGCCGCTCTTCCCTTTTCCCTGCCCGGGGAATAACCTTTTTAATTTTCGTGGCACCCCGAAATCCGAATTAGCGTGATTACTTCTTGCGGATACCCCACCCGAGTGTGCCGGTGCAAATTTCAACCCCCTCAATGTTTTACTTTGGCGGTAATCGACGATTTTTGGTCAAATTATGACGTCACTTTTGCACCAAAAAGTTGTAATTCCCAAGGTTTTGCGAATTTGCATGACTCCACACAGGAAAGTTGTTCAGGATGCTCAACTTGGTCGATTTGCACCGTCAAAACGCGATTTCCAGAGTTGACTATTAGAAAAACAAGATGGCCGCTCTTCCCTTTTTCCTGCCCGGGGAATAACCTTTTTAATTTTCGAGGCACCCCGAAAAGCCGAATTAGCGTGATTACTTCTTGCGGATACCCCACCCGAGTGTGCCGGTGCAAATTTCAACCCCCTCAATGTTTTACTTTGGCGGTAATCGACGATTTTTGGTCAAGTTATGTCGTCACTTTAGCACCAAAAAGTTGTAATTCCCTAGGTTTTGCGAATTTTGCATGACTCCACACAGGAAAGTTGTTCAGGATGCTCAACTTGGTCGATTTGCACCGTCAAAACGCGATTTCCAGAGTTGACTACTAGAAAAACAAGATGGCCGCTTTTCCCTTTTACCTGGCCGGGGAATAAACTTTTTAATTTTCGTGGCACCCTGAAAAACCGAATTAGCGTGATTACTTCTTGCGGATACCCCACCCGAGCGTGCCGGTGCAAATTTCAACCCCCTCAATGTTTTACTTTGGCGGTAATCGACGATTTTTGGTCAAATTATGACGTCACTTTTGCACCAAAAAGTTGTATTTCCCTAAGTTTTGCAAATTTTGCATGACTCCACACAGGAAAGTTGTTCAGGATGCTCAACTTGGTCGATTTGCACCGTCAAAACGCGATTTCCAGAGTTGACTATTAGAAAAACAAGATGGCCGCTCTTCCCTTTTCCCTGCCCGGGGAATAAACTTTTTAATTTTCGTGGCACCCCGAAAAACCGAATTAGCGTGATTACTTCTTGCGGATACCCCACCCGAGTGTGCCGGTGCAAATTTGAACCCCCTCAATGTTTTACTTTGGCGGTAATCGACGATTTTTGGTCAAATTATGACGTCACTTTTGCACCAAAAACTTGTAATTCCCAAGGTTTTGCGAATTTTGCATGACTCCACACAGGAAAGTTGTTCAGGATGCTCAACTTGGTCGATTTGCACCGTCAAAACGCGATTTCCAGAGTTAACTATTAGAAAAACAAGATGGCCGCTCTTCCCTTTTTCCTGCCCGGGGAATAACCTTTTTAATTTTCGAGGCACCCCGAAAAGCCGAATTAGCGTGATTACTTCTTGCGGATACCCCACCCGAGTGTGCCCGTGCAAATTTGAACCCCGTCAATGTTTTCTTTGGCGGTAATCGACGATTTTTGGTCAAATTATGACGTCACTTTTGCACCAAAATGTTGTAATTCCCAAGGTTTTGCGAATTTTGCATGACTCCACACAGGAAAGTTGTTCAGGATGCTCAACTTGGTCGATTTGCACCGTCAAAACGCGGTTTCCAGAGTTGACTATAAGAAAAACAAGATGGCCGCTCTTCCCTTTTCCCTGCCCGGGGAATAACCTTTTTAATTTTCGTGGCACCCCGAAATCCGAATTAGCGTGATTACTTCTTGCGGATACCCCACCCGAGTGTGCCGGTGCAAATTTCAACCCCCTCAATGTTTTACTTTGGCGGTAATCGACGATTTTTGGTCAAATTATGACGTCACTTTTGCACCAAAAAGTTGTAATTCCCAAGGTTTTGCGAATTTTGCATGACTCCACACAGGAAAATTGTTCAGGATGCTCAACTTGGTCGATTTGCACCGTCAAAACGCGATTTCCAGAGTTGACTATTAGAAAAACAAGATGGCCGCTCTTCCCTTTTTCCTGCCCGGGGAATAACCTTTTTAATTTTCGAGGCACCCCGAAAAGCCGAATTAGCGTGATTACTTCTTGCGGATACCCCACCCGAGTGTGCCCGTGCAAATTTGAACCCCGTCAATGTTTTACTTTGGCGGTAATCGACGATTTTTGGTCAAATTATGACGTCACTTTTGCACCAAAATGTTGTAATTCCCAAGGTTTTGCGAATTTTGCATGACTCCACACAGGAAAGTTGTTCAGGATGCTCAACTTGGTCGATTTGCACCGTCAAAACGCGATTTCCAGAGTTGACTATTAGAAAAACAAGATGGCCGCTCTTCCCTTTTCCCTGCCAGGGGAATAAACTTTTTAATTTTCGTGGCACCCCGAAAAACCGAATTAGCGTGATTACTTCTTGCGGATACCCCACCCGAGTGTGCCCGTGCAAATTTGAACCCCGTCAATGTTTTCTTTGGCGGTAATCGACGATTTTTGGTCAAATTATGACGTCACTTTTGCACCAAAATGTTGTAATTCCCAAGGTTTTGCGAATTTTGCATGACTCCACACAGGAAAGTTGTTCAGGATGCTCAACTTGGTCGATTTGCACCGTCAAAACGCGATTTCCAGAGTTGACTATTAGAAAAACAAGATGGCCGCTCTTCCCTTTTTCCTGCCCGGGGAATAACCTTTTTAATTTTCGAGGCACCCCGAAAAGCCGAATTAGCGTGATTACTTCTTGCGGATACCCCACCCGAGTGTGCCGGTGCAAATTTGGAGCACGCCAATGATTTACTTTGGCGGTAATCGACGATTTTTGGTCAAGTTATGACGTCACTTTTGCACCAAAAAGTTGTAATTCCCTAGGTTTTGCGAATTTTGCATGACTCCACACAGGAAAATTGTTCAGGATGCTCAACTTGGTCGATTTGCACCGTCAAAACGCGATTTCCAGAGTTGACTACTAGAAAAACAAGATGGCCGCTCTTCCCTTTTACCTGGCCGGGGAATAAACTTTTTAATTTTCGTGGCACCCCGAAAAACCGAATAAGCGTGATTGCTTCTTGCGGATACCCCACCCGAGTGTGCCCGTGCAAATTTGAACCACGTCAATGTTTTACTTTGGCGGTAATCGACGATTTTTTGTCAAATTATGACGTCACTTTTGCACCAAAAAGTTGTATTTCCCTAGGTTTTGCAAATTTTGCATGACTCCACACATGAAAGTTGTTCAGGATGCTCAACTTGGTCGATTTGCACCGTCAAAACGCGATTTCCAGAGTTGACTATTAGAAAAACAAGATGGCCGCTCTTCCCTTTTCCCTGCCCGGGGAATAACCTTTTTAATTTTCGAGGCACCCCGAAAAGCCGAATTAGCGTGATTACTTCTTGCGGATACCCCACCCGAGTGTGCCCGTGCAAATTTGAACCCCGTCAATGTTTTACTTTGGCGGTAATCGACGATTTTTGGTCAAATTATGACGTCACTTTTGCACCAAAAAGTTGTATTTCCCTAGGTTTTGCAAATTTTGCATGACTCCACACAGGAAAGTTGTTCAGGATGCTCAACTTGATCGATTTGCACCGTCAAAACGCGGTTTCCAGAGTTGACTATAAGAAAAACAAGATGGCCGCTCTTCCCTTTTCCCTGCCCGGGGAATAACCTTTTTAATTTTCGAGGCACCCCGAAATCCGAATTAGCGTGATTACTTCTTGCGGATACCCCACCCGAGTGTGCCTGTGCAAATTTGAACCCCCTCAATGTTTTACTTTGGCGGTAATCGACGATTTTTGGTCAAATTATGACGTCACTTTTGGACCAAAAAGTTGTAATTCCCAAGGTTTTGCGAATTTTGCATGACTCCACACAGGAAAGTTGTTCAGGATGCTCAACTTGGTCGATTTGCACCGTCAAAACGCGATTTCCAGAGTTGACTATTAGAAAAACAAGATGGCCGCTCTTCCCTTTTTCCTGCCCGGGGAATAACCTTTTTAATTTTCGAGGCACCCCGAAAAGCCGAATTAGCGTGATTACTTCTTGCGGATACCCCACCCGAGTGTGCCCGTGCAAATTTTAACCCCGTCAATGTTTTACTTTGGCGGTAAACGACGATTTTTGGTCAAATTATGACGTCACTTTTGCACCAAAATGTTGTAATTCCCAAGGTTTTGCGAATTTTGCATGACTCCACACAGGAAAGTTGTTCAGGATGCTCAACTTGGTCGATTTGCACCGTCAAAACGCGATTTCCAGAGTTGACTACTAGAAAAACAAGATGGCCGCTCTTCCCTTTTACCTGGCCGGGGAATAAACTTTTTAATTTTCGTGGCACCCCGAAAAACCGAATAAGCGTGATTACTTCTTGCGGATACCCCACCCGAGTGTGCCCGTGCAAATTTGAACCACGTCAATGTTTTACTTTGGCGGTAATCGACGATTTTTGGTCAAATTATGACGTCACTTTTGCACCAAAAAGTTGTATTTCCCTAGGTTTTGCAAATTTTGCATGACTCCACACAGGAAAGTTGTTCAGGATGCTCAACTTGGTCGATTTGCACCGTCAAAACGCGATTTCCAGAGTTGACTATTAGAAAAACAAGATGGCCGCTCTTCCCTTTTCCCTGCCCGGGGAATAACCTTTTTAATTTTCGAGGCACCCCGAAAAGCCGAATTAGCGTGATTACTTCTTGCGGATACCCCACCCGAGTGTGCCCGTGCAAATTTGAACCCCGTCAATGTTTTACTTTGGCGGTAATCGACGATTTTTGGTCAAATTATGACGTCACTTTTGCACCAAAAAGTTGTAATTCCCTAGGTTTTGCAAATTTTGCATGACTCCACACAGGAAAGTTGTTCAGGATGCTCAACTTGATCGATTTGCACCGTCAAAACGCGGTTTCCAGAGTTGACTATAAGAAAAACAAGATGGCCGCTCTTCCCTTTTCCCTGCCCGGGGAATAACCTTCTTAATTTTCGAGGCACCCCGAAATCCGAATTAGCGTGATTACTTCTTGCGGATACCCCACCCGAGTGTGCCTGTGCAAATTTGAACCCCCTCAATGTTTTACTTTGGCGGTAATCGACGGTTTTTGGTCAAATTATGACGTCACTTTTGGACCAAAAAGTTGTAATTCCCAAGGTTTTGCGAAATTTGCATGACTCCACACAGGAAAGTTGTTCAGGATGCTCAACTTGGTCGATTTGCACCGTCAAAACGCGATTTCCAGAGTTGACTATTAGAAAAACAAGATGGCCGCTCTTCCCTTTTTCCTGCCCGGGGAATAACCTTTTTAATTTTCGAGGCACCCCGAAAAGCCGAATTAGCGTGATTGCTTCTTGCGGATACCCCACCCGAGTGTGCCCGTGCAAATTTGAACCCCGTCAATGTTTTACTTTGGCGGTAAACGACGATTTTTGGTCAAATTATGACGTCACTTTTGCACCAAAATGTTGTAATTCCCAAGGTTTTGCGAATTTTGCATGACTCCACACAGGAAAGTTGTTCAGGATGCTCAACTTGGTCGATTTGCACCGTCAAAACGCGATTTCCAGAGTTGACTACTAGAAAAACAAGATGGCCGCTCTTCCCTTTTACCTGGCCGGGGAATAAACTTTTTAATTTTCGTGGCACCCCGAAAAACCGAATAAGCGTGATTACTTCTTGCGGATACCCCACCCGAGTGTGCCCGTGCAAATTTGAACCACGTCAATGTTTTACTTTGGCGGTAATCGACGATTTTTGGTCAAATTATGACGTCACTTTTGCACCAAAAAGTTGTATTTCCCTAGGTTTTGCAAATTTTGCATGACTCCACACAGGAAAGTTGTTCAGGATGCTCAACTTGGTCGATTTGCACCGTCAAAACGTGATTTCCAGAGTTGACTATTAGAAAAACAAGATGGCCGCTCTTCCCTTTTCCCTGCCCGGGGAATAACCTTTTTAATTTTCGAGGCACCCCGAAAAGCCGAATTAGCGTGATTACTTCTTGCGGATACCCCACCCGAGTGTGCCCGTGCAAATTTGAACCCCGTCAATGTTTTACTTTGGCGGTAATCGACGATTTTTGGTCAAATTATGACGTCACTTTTGCACCAAAAAGTTGTATTTCCCTAGGTTTTGCAAATTTTGCATGACTCCACACAGGAAAGTTGTTCAGGATGCTCAACTTGATCGATTTGCACCGTCAAAACGCGGTTTCCAGAGTTGACTATAAGAAAAACAAGATGGCCGCTCTTCCCTTTTCCCTGCCCGGGGAATAACCTTTTTAATTTTCGAGGCACCCCGAAATCCGAATTAGCGTGATTACTTCTTGCGGATACCCCACCCGAGTGTGCCTGTGCAAATTTGAACCCCCTCAATGTTTTACTTTGGCGGTAATCGACGATTTTTGGTCAAATTATGACGTCACTTTTGGACCAAAAAGTTGTAATTCCCAAGGTTTTGCGAATTTTGCATGACTCCACACAGGAAAGTTGTTCAGGATGCTCAACTTGGTCGATTTGCACCGTCAAAACGCGATTTCCAGAGTTGACTATTAGAAAAACAAGATGGCCGCTCTTCCCTTTTCCCTGCCCGGGGAATAAACATTTTAATTTTCGTGGCACCCCGAAAAACCGAATTAGCGTGATTACTTCTTGCGGATACCCCACCCGAGTGTGCCGGTGCAAATTTGAACCCCCTCAATGTTTTACTTTGGCGGTAATCGACGATTTTTGGTCAAATTATGACGTCACTTTTGCACCAAAAAGTTGTAATTCCCAAGGTTTTGCGAATTTTGCATGACTCCACACAGGAAAGTTGTTCAGGATGCTCAACTTGGTCGATTTACACCGTCAAAACGCGATTTCCAGAGTTGACTATTAGAAAAACAAGATGGCCGCTCTTCCCTTTTCCCTGCCCGGGGAATAACCTTTTTAATTTTCGAGGCACCCCGAAAAGTCGAATTAGCGTGATTACTTCTTGCGGATACCCCACCCGAGTGTGCCCGTGCAAATTTGAACCCCGTCAATGTTTTACTTTGGCGGTAATCGACGATTTTTGGTCAAATTATGACGTCACTTTTGCACCAAAAAGTTGTATTTCCCTAGGTTTTGCAAATTTTGCATGACTCCACACAGGAAAGTTGTTCAGGATGCTCAACTTGATCGATTTGCACCGTCAAAACGCGGTTTCCAGAGTTGACTATAAGAAAAACAAGATGGCCGCTCTTCCCTTTTCCCTGCCCGGGGAATAACCTTTTTAATTTTCGTGGCACCCCGAAAAACCGAATTAGCGTGATTACTTCTTGCGGATACCCAACCCGAGTGTGCCGGTGCAAATTTGAACCCCGTCAATGTTTTACTTTGGCGATAATCGACGATTTTTGGTCAAATTATGACGTCACTTTTGCACCAAAAAGTTGTAATTCCCAAGGTTTTGCGAATTTTGCATGACTCCACACAGGAAAGTTGTTCAGGATGCTCAACTTGGTCGATTTGCACCGTCAAAACGCGATTTCCAGAGTTGACTATTAGAAAAACAAGATGGCCGCTCTTCCCTTTTTCCTGCCCGGAGAATAACCTTTTTAATTTTCGAGACACCCCGAAAAGCCGAATTAGCGTGATTACTTCTTGCGGATACCCCACCCGAGTGTGCCCGTGCAAATTTGAACCCCGTCAATGTTTTCTTTGGCGGTAATCGACGATTATTGGTCAAATTATGACGTCACTTTTGCACCAAAATGTTGTAATTCCCAAGGTTTTGCGATTTTTGCATGACTCCACACAGGAAAGTTGTTCAGGATGCTCAACTTGGTCGATTTGCACCGTCAAAACGCGGTTTCCAGAGTTGACTATAAGAAAAACAAGATGGCCGCTCTTCCCTTTTCCCTGCCCGGGGAATAACCTTTTTAATTTTCGTGGCACCCCGAAATCCGAATTAGCGTGATTACTTCTTGCGGATACCCCACCCGAGTGTGCCGGTGCAAATTTCAACCCCCTCAATGTTTTACTTTGGCGGTAATCGACGATTTTTGGTCAAATTATGACGTCACTTTTGCACCAAAAAGTTGTAATTCCCAAGGTTTTGCGAATTTTGCATGACTCCACACAGGAAAGTTGTTCAGGATGCTCAACTTGGTCGATTTGCACCGTCAAAACGCGATTTCCAGAGTTGACTATTAGGAAAACAAGATGGCCGCTCTTCCCTTTTTCCTGCCCGGGGAATAACCTTTTTAATTTTCGAGGCACCCCGAAAAGCCGAATTAGCGTGATTACTTCTTGCGGATACCCCACCCGAGTGTGCCCGTGCAAATTTGAACCCCGTCAATGTTTTACTTTGGCGGTAATCGACGATTTTTGGTCAAATTATGACGTCACTTTTGCACCAAAATGTTGTAATTCCCAAGGTTTTGCGATTTTTGCATGACTCCACACAGGAAAATTGTTCAGGATGCTCAACTTGGTCGATTTGCACCGTCAAAACGCGATTTCCAGAGTTGACTATTAGAAAAACAAGATGGCCGCTCTTCCCTTTTCCCTGCCCGGGGAATAACCTTTTTAATTTTCGAGGCACCCCGAAAAGCCGAATTAGCGTGATTACTTCTTGCGGATACCCCACCCGAGTGTGCCCGTGCAAATTTGAACCCCGTCAATGTTTTACTTTGGCGGTAATCGACGATTTTTGGTCAAATTATGACGTCACTTTTGCACCAAAAAGTTGTATTTCCCTAGGTTTTGCAAATTTTGCATGACTCCACACAGGAAAGTTGTTCAGGATGCTCAACTTGATCGATTTGCACCGTCAAAACGCGGTTTCCAGAGTTGACTATAAGAAAAACAAGATGGCCGCTCTTCCCTTTTCCCTGCCCGGGGAATAACCTTTTTAATTTTCGAGGCACCCCGAAATCCGAATTAGCGTGATTACTTCTTGCGGATACCCCACCCGAGTGTGCCTGTGCAAATTTGAACCCCCTCAATGTTTTACTTTGGCGGTAATCGACGATTTTTGGTCAAATTATGACGTCACTTTTGGACCAAAAAGTTGTAATTCCCAAGGTTTTGCGAATTTTGCATGACTCCACACAGGAAAGTTGTTCAGGATGCTCAACTTGGTCGATTTGCACCGTCAAAACGCGATTTCCAGAGTTGACTATTAGAAAAACAAGATGGCCGCTCTTCCCTTTTTCCTGCCCGGGGAATAACCTTTTTAATTTTCGAGGCACCCCGAAAAGCCGAATTAGCGTGATTACTTCTTGCGGATACCCCACCCGAGTGTGCCCGTGCAAATTTTAACCCCGTCAATGTTTTACTTTGGCGGTAAACGACGATTTTTGGTCAAATTATGACGTCACTTTTGCACCAAAATGTTGTAATTCCCAAGGTTTTGCGAATTTTGCATGACTCCACACAGGAAAGTTGTTCAGGATGCTCAACTTGGTCGATTTGCACCGTCAAAACGCGATTTCCAGAGTTGACTACTAGAAAAACAAGATGGCCGCTCTTCCCTTTTACCTGGCCGGGGAATAAACTTTTTAATTTTCGTGGCACCCCGAAAAACCGAATAAGCGTGATTACTTCTTGCGGATACCCCACCCGAGTGTGCCCGTGCAAATTTGAACCACGTCAATGTTTTACTTTGGCGGTAATCGACGATTTTTGGTCAAATTATGACGTCACTTTTGCACCAAAAAGTTGTATTTCCCTAGGTTTTGCAAATTTTGCATGACTCCACACAGGAAAGTTGTTCAGGATGCTCAACTTGGTCGATTTGCACCGTCAAAACGCGATTTCCAGAGTTGACTATTAGAAAAACAAGATGGCCGCTCTTCCCTTTTCCCTGCCCGGGGAATAACCTTTTTAATTTTCGAGGCACCCCGAAAAGCCGAATTAGCGTGATTACTTCTTGCGGATACCCCACCCGAGTGTGCCCGTGCAAATTTGAACCCCGTCAATGTTTTACTTTGGCGGTAATCGACGATTTTTGGTCAAATTATGACGTCACTTTTGCACCAAAAAGTTGTAATTCCCTAGGTTTTGCAAATTTTGCATGACTCCACACAGGAAAGTTGTTCAGGATGCTCAACTTGATCGATTTGCACCGTCAAAACGCGGTTTCCAGAGTTGACTATAAGAAAAACAAGATGGCCGCTCTTCCCTTTTCCCTGCCCGGGGAATAACCTTCTTAATTTTCGAGGCACCCCGAAATCCGAATTAGCGTGATTACTTCTTGCGGATACCCCACCCGAGTGTGCCTGTGCAAATTTGAACCCCCTCAATGTTTTACTTTGGCGGTAATCGACGGTTTTTGGTCAAATTATGACGTCACTTTTGGACCAAAAAGTTGTAATTCCCAAGGTTTTGCGAAATTTGCATGACTCCACACAGGAAAGTTGTTCAGGATGCTCAACTTGGTCGATTTGCACCGTCAAAACGCGATTTCCAGAGTTGACTATTAGAAAAACAAGATGGCCGCTCTTCCCTTTTTCCTGCCCGGGGAATAACCTTTTTAATTTTCGAGGCACCCCGAAAAGCCGAATTAGCGTGATTGCTTCTTGCGGATACCCCACCCGAGTGTGCCCGTGCAAATTTGAACCCCGTCAATGTTTTACTTTGGCGGTAAACGACGATTTTTGGTCAAATTATGACGTCACTTTTGCACCAAAATGTTGTAATTCCCAAGGTTTTGCGAATTTTGCATGACTCCACACAGGAAAGTTGTTCAGGATGCTCAACTTGGTCGATTTGCACCGTCAAAACGCGATTTCCAGAGTTGACTACTAGAAAAACAAGATGGCCGCTCTTCCCTTTTACCTGGCCGGGGAATAAACTTTTTAATTTTCGTGGCACCCCGAAAAACCGAATAAGCGTGATTACTTCTTGCGGATACCCCACCCGAGTGTGCCCGTGCAAATTTGAACCACGTCAATGTTTTACTTTGGCGGTAATCGACGATTTTTGGTCAAATTATGACGTCACTTTTGCACCAAAAAGTTGTATTTCCCTAGGTTTTGCAAATTTTGCATGACTCCACACAGGAAAGTTGTTCAGGATGCTCAACTTGGTCGATTTGCACCGTCAAAACGTGATTTCCAGAGTTGACTATTAGAAAAACAAGATGGCCGCTCTTCCCTTTTCCCTGCCCGGGGAATAACCTTTTTAATTTTCGAGGCACCCCGAAAAGCCGAATTAGCGTGATTACTTCTTGCGGATACCCCACCCGAGTGTGCCCGTGCAAATTTGAACCCCGTCAATGTTTTACTTTGGCGGTAATCGACGATTTTTGGTCAAATTATGACGTCACTTTTGCACCAAAAAGTTGTATTTCCCTAGGTTTTGCAAATTTTGCATGACTCCACACAGGAAAGTTGTTCAGGATGCTCAACTTGATCGATTTGCACCGTCAAAACGCGGTTTCCAGAGTTGACTATAAGAAAAACAAGATGGCCGCTCTTCCCTTTTCCCTGCCCGGGGAATAACCTTTTTAATTTTCGAGGCACCCCGAAATCCGAATTAGCGTGATTACTTCTTGCGGATACCCCACCCGAGTGTGCCTGTGCAAATTTGAACCCCCTCAATGTTTTACTTTGGCGGTAATCGACGATTTTTGGTCAAATTATGACGTCACTTTTGGACCAAAAAGTTGTAATTCCCAAGGTTTTGCGAATTTTGCATGACTCCACACAGGAAAGTTGTTCAGGATGCTCAACTTGGTCGATTTGCACCGTCAAAACGCGATTTCCAGAGTTGACTATTAGAAAAACAAGATGGCCGCTCTTCCCTTTTCCCTGCCCGGGGAATAAACATTTTAATTTTCGTGGCACCCCGAAAAACCGAATTAGCGTGATTACTTCTTGCGGATACCCCACCCGAGTGTGCCGGTGCAAATTTGAACCCCCTCAATGTTTTACTTTGGCGGTAATCGACGATTTTTGGTCAAATTATGACGTCACTTTTGCACCAAAAAGTTGTAATTCCCAAGGTTTTGCGAATTTTGCATGACTCCACACAGGAAAGTTGTTCAGGATGCTCAACTTGGTCGATTTACACCGTCAAAACGCGATTTCCAGAGTTGACTATTAGAAAAACAAGATGGCCGCTCTTCCCTTTTCCCTGCCCGGGGAATAACCTTTTTAATTTTCGAGGCACCCCGAAAAGTCGAATTAGCGTGATTACTTCTTGCGGATACCCCACCCGAGTGTGCCCGTGCAAATTTGAACCCCGTCAATGTTTTACTTTGGCGGTAATCGACGATTTTTGGTCAAATTATGACGTCACTTTTGCACCAAAAAGTTGTATTTCCCTAGGTTTTGCAAATTTTGCATGACTCCACACAGGAAAGTTGTTCAGGATGCTCAACTTGATCGATTTGCACCGTCAAAACGCGGTTTCCAGAGTTGACTATAAGAAAAACAAGATGGCCGCTCTTCCCTTTTCCCTGCCCGGGGAATAACCTTTTTAATTTTCGTGGCACCCCGAAAAACCGAATTAGCGTGATTACTTCTTGCGGATACCCAACCCGAGTGTGCCGGTGCAAATTTGAACCCCGTCAATGTTTTACTTTGGCGATAATCGACGATTTTTGGTCAAATTATGACGTCACTTTTGCACCAAAAAGTTGTAATTCCCAAGGTTTTGCGAATTTTGCATGACTCCACACAGGAAAGTTGTTCAGGATGCTCAACTTGGTCGATTTGCACCGTCAAAACGCGATTTCCAGAGTTGACTATTAGAAAAACAAGATGGCCGCTCTTCCCTTTTTCCTGCCCGGAGAATAACCTTTTTAATTTTCGAGACACCCCGAAAAGCCGAATTAGCGTGATTACTTCTTGCGGATACCCCACCCGAGTGTGCCCGTGCAAATTTGAACCCCGTCAATGTTTTCTTTGGCGGTAATCGACGATTATTGGTCAAATTATGACGTCACTTTTGCACCAAAATGTTGTAATTCCCAAGGTTTTGCGATTTTTGCATGACTCCACACAGGAAAGTTGTTCAGGATGCTCAACTTGGTCGATTTGCACCGTCAAAACGCGGTTTCCAGAGTTGACTATAAGAAAAACAAGATGGCCGCTCTTCCCTTTTCCCTGCCCGGGGAATAACCTTTTTAATTTTCGTGGCACCCCGAAATCCGAATTAGCGTGATTACTTCTTGCGGATACCCCACCCGAGTGTGCCGGTGCAAATTTCAACCCCCTCAATGTTTTACTTTGGCGGTAATCGACGATTTTTGGTCAAATTATGACGTCACTTTTGCACCAAAAAGTTGTAATTCCCAAGGTTTTGCGAATTTTGCATGACTCCACACAGGAAAGTTGTTCAGGATGCTCAACTTGGTCGATTTGCACCGTCAAAACGCGATTTCCAGAGTTGACTATTAGGAAAACAAGATGGCCGCTCTTCCCTTTTTCCTGCCCGGGGAATAACCTTTTTAATTTTCGAGGCACCCCGAAAAGCCGAATTAGCGTGATTACTTCTTGCGGATACCCCACCCGAGTGTGCCCGTGCAAATTTGAACCCCGTCAATGTTTTACTTTGGCGGTAATCGACGATTTTTGGTCAAATTATGACGTCACTTTTGCACCAAAATGTTGTAATTCCCAAGGTTTTGCGATTTTTGCATGACTCCACACAGGAAAATTGTTCAGGATGCTCAACTTGGTCGATTTGCACCGTCAAAACGCGATTTCCAGAGTTGACTATTAGAAAAACAAGATGGCCGCTCTTCCCTTTTCCCTGCCCGGGGAATAACCTTTTTAATTTTCGAGGCACCCCGAAAAGCCGAATTAGCGTGATTACTTCTTGCGGATACCCCACCCGAGTGTGCCCGTGCAAATTTGAACCCCGTCAATGTTTTACTTTGGCGGTAATCGACGATTTTTGGTCAAATTATGACGTCACTTTTGCACCAAAAAGTTGTATTTCCCTAGGTTTTGCAAATTTTGCATGACTCCACACAGGAAAGTTGTTCAGGATGCTCAACTTGATCGATTTGCACCGTCAAAACGCGGTTTCCAGAGTTGACTATAAGAAAACAAGATGGCCGCTCTTCCCTTTTCCCTGCCCGGGGAATAACCTTTTTAATTTTCGAGGCACCCCGAAATCCGAATTAGCGTGATTACTTCTTGCGGATACCCCACCCGAGTGTGCCGGTGCAAATTTGAACCCCCTCAATGTTTTACTTTGGCGGTAATCGACGATTTTTGGTCAAATTATGACGTCACTTTTGCACCAAAAAGTTGTAATTCCCAAGGTTTTGCGAATTTTGCATGACTCCACACAGGAAAGTTGTTCAGGATGCTCAACTTGGTCGATTTGCACCGTCAAAACGCGATTTCCAGAGTTGACTATTAGAAAAACAAGATGGCCGCTCTTCCCTTTTCCCTGCCCGGGGAATAAACTTTTTAATTTTCGTGGCACCCCGAAAAACCGAATTAGCGTGATTACTTCTTGCGGATACCCCACCCGAGTGTGCCGGTGCAAATTTGAACCCCGTCAATGATTTACTTTGGCGGTAATCGACGATTTTTGGTCAAGTTATGACGTCACTTTTGCACCAAAAAGTTGTAATTCCCTAGGTGTTGCGAATTTTGCATGACTCCACACAGGAAAATTGTTCAGGATGCTCAACTTGGTCGATTTGCACCGTCAAAACGCGATTTCCAGAGTTAACTATTAGAAAAACAAGATGGCCGCTCTTCCCTTTTCCCTGCCCGGGGAATAACCTTTTTAATTTTCGAGGCACCCCGAAATCCGAATTACCGTGATTACTTCTTGCGGATACCCCACCCGAGTGTGCCGGTGCAAATTTCAACCCCCTCAATGTTTTACTTTGGCGGTAATCGACGATTTTTGGTCAAATTATGACGTCACTTTTGCACCAAAAAGTTGTAATTACCAAGGTTTTGCGAATTTTGCATGACTCCAAACAGGAAAGTTGTTCAGGATGCTCAAATTGGTCGATTTGCACCGTCAAAACGCGATTTCCAGAGTTGACTATTAGAAAAACAAGATGGCCGCTCTTCCCTTTTCCCTGCCCGGGGAATAAACTTTTTAATTTTCGTGGCACCCCGAAAAACCGAATTAGCGTGATTACTTCTTGCGGATACCCCACCCGAGTGTGCCGGTGCAAATTTGAACCCCCTCAATGTTTTACTTTGGCGGTAATCGACGATTTTTGGTCAAATTATGACGTCACTTTTGCACCAAAAAGTTGTAATTCCCAAGGTTTTGCGAATTTTGCATGACTCCACACAGGAAAGTTGTTCAGGATGCTCAACTTGGTCGATTTGCACCGTCAAAACGCGATTTCCAGAGTTGACTATTAGAAAAACAAGATGGCCGCTCTTCCCTTTTCCCTGCCCGGGGAATAAACTTTTTAATTTTCGTGGCACCCCGAAAAACCGAATTAGCGTGATTACTTCTTGCGGATACCCCACCCGAGTGTGCCGGTGCAAATTTGAACCACGCCAATGTTTTACTTTGGCGGTAATCGACGATTTTGGGTCAAATTATGACGTCACTTTTGCACCAAAAAGTTGTAATTCCCTAGGTGTTGCGAATTTTGCATGACTCCACACAGGAAAATTGTTCAGGATGCTCAACTTGGTCGATTTGCACCGTCAAAACGCGATTTCCAGAGTTAACTATTAGAAAAACAAGATGGCCGCTCTTCCCTTTTCCCTGCCCGGGGAATAACCTTTTTAATTTTCGAGGCACCCCGAAATCCGAATTACCGTGATTACTTCTTGCGGATACCCCACCCGAGTGTGCCGGTGCAAATTTCAACCCCCTCAATGTTTTACTTTGGCGGTAATCGACGATTTTTGGTCAAATTATGACGTCTCTTTTGCACCAAAAAGTTGTAATTCCCAAGGTTTTGCGAATTTTGCATGACTCCAAACAGGAAAGTTGTTCAGGATGCTCAACTTGGTCGATTTGCACCGTCAAAACGAGATTTCCAGAGTTGACTATTAGAAAAACAAGATGGCCGCTCTTCCCTTTTCCCTGCCCGGGGAATAAACTTTTTAATTTTCGTGGCACCCCGAAAAACCGAATTAGCGTGATTACTTCTTGCGGATACCCCACCCGAGTGTGCCGGTGCAAATTTGAACCCCCTCAATGTTTTACTTTGGCGGTAATCGACGATTTTTGGTCAAATTATGACGTCACTTTTGCACCAAAAAGTTGTAATTCCCAAGGTTTTGCGAATTTTGCATGACTCCACACAGGAAAGTTGTTCAGGATGCTCAACTTGGTCGATTTGCACCGTCAAAACGCGATTTCCAGAGTTGACTATTAGAAAAACAAGATGGCCGCTCTTCCCTTTTCCCTGCCCGGGGAATAAACTTTTTAATTTTCGTGGCACCCCGAAAAACCGAATTAGCGTGATTACTTCTTGCGGATACCCCACCCGAGTGTGCCGGTGCAAATTTGAACCACGCCAATGTTTTACTTTGGCGGTAATCGACGATTTTGGGTCAAATTATGACGTCACTTTTGCACCAAAAAGTTGTAATTCCCTAGGTTTTGCGAATTTTGCATGACTCCACACAGGAAAGTTGTTCAGGATGCTCAACTTGATCGATTTGCACCGTCAAAACGCGGTTTCCAGAGTTGACTATAAGAAAAACAAGATGGCCGCTCTTCCCTTTTCCCTGCCCGGGGAATAACCTTTTTAATTTTCGAGGCACCCCGAAAAGCCGAACTAGCGTGATTACTTCTTGCGGATACCCCACCCGAGTGTGCCGGTGCAAATTTCAACCCCCTCAATGTTTTACTTTGGCGGTAATCGACGATTTTTGGTCAAATTATGACGTCACTTTTGCACCAAAAAGTTGTAATTCCCAAGGTTTTGCGAATTTTGCATGACTCCACACAGGAAAGTTGTTCAGGATGCTCAACTTGGTCGATTTGCACCGTCAAAACGCGATTTCCAGAGTTGACTATTAGAAAAACAAGATGGCCGCTCTTCCCTTTTCCCTGCCCGGGGAATAACCTTTTTATATTTCGTGGCACCCCGAAAAACCGAATTAGCGTGATTACTTCTTGCGGATACCCCACCCGAGTGTGCCGGTGCAAATTTGAACCCCGTCAATGTTTTACTTTGGCGGTAATCGACGATTTTTGGTCAAATTATGACGTCACTTTTGCACCAAAAAGTTGTAATTCATAAGGTTTTGCGAATTTTGCATGACTCCACACAGGAAAATTGTTCAGGATGCTCAACTTGGTCGATTTGCACCGTCAAAACACGATTTTCAGAGTTGACTATTACAAAAACAAGATGGCCGCTCTTCCCTGTTACCTGGCCGGGGAATAAACTTTTTAATTTTCGTGGCACCCCGAAAAACTGAATTAGCGTGATTACTTCTTGCGGATACCCCACCCGAGTGTGCCGGTGCAAATTTGAACCCGTCAATGTTTTACTTTGGCGGTAATCGACGATTTTTGGTCAAATTATGACGTCACTTTTGCACCAAAAAGTTGTAATTCCCTAGGTTTTGCGAATTTTGCATGACTCCACACAGGAAAGT
Organism: Asterias amurensis; assembly: GCF_032118995.1. Taxonomy (NCBI): domain Eukaryota; kingdom Metazoa; phylum Echinodermata; class Asteroidea; order Forcipulatida; family Asteriidae; genus Asterias; species Asterias amurensis. The sequence goes on along the minus strand of NC_092667.1, from coordinate 7,527,486 downwards.
TGTTCAGGATGCTCAACTTGGTCGATTTGCACCGTCAAAACGCGATTTCCAGAGTTGACTATTAGAAAAAAAAGATGGCCGCTCTTCCCTTTTCCCTGCCCGGGGAATAAACTTTTTAATTTTCGTGGCACCCCGAAGAACCGAATTAGCGTGATTACTTCTTGCGGATACCCCACCCGAGTGTGCCGGTGCAAATTTGAACCCCTTCAATGTTTTACTTTGACGGTAATCGACGATTTTTGGTCAAATTATGACGTCACTTTTGCACCAAAAAGTTGTAATTCCCAAGGTTTTGCGAATTTTGCATGACTCCACACAGGAAAGTTGTTCAGGATGCTCAACTTAGTCGATTTGCACCGTCAAAACGCGATTTCCAGAGTTGACTATTAGAAAAGCAAGATGGCCGCTCTTCCCTTTTTCCTGCCCGGGGAATAAACTTTTTAATTTTCGTGGCACCCCGAAAAACCGAATTAGCGTGATTACTTCTTGCGGATACCCCACCCGAGTGTGCCGGTGCAAATTTGAACCCCCTCAATGTTTTACTTTGGCGGTAATCGACGATTTTTGGTCAAATAATGACGTCATTTTTGCACCAAAAAGTTGTAATTCCCAAGGTTTTGCGAATTTTGCATGACTCCACACAGGAAAGTTGTTCAGGATGCTCAACTTGGTCGATTTCCACCGTCAAAACGCGATTTCCAGAGTTGACTATTAGAAAAACAAGATGGCCACTCTTCCCTTTTCCCTGCCCGGGGAATAAACTTTTTAATTTTCGTGGCACCCCGAAAAACCGAATTAGCGTGATTACTTCTTGCGGATACCCCACCCGAGTGTGCCGGTGCAAATTTGAACCCCTTCAATGTTTTACTTTGACGGTAATCGACGATTTTTGGTCAAATTATGACGTCACTTTTGCACCAAAAAGTTGTAATTCCCAAGGTTTTGCGAATTTTGCATGACTCCACACAGGAAAGTTGTTCAGGATGCTCAACTTAGTCGATTTGCACCGTCAAAACGCGATTTCCAGAGTTGACTATTAGAAAAACAAGATGGCCGCTCTTCCCTTTTACCTGGCCGGGGAATAAACTTTTTAATTTTCGTGGCACCCCGAAAAACCGAATTAGCGTGATTACTTCTTGCGGATACCCCACCCGAGTGTGCCGGTGCAAATTTGAACCCCGTCAATGTTTTACTTTGGCGGTAATCGACGATTTTTGGTCAAATTATGACGTCACTTTTGCACCAAAAGGTTGTAATTCCCAAGGTTTTGCGAATTTTGCATGACTCCACACAGGAACGTTGTTCAGGATGCTCAACTTGGTCGATTTGCACCGTCAAAACGCGATTTCCAGAGTTGACTATTAGAAAAACAAGATGGCGCTCTTCCCTTTTCCCTGCCCGGGGAATAACCTTTTTAATTTTCGAGGCACCCCGAAAAGCCGAATTAGCGTGATTACTTCTTGCGGATACCCCACCCGAGTGTGCCCGTGCAAATTTGAACCCCGTCAATGTTTTACTTTGGCGGTAATCGACGATTTTTGGTCAAATTATGACGTCAATTTTGCAACAAAAAGTTGTAATTCCCAAGGTTTTGCGAATTTTGCATGACTCCACACAGGAACGTTGTTCAGGATGATCAACTTGGTCGATTTGCACCGTCAAAACGCGATTTCCAGAGTTGACTATTAGAAAAACAAGATGGCCGCTCTTCCCTTTTCTCTGCCCGGGGAATAAACTTTTCGTGGCACCCCGAAAAAACGAATTAGCGTGATTACTTCTTGCGGATACCCCACCCGAGTGTGCCGGTGCAAATTTGAACCCCTTCAATGTTTTACTTTGACGGTAATCGACGATTTTTGGTCAAATTATGACGTCACTTTTGCACCAAAAAGTTGTAATTCCCAAGGTTTTGCGAATTTTGCATGACTCCACACAGGAAAGTTGTTCAGGATGCTCAACTTAGTCGATTTGTACCGTCAAAACGCGATTTCCAGAGTTGACTATTAGAAAAACAAGATGGCCACTCTTCCCTTTTCCCTGCCCGGGGAATAAACTTTTTAATTTTCGTGGCACCCCGAAAAACAGAATTAGCGTGATTACTTCTTGCGGATACCCCACCCGAGTGTCCGGTGCAAATTTGAACCCCGTCAATGTTTTACTTTGGCGGTAATCGACGATTTTTGGTCAAATTATGACGTCACTTTTGCACCAAAAAGTTGTAATTCCCTAGGTTTTGCGTATTTTGCATGACTCCACACAGGAAAGTTGTTCAGGATGCTCAACTTGGTCGATTTGCACCGTCAAAACGCGATTTCCAGAGTTGGCTATTAGAAAAACAAGATGGCCGCTCTTCCCTTTTACATGGCCGGGGAATAAACTTTTTAATTTTCGTGGCACCCCGAAAAACCGAATTAGCGTGATTAATTCTTGCGGATACCCCACCCGAGTGTGCCGGTGCAAATTTGAACCCGTCAATGTTTTACTTTGGCGGTAATCGACGATTTTTGGTCAAATTATGACGTCACTTTTGCACCAAAAAGTTGTAATTCCCAAGGTTTTGCGAATTTTGCATGACTCCACACAGGAAAGTTGTTCAGGATGCTCAACTTGGTCGATTTGCACCGTCAAAACGCGATTTCCAGAGTTGACTATTAGAAAAACAAGATGGCCGCTCTTCCCTTTTACCTGGCCGGGGAGTAACCTTTTTAATTTTCGAGGCACCCCGAAAAGCCTAATTAGCGTGATTACTTCTTGCGGATACCCCACCCGAGTGTGCCGGTGCAAATTTGAACCTGCCAATGATTTACTTTGGCGGTAATCGACGATTTTTGGTCAAATTATGACGTCACTTTTGCACCAAAAAGTTGTAATTCCCAAGGTTTTGCGAATTTTGCATGACTCCACACAGGAAAGTTGTTCAGGATGCTCAACTTGGTCGATTTGCACCGTCAAAACGCGATTTCCAGAGTTGACTATTAGAAAAACAAGATGGCCGCTCTTTCCTTTTTCCTGCCCGGGGAATAACCTTTTTAATTTTCGAGGCACCTCGAAAAGCCGAATTAGCGTGATTACTTCTTGCGGATACCCCACCCGAGTGTGCCGGTGCAAATTTGAAGCACGCCAATGATTTACTTTGGCGGTAATCGACGATTTTTGGTCAAGTTATGACGTCACTTTTGCACCAAAAAGTTGTAATTCCCTAGGTTTTGCGAATTTTGCATGACTCCACACAGGAAAGTTGTTCAGGATGCTCAACTTGGTCGATTTCCACCGTCAAAACGCGATTTCCAGAGTTGACTATTAGAAAAACAAGATGGCCGCTCTTCCCTTTTACCTGGCCGGGGAATAAACTTTATAATTTTCGTGGCACCCCGTAAAACCGAATTAGCGTGATTACTTCTTGCGGATACCCCACCCGAGTGTGCCGGTGCAAATTTGAACCCGTCAATGTTTTACTTTGGCGGTAATCGACGATTTTTGGTCAAATTATGACGTCACTTTTGCACCAAAAAGTTGTAATTCCCAAGGTTTTGCGAATTTTGCATGACTCCACACAGGAAAGTTGTTCAGGATGCTCAACTTGGTCGATTTGCACCGTCAAAACGCGATTTCCAGAGTTGACTATTAGAAAAACAAGATGGCGCTCTTCCCTTTTCCCTGCCCGGGGAATAACCTTTTTAATTTTCGAGGCACCCCGAAAAGCCGAATTAGCGTGATTACTTCTTGCGGATACCCCACCCGAGTGTGCCCGTGCAAATTTGAACCCCGTCAATGTTTTACTTTGGCGGTAATCGACGATTTTTGGTCAAATTATGACGTCACTTTTGCACCAAAAAGTTGTAATTCCCAAGGTTTTGCGAATTTTGCATGACTCCACACAGGAAAGTTGTTCAGGATGCTCAACTTGGTCGATTTGCACCGTCAAAACGCGATTTCCAGAGTTGACTATTAGAAAAACAAGATGGCCGCTCTTCCCTTTTCTCTGCCCGGGGAATAAACTTTTTAATTTTCGTGGCACCCCGAAAAAACGAATTAGCGTGATTACTTCTTGCGGATACCCCACCCGAGTGTGCCGGTGCAAATTTGAACCCCTTCAATGTTTTACTTTGACGGTAATCGACGATTTTTGGTCAAATTATGACGTCACTTTTGCACCAAAAAGTTGTAATTCCCAAGGTTTTGCGAATTTTGCATGACTCCACACAGGAAAGTTGTTCAGGATGCTCAACTTGGTCGATTTGCACCGTCAAAACGCGATTTCCAGAGTTGACTATTAGAAAAACATGATGGCGCTCTTCCCTTTTTCCCTGCCCGGGGAATAACCTTTTTAATTTTCGAGGCACCCCGAAAAGCCGAATTAGCGTGATTACTTCTTGCGGATACCCCACCCGAGTGTGCCCGTGCAAATTTGAACCCCGTCAATGTTTTACTTTGGCGGTAATCGACGATTTTTGGTCAAATTATGACGTCACTTTTGCACCAAAAAGTTGTAATTCCCAAGGTTTTGCGAATTTTGCATGACTCCACACAGGAAAGTTGTTCAGGATGCTCAACTTGGTCGATTTGCACCGTCAAAACGCGATTTCCAGAGTTGACTATTAGAAAAACAAGATGGCCGCTCTTCCCTTTTCTCTGCCCGGGGAATAAACTTTTTAATTTTCGTGGCACCCCGAAAAAACGAATTAGCGTGATTACTTCTTGCGGATACCCCACCCGAGTGTGCCGGTGCAAATTTGAACCCCTTCAATGTTTTACTTTGACGGTAATCGACGATTTTTGGTCAAATTATGACGTCACTTTTGCACCAAAAAGTTGTAATTCCCAAGGTTTTGCGAATTTTGCATGACTCCACACAGGAAAGTTCTTCAGGATGCTCAACTTGGTCGATTTGCACCGTCAAAACGCGATTTCCAGAGTTGACTATTAGAAAAACAAGATGGCCGCTCTTCCCTTTTTCCTGCCCGGGGAATAACCTTTTTAATTTTCGAGGCACCCCGAAAAGCCGAATTAGCGTGATTACTTCTTGCGGATACCCCACCCGAGTGTGCCGGTGCAAATTTGAAGCACGCCAATGATTTACTTTGGCGGTAATCGACGATTTTTGGTCAAGTTATGACGTCACTTTTGCACCAAAAAGTTGTAATTCCCTAGGTTTTGCGAATTTTGCATGACTCCACACAGGAAAGTTGTTCAGGATGCTCAACTTGGTCGATTTGCACCGTCAAAACGCGATTTCCAGAGTTGACTATTAGAAAAACAAGATGGCCGCTCTTCCCTTTTACCTGGCCGGGGAATAAACTTTTTAATTTTCGTGGCACCCCGAAAAACCGAATTAGTGTGATTACTTCTTGCGGATACCCCACCCGAGTGTGCCGGTGCAAATTTGAACCCGTCAATGTTTTACTTTGGCGGTAATCGACGATTTTTGGTCAAATTATGACGTCACTTTTGCACAAAAAAGTTGTAATTCCCAAGGTTTTGCGAATTTTGCATGACTCCACACAGGAAAGTTGTTCAGGATGCTCAACTTGGTCGATTTGCACCGTCAAAACGCGATTTCCAGAGTTGACTATTAGAAAAACAAGATGGCGCTCTTCCCTTTTCCCTGCCCGGGGAATAACCTTTTTAATTTTCGAGGCACCCCGAAAAGCCGAATTAGCGTGATTACTTCTTGCGGATACCCCACCCGAGTGTGCCCGTGCAAATTTGAACCCCGTCAATGTTTTACTTTGGCGGTAATCGACGATTTTTGGTCAAATTATGACGTCACTTTTGCACCAAAAAGTTGTAATTCCCAAGGTTTTGCGAATTTTGCATGACTCCACACAGGAAAGTTGTTCAGGATGCTCAACTTGGTCGATTTGCACCGTCAAAACGCGATTTCCAGAGTTGACTATTAGAAAAACAAGATGGCCGCTCTTCCCTTTTCTCTGCCCGGGGAATAAACTTTTCGTGGCACCCCGAAAAAACGAATTAGCGTGATTACTTCTTGCGGATACCCCACCCGAGTGTGCCGGTGCAAATTTGAACCCCTTCAATGTTTTACTTTGACGGTAATCGACGATTTTTGGTCAAATTATGACGTCACTTTTGCACCAAAAAGTTGTAATTCCCAAGGTTTTGCGAATTTTGCATGACTCCACACAGGAAAGTTGTTCAGGATGCTCAACTTAGTCGATTTGTACCGTCAAAACGCGATTTCCAGAGTTGACTATTAGAAAAACAAGATGGCCACTCTTCCCTTTTCCCTGCCCGGGGAATAAACTTTTGAATTTTCGTGGCACCCCGAAAAACCGAATTAGCGTGATTACTTCTTGCGGATACCCCACCCGAGTGTCCGGTGCAAATTTGAACCCCGTCAATGTTTTACTTTGGCGGTAATCGACGATTTTTGGTCAAATTATGACGTCACTTTTGCACCAAAAAGTTGTAATTCCCTAGGTTTTGCGTATTTTGCATGACTCCACACAGGAAAGTTGTTCAGGATGCTCAACTTGGTCGATTTGCACCGTCAAAACGCGATTTCCAGAGTTGGCTATTAGAAAAACAAGATGGCCGCTCTTCCCTTTTACATGGCCGGGGAATAAACTTTTTAATTTTCGTGGCACCCCGAAAAACCGAATTAGCGTGATTAATTCTTGCGGATACCCCACCCGAGTGTGCCGGTGCAAATTTGAACCCGTCAATGTTTTACTTTGGCGGTAATCGACGATTTTTGGTCAAATTATGACGTCACTTTTGCACCAAAAAGTTGTAATTCCCAAGGTTTTGCGAATTTTGCATGACTCCACACAGGAAAGTTGTTCAGGATGCTCAACTTGGTCGATTTGCACCGTCAAAACGCGATTTCCAGAGTTGACTATTAGAAAAACAAGATGGCCGCTCTTCCCTTTTACCTGGCCGGGGAGTAACCTTTTTAATTTTCGAGGCACCCCGAAAAGCCTAATTAGCGTGATTACTTCTTGCGGATACCCCACCCGAGTGTGCCGGTGCAAATTTGAACCTGCCAATGATTTACTTTGGCGGTAATCGACGATTTTTGGTCAAATTATGACGTCACTTTTGCACCAAAAAGTTGTAATTCCCAAGGTTTTGCGAATTTTGCATGACTCCACACAGGAAAGTTGTTCAGGATGCTCAACTTGGTCGATTTGCACCGTCAAAACGCGATTTCCAGAGTTGACTATTAGAAAAACAAGATGGCCGCTCTTTCCTTTTTCCTGCCCGGGGAATAACCTTTTTAATTTTCGAGGCACCTCGAAAAGCCGAATTAGCGTGATTACTTCTTGCGGATACCCCACCCGAGTGTGCCGGTGCAAATTTGAAGCACGCCAATGATTTACTTTGGCGGTAATCGACGATTTTTGGTCAAGTTATGACGTCACTTTTGCACCAAAAAGTTGTAATTCCCTAGGTTTTGCGAATTTTGCATGACTCCACACAGGAAAGTTGTTCAGGATGCTCAACTTGGTCGATTTCCACCGTCAAAACGCGATTTCCAGAGTTGACTATTAGAAAAACAAGATGGCCGCTCTTCCCTTTTACCTGGCCGGGGAATAAACTTTATAATTTTCGTGGCACCCCGAAAAACCGAATTAGCGTGATTACTTCTTGCGGATACCCCACCCGAGTGTGCCGGTGCAAATTTGAACCCGTCAATGTTTTACTTTGGCGGTAATCGACGATTTTTGGTCAAATTATGACGTCACTTTTGCACCAAAAAGTTGTAATTCCCAAGGTTTTGCGAATTTTGCATGACTCCACACAGGAAAGTTGTTCAGGATGCTCAACTTGGTCGATTTGCACCGTCAAAACGCGATTTCCAGAGTTGACTATTAGAAAAACAAGATGGCGCTCTTCCCTTTTCCCTGCCCGGGGAATAACCTTTTTAATTTTCGAGGCACCCCGAAAAGCCGAATTAGCGTGATTACTTCTTGCGGATACCCCACCCGAGTGTGCCCGTGCAAATTTGAACCCCGTCAATGTTTTACTTTGGCGGTAATCGACGATTTTTGGTCAAATTATGACGTCACTTTTGCACCAAAAAGTTGTAATTCCCAAGGTTTTGCGAATTTTGCATGACTCCACACAGGAAAGTTCTTCAGGATGCTCAACTTGGTCGATTTGCACCGTCAAAACGCGATTTCCAGAGTTGACTATTAGAAAAACAAGATGGCCGCTCTTCCCTTTTCTCTGCCCGGGGAATAAACTTTTTAATTTTCGTGGCACCCCGAAAAAACGAATTAGCGTGATTACTTCTTGCGGATACCCCACCCGAGTGTGCCGGTGCAAATTTGAACCCCTTCAATGTTTTACTTTGACGGTAATCGACGATTTTTGGTCAAATTATGACGTCACTTTTGCACCAAAAAGTTGTAATTCCCAAGGTTTTGCGAATTTTGCATGACTCCACACAGGAAAGTTGTTCAGGATGCTCAACTTGGTCGATTTGCACCGTCAAAACGCGATTTCCAGAGTTGACTATTAGAAAAACATGATGGCGCTCTTCCCTTTTTCCCTGCCCGGGGAATAACCTTTTTAATTTTCGAGGCACCCCGAAAAGCCGAATTAGCGTGATTACTTCTTGCGGATACCCCACCCGAGTGTGCCCGTGCAAATTTGAACCCCGTCAATGTTTTACTTTGGCGGTAATCGACGATTTTTGGTCAAATTATGACGTCACTTTTGCACCAAAAAGTTGTAATTCCCAAGGTTTTGCGAATTTTGCATGACTCCACACAGGAAAGTTGTTCAGGATGCTCAACTTGGTCGATTTGCACCGTCAAAACGCGATTTCCAGAGTTGACTATTAGAAAAACAAGATGGCCGCTCTTCCCTTTTCTCTGCCCGGGGAATAAACTTTTTAATTTTCGTGGCACCCCGAAAAAACGAATTAGCGTGATTACTTCTTGCGGATACCCCACCCGAGTGTGCCGATGCAAATTTGAACCCCTTCAATGTTTTACTTTGACGGTAATCGACGATTTTTGGTCAAATTATGACGTCACTTTTGCACCAAAAAGTTGTAATTCCCAAGGTTTTGCGAATTTTGCATGACTCCACACAGGAAAGTTCTTCAGGATGCTCAACTTGGTCGATTTGCACCGTCAAAACGCGATTTCCAGAGTTGACTATTAGAAAAACAAGATGGCCGCTCTTCCCTTTTTCCTGCCCGGGGAATAACCTTTTTAATTTTCGAGGCACCCCGAAAAGCCGAATTAGCGTGATTACTTCTTGCGGATACCCCACCCGAGTGTGCCGGTGCAAATTTGAAGCACGCCAATGTTTTACTTTGGCGGTAATCGACGATTTTTGGTCAAATTATGACGTCACTTTTGCACCAAAAAGTTGTAATTCCCTAGGTTTTGCGTATTTTGCATGACTCCACACAGGAAAGTTGTTCAGGATGCTCAACTTGGTCGATTTGCACCGTCAAAACGCGATTTCCAGAGTTGGCTATTAGAAAAACAAGATGGCCGCTCTTCCCTTTTACATGGCCGGGGAATAAACTTTTTAATTTTCGTGGCACCCCGAAAAACCGAATTAGCGTGATTAATTCTTGCGGATACCCCACCCGAGTGTGCCGGTGCAAATTTGAACCCGTCAATGTTTTACTTTGGCGGTAATCGACGATTTTTGGTCAAATTATGACGTCACTTTTGCACCAAAAAGTTGTAATTCCCAAGGTTTTGCGAATTTTGCATGACTCCACACAGGAAAGTTGTTCAGGATGCTCAACTTGGTCGATTTGCACCGTCAAAACGCGATTTCCAGAGTTGACTATTAGAAAAACAAGATGGCCGCTCTTCCCTTTTACCTGGCCGGGGAGTAACCTTTTTAATTTTCGAGGCACCCCGAAAAGCCTAATTAGCGTGATTACTTCTTGCGGATACCCCACCCGAGTGTGCCGGTGCAAATTTGAACCTGCCAATGATTTACTTTGGCGGTAATCGACGATTTTTGGTCAAATTATGACGTCACTTTTGCACCAAAAAGTTGTAACTCCCAAGGTTTTGCGAATTTTGCATGACTCCACACAGGAAAGTTGTTCAGGATGCTCAACTTGGTCGATTTGCACCGTCAAAACGCGATTTCCAGAGTTGACTATTAGAAAAACAAGATGGCCGCTCTTTCCTTTTTCCTGCCCGGGGAATAACCTTTTTAATTTTCGAGGCACCTCGAAAAGCCGAATTAGCGTGATTACTTCTTGCGGATACCCCACCCGAGTGTGCCGGTGCAAATTTGAAGCACGCCAATGATTTACTTTGGCGGTAATCGACGATTTTTGGTCAAGTTATGACGTCACTTTTGCACCAAAAAGTTGTAATTCCCTAGGTTTTGCGAATTTTGCATGACTCCACACAGGAAAGTTGTTCAGGATGCTCAACTTGGTCGATTTCCACCGTCAAAACGCGATTTCCAGAGTTGACTATTAGAAAAACAAGATGGCCGCTCTTCCCTTTTACCTGGCCGGGGAATAAACTTTATAATTTTCGTGGCACCCCGAAAAACCGAATTAGCGTGATTACTTCTTGCGGATACCCCACCCGAGTGTGCCGGTGCAAATTTGAACCCGTCAATGTTTTACTTTGGCGGTAATCGACGATTTTTGGTCAAATTATGACGTCACTTTTGCACCAAAAAGTTGTAATTCCCAAGGTTTTGCGAATTTTGCATGACTCCACACAGGAAAGTTGTTCAGGATGCTCAACTTGGTCGATTTGCACCGTCAAAACGCGATTTCCAGAGTTGACTATTAGAAAAACAAGATGGCGCTCTTCCCTTTTCCCTGCCCGGGGAATAACCTTTTTAATTTTCGAGGCACCCCGAAAAGCCGAATTAGCGTGATTACTTCTTGCGGATACCCCACCCGAGTGTGCCCGTGCAAATTTGAACCCCGTCAATGTTTTACTTTGGCGGTAATCGACGATTTTTGGTCAAATTATGACGTCACTTTTGCACCAAAAAGTTGTAATTCCCAAGGTTTTGCGAATTTTGCATGACTCCACACAGGAAAGTTCTTCAGGATGCTCAACTTGGTCGATTTGCACCGTCAAAACGCGATTTCCAGAGTTGACTATTAGAAAAACAAGATGGCCGCTCTTCCCTTTTCTCTGCCCGGGGAATAAACTTTTTAATTTTCGTGGCACCCCGAAAAAACGAATTAGCGTGATTACTTCTTGCGGATACCCCACCCGAGTGTGCCGGTGCAAATTTGAACCCCTTCAATGTTTTACTTTGACGGTAATCGACGATTTTTGGTCAAATTATGACGTCACTTTTGCACCAAAAAGTTGTAATTCCCAAGGTTTTGCGAATTTTGCATGACTCCACACAGGAAAGTTGTTCAGGATGCTCAACTTGGTCGATTTGCACCGTCAAAACGCGATTTCCAGAGTTGACTATTAGAAAAACATGATGGCGCTCTTCCCTTTTTCCCTGCCCGGGGAATAACCTTTTTAATTTTCGAGGCACCCCGAAAAGCCGAATTAGCGTGATTACTTCTTGCGGATACCCCACCCGAGTGTGCCCGTGCAAATTTGAACCCCGTCAATGTTTTACTTTGGCGGTAATCGACGATTTTTGGTCAAATTATGACGTCACTTTTGCACCAAAAAGTTGTAATTCCCAAGGTTTTGCGAATTTTGCATGACTCCACACAGGAAAGTTGTTCAGGATGCTCAACTTGGTCGATTTGCACCGTCAAAACGCGATTTCCAGAGTTGACTATTAGAAAAACAAGATGGCCGCTCTTCCCTTTTCTCTGCCCGGGGAATAAACTTTTTAATTTTCGTGGCACCCCGAAAAAACGAATTAGCGTGATTACTTCTTGCGGATACCCCACCCGAGTGTGCCGATGCAAATTTGAACCCCTTCAATGTTTTACTTTGACGGTAATCGACGATTTTTGGTCAAATTATGACGTCACTTTTGCACCAAAAAGTTGTAATTCCCAAGGTTTTGCGAATTTTGCATGACTCCACACAGGAAAGTTCTTCAGGATGCTCAACTTGGTCGATTTGCACCGTCAAAACGCGATTTCCAGAGTTGACTATTAGAAAAACAAGATGGCCGCTCTTCCCTTTTTCCTGCCCGGGGAATAACCTTTTTAATTTTCGAGGCACCCCGAAAAGCCGAATTAGCGTGATTACTTCTTGCGGATACCCCACCCGAGTGTGCCGGTGCAAATTTGAAGCACGCCAATGATTTACTTTGGCGGTAATCGACGATTTTTGGTCAAGTTATGACGTCACTTTTGCACCAAAAAGTTGTAATTCCCTAGGTTTTGCGAATTTTGCATGACTCCACACAGGAAAGTTGTTCAGGATGCTCAACTTGGTCGATTTGCACCGTCAAAACGCGATTTCCAGAGTTGACTATTAGAAAAACAAGATGGCCGCTCTTCCCTTTTACCTGGCCGGGGAATAAACTTTTTAATTTTCGTGGCACCCCGAAAAACCGAATTAGTGTGATTACTTCTTGCGGATACCCCACCCGAGTGTGCCGGTGCAAATTTGAACCCGTCAATGTTTTACTTTGGCGGTAATCGACGATTTTTGGTCAAATTATGACGTCACTTTTGCACAAAAAAGTTGTAATTCCCAAGGTTTTGCGAATTTTGCATGACTCCACACAGGAAAGTTGTTCAGGATGCTCAACTTGGTCGATTTGCACCGTCAAAACGCGATTTCCAGAGTTGACTATTAGAAAAACAAGATGGCGCTCTTCCCTTTTCCCTGCCCGGGGAATAACCTTTTTAATTTTCGAGGCACCCCGAAAAGCCGAATTAGCGTGATTACTTCTTGCGGATACCCCACCCGAGTGTGCCCGTGCAAATTTGAACCCCGTCAATGTTTTACTTTGGCGGTAATCGACGATTTTTGGTCAAATTATGACGTCACTTTTGCACCAAAAAGTTGTAATTCCCAAGGTTTTGCGAATTTTGCATGACTCCACACAGGAAAGTTGTTCAGGATGCTCAACTTGGTCGATTTGCACCGTCAAAACGCGATTTCCAGAGTTGACTATTAGAAAAACAAGATGGCCGCTCTTCCCTTTTACCTGGTCGGGGAATAACCTTTTTAATTTTCGAGGCACCCCGAAAAGCCGAATTAGCGTGATTTCTTCTTGCGGATACCCCACCCGAGTGTGCCGGTGCAAATTTGAACCTGCCAATGATTTACTTTGGCGGTAATCGACGATTTTTGGTCAAATTATGACGTCACTTTTGCACCAAAAAGTTGTAATTCCCAAGGTTTTGCGAATTGTGCATGACTCCACACAGGAAAGTTGTTCAGGATGCTCAACTTGGTCGATTTGCACCGTCAAAACGCGATTTCCAGAGTTGACTATTAGAAAAACAAGATGGCCGCTCTTCCCTTTTCCCTGCCCGGGGAATAAACTTTTTAATTTTCGTGGCACCCCGAAAAACCGAATTAGCGTGATTACTTCTAGCGGATACCCCACCCGAGTGTGCCCGTGCAAATTTGAACCCCGTCAATGTTTTACTTTGGCGGTAATCGACGATTTTTGGTCAAATTATGACGTCACTTTTGCTCCAAAAAGTTGTAATTCCCAAGGTTTTGCGAATTTTGCATGACTCCACACAGGAAAGTTGTTCAGGATGCTCAACTTGGTCGATTTGCACCGTCAAAACGCGATTTCCAGAGTTGACTATTAGAAAAACAAGATGGCGCTCTTCCCTTTTCCCTGCCCGGGGAATAACCTTTTTAATTTTCGAGGCACCCCGAAAAGCCGAATTAGCGTGATTACTTCTTGCGGATACCCCACCCGAGTGTGCCCGTGCAAATTTGAACCCCGTCAATGTTTTACTTTGGCGGTAATCGACGATTTTTGGTCAAATTATGACGTCACTTTTGCACCAAAAAGTTGTAATTCCCAAGGTTTTGCGAATTTTGCATGACTCCACACAGGAAAGTTGTTCAGGATGCTCAACTTGGTCGATTTGCACCGTCAAAACGCCAATTCCAGAGTTGACTATTAGAAAAACAAGATGGCCGCTCTTCCCTTTTACCTGGCCGGGGAATAAACTTTTTAATTTTCGTGGCACCCCGAAAAACCGAATTAGTGTGATTACTTCTTGCGGATACCCCACCCGAGTGTGCCGGTGCAAATTTGAACCCGTCAATGTTTTACTTTGGCGGTAATCGACGATTTTTGGTCAAATTATGACGTCACTTTTGCACAAAAAAGTTGTAATTCCCAAGGTTTTGCGAATTTTGCATGACTCCACACAGGAAAGTTGTTCAGGATGCTCAACTTGGTCGATTTGCACCGTCAAAACGCGATTTCCAGAGTTGACTATTAGAAAAACAAGATGGTGCTCTTCCCTTTTCCCTGCCCGGGGAATAACCTTTTTAATTTTCGAGGCACCCCGAAAAGCCGAATTAGCGTGATTACTTCTTGCGGATACCCCACCCGAGTGTGCCCGTGCAAATTTGAACCCCGTCAATGTTTTACTTTGGCGGTAATCGACGATTTTTGGTCAAATTATGACGTCACTTTTGCACCAAAAAGTTGTAATTCCCAAGGTTTTGCGAATTTTGCATGACTCCACACAGGAAAGTTGTTCAGGATGCTCAACTTGGTCGATTTGCACCGTCAAAACGCGATTTCCAGAGTTGACTATTAGAAAAACAAGATGGCCGCTCTTCCCTTTTACCTGGCCGGGGAATAACCTTTTAAATTTTCGAGGCACCCCGAAAAGCCGAATTAGCGTGATTACTTCTTGCGGATACCCCACCCGAGTGTGCCGGTGCAAATTTGAACCTGCCAATGATTTACTTTGGCGGTAATCGACGATTTTTGGTCAAATTATGACGTCACTTTTGCACCAAAAAGTTGTAATTCCCAAGGTTTTGCGAATTGTGCATGACTCCACACAGGAAAGTTGTTCAGGATGCTCAACTTGGTCGATTTGCACCGTCAAAACGCGATTTCCAGAGTTGACTATTAGAAAAACAAGATGGCCGCTCTTCCCTTTTCCCTGCCCGGGGAATAAACTTTTTAATTTTCGTGGCACCCCGAAAAACCGAATTAGCGTGATTACTTCTTGCGGATACCCCACCCGAGTGTGCCGGTGCAAATTTGAACCCCGTCAATGTTTTACTTTGGCGGTAATCGACGATTTTTGGTCAAATTATGACGTCACTTTTGCTCCAAAAAGTTGTAATTCCCAAGGTTTTGCGAATTTTGCATGACTCCACACAGGAAAGTTGTTCAGGATGCTCAACTTGGTCGATTTGCACCGTCAAAACGCGATTTCCAGAGTTGACTATTAGAAAAACAAGATGGCGCTCTTCCCTTTTCCCTGCCCGGGGAATAACCTTTTTAATTTTCGAGGCACCCCGAAAAGCCGAATTAGCGTGATTACTTCTTGCGGATACCCCACCCGAGTGTGCCCGTGCAAATTTGAACCCCGTCAATGTTTTACTTTGGCGGTAATCGACGATTTTTGGTCAAATTATGACGTCACTTTTGCACCAAAAAGTTGTAATTCCCAAGGTTTTGCGAATTTTGCATGACTCCACACAGGAAAGTTGTTCAGGATGCTCAACTTGGTCGATTTGCACCGTCAAAACGCCAATTCCAGAGTTGACTATTAGAAAAACAAGATGGCCGCTCTTCCCTTTTCTCTGCCCGGGGAATAAACTTTTTAATTTTCGTGGCACCCCGAAAAAACGAATTAGCGTGATTACTTCTTGCGGATACCCCACCCGAGTGTGCCGGTGCAAATTTGAACCCCTTCAATGTTTTACTTTGACGGTAATCGACGATTTTTGGTCAAATTATGACGTCACTTTTGCACCAAAAAGTTGTAATTCCCAAGGTTTTGCGAATTTTGCATGACTCCACACAGGAAAGTTGTTCAGGATGCTCAACTTGGTCGATTTGCACCGTCAAAACGCGATTTCCAGAGTTGACTATTAGAAAAACAAGATGGCGCTCTTCCCTTTTTCCCTGCCCGGGGAATAACCTTTTTAATTTTCGAGGCACCCCGAAAAGCCGAATTAGCGTGATTACTTCTTGCGGATACCCCACCCGAGTGTGCCCGTGCAAATTTGAACCCCGTCAAAGTTTTACTTTGGCGGTAATCGACGATTTTTGGTCAAATTATGACGTCACTTTTGCACCAAAAAGTTGTAATTCCCAAGGTTTTGCGAATTTTGCATGACTCCACACAGGAAAGTTGTTCAGGATGCTCAACTTGGTCGATTTGCACCGTCAAAACGCGATTTCCAGAGTTGACTATTAGAAAAACAAGATGGCCGCCCTTCCCTTTTCTCTGCCCGGGGAATAAACTTTTTAATTTTCGTGGCACCCCGAAAAAACGAATTAGCGTGATTACTTCTTGCGGATACCCCACCCGAGTGTGCCGGTGCAAATTTGAACCCCTTCAATGTTTTACTTTGACGGTAATCGACGATTTTTGGTCAAATTATGACGTCACTTTTGCACCAAAAAGTTGTAATTCCCAAAGTTTTGCGAATTTTGCATGACTCCACACAGGAAAGTTGTTCAGGATGCTCAACTTAGTCGATTTGCACCGTCAAAACGCGATTTCCAGAGTTGACTATTAGAAAAACAAGATGGCCACTCTTCCCTTTTCCCTGCCCGGGGAATAAACTTTTTAATTTTCGTGGCACCCCGGAAAACCGAATTAGCGTGATTACTTCTTGCGGATACCCCACCCGAGTGTGCCGGTGCAAATTTGAACCCCGTCAATGTTTTACTTTGGCGGTAATCGACGATTTTTGGTCAAATTATGACGTCACTTTTGCACCAAAAAGATGTAATTCCCAAGGTTTTGCGAATTTTGCATGACTCCACACAGGAAAGTTCTTCAGGATGCTCAACTTGGTCGATTTGCACTGTCAAAACGCGATTTCCAGAGTTGACTATTAGAAAAACAAGATGGCCGCTCTTCCCTTTTTCCTGCCCGGGGAATAACCTTTTTAATTTTCGAGGCACCCCGAAAAGCCGAATTAGCGTGATTACTTCTTGCGGATACCCCACCCGAGTGTGCCGGTGCAAATTTGAAGCACGCCAATGATTTACTTTGGCGGTAATCGAAGATTTTTGGTCAAGTTATGACGTCACTTTTGCACCAAAAAGTTGTAATTCCCTAGGTTTTGCGAATTTTGCATGACTCCACACAGGAAAGTTGTTCAGGATGCTCAACTTGGTCGATTTGCACCGTCAAAACGCGATTTCCAGAGTTGACTATTAGAAAAACAAGATGGCCGCTCTTCCCTTTTACCTGGCCGGGGAATAAACTTTTTAATTTTCGTGGCACCCCGAAAAACCGAATTAGTGTGATTACTTCTTGCGGATACCCCACCCGAGTGTGCCGGTGCAAATTTGAACCCGTCAATGTTTTACTTTGGCGGTAATCGACGATTTTTGGTCAAATTATGACGTCACTTTTGCACAAAAAAGTTGTAATTCCCAAGGTTTTGCGAATTTTGCATGACTCCACACAGGAAAGTTGTTCAGGATGCTCAACTTGGTCGATTTGCACCGTCAAAACGCGATTTCCAGAGTTGACTATTAGAAAAACAAGATGGCGCTCTTCCCTTTTCCCTGCCCGGGGAATAACCTTTTTAATTTTCGAGGCACCCCGAAAAGCCGAATTAGCGTGATTACTTCTTGCGGATACCCCACCCGAGTGTGCCCGTGCAAATTTGAACCCCGTCAATGTTTTACTTTGGCGGTAATCGACGATTTTTGGTCAAATTATGACGTCACTTTTGCACCAAAAAGTTGTAATTCCCAAGGTTTTGCGAATTTTGCATGACTCCACACAGGAAAGTTGTTCAGGATGCTCAACTTGGTCGATTTGCACCGTCAAAACGCGATTTCCAGAGTTGACTATTAGAAAAACAAGATGGCCGCTCTTCCCTTTTACCTGGCCGGGGAATAACCTTTTTAATTTTCGAGGCACCCCGAAAAGCCGAATTAGCGTGATTACTTCTTGCGGATACCCCACCCGAGTGTGCCGGTGCAAATTTGAACCTGCCAATGATTTACTTTGGCGGTAATCGACGATTTTTGGTCAAATTATGACGTCACTTTTGCACCAAAAAGTTGTAATTCCCAAGGTTTTGCGAATTGTGCATGACTCCACACAGGAAAGTTGTTCAGGATGCTCAACTTGGTCGATTTGCACCGTCAAAACGCGATTTCCAGAGTTGACTATTAGAAAAACAAGATGGCCGCTCTTCCCTTTTACATGGCCGGGGAATAAACTTTATAATTTTCGTGGCACCCCGAAAAACCGAATTAGCGTGATTACTTCTTGCGGATACCCCACCCGAGTGTGCCGGTGCAAATTTGAACCCGTCAATGTTTTACTTTGGCGGTAATCGACGATTTTTGGTCAAATTATGACGTCACTTTTGCACCAAAAAGTTGTAATTCCCAAGGTTTTGCGAATTTTGCATGACTCCACACAGGAAAGTTGTTCAGGATGCTCAACTTGGTCGATTTGCACCGTCAAAACGCGATTTCCAGAGTTGACTATTAGAAAAACAAGATGGCGCTCTTCCCTTTTCCCTGCCCGGGGAATAACCTTTTTAATTTTCGAGGCACCCCGAAAAGCCGAATTAGCGTGATTACTTCTTGCGGATACCCCACCCGAGTGTGCCCGTGCAAATTTGAACCCCGTCAATGTTTTACTTTGGCGGTAATCGACGATTTTTGGTCAAATTATGACGTCACTTTTGCACCAAAAAGTTGTAATTCCCAAGGTTTTGCGAATTTTGCATGACTCCACACAGGAAAGTTGTTCAGGATGCTCAACTTGGTCGATTTGCACCGTCAAAACGCGATTTCCAGAGTTGACTATTAGAAAAACAAGATGGCCGCTCTTCCCTTTTACCTGGCCGGGGAATAACCTTTTTAATTTTCGAGGCACCCCGAAAAGCCGAATTAGCGTGATTACTTCTTGCGGATACCCCACCCGAGTGTGCCGGTGCAAATTTGAACCCGTCAATGTTTTACTTTTGCGGTAATCGACGATTTTTGGTCAAATTATGACGTCACTTTTGCACCAAAAGGTTGTAATTCCCAAGGTTTTGCGAATTTTGCATGACTCCACACAGGAAAGTTGTTCAGGATGCTCAACTTGGTCGATTTGCACCGTCAAAACGCGATTTCCAGAGTTGACTATTAGAAAAACAAGATGGCCGCTCTTCCCTTTTCTCTGCCCGGGGAATAAACTTTTTAATTTTCGTGGCAC
The DNA here is from genome assembly GCF_032118995.1 of Asterias amurensis. Taxonomy (NCBI): domain Eukaryota; kingdom Metazoa; phylum Echinodermata; class Asteroidea; order Forcipulatida; family Asteriidae; genus Asterias; species Asterias amurensis. The sequence continues at coordinate 7,508,225 of NC_092667.1, read as the reverse complement.
CCCGAAAAAACGAATTAGCGTGATTACTTCTTGCGGATACCCCACCCGAGTGTGCCGGTGCAAATTTGAACCCCTTCAATGTTTTACTTTGTCGGTAATCGACGATTTTTGGTCAAATTATGACGTCACTTTTGCACCAAAAAGTTGTAATTCCCAAGGTTTTGCGAATTTTGCATGACTCCACACAGGAAAGTTGTTCAGGATGCTCAACTTGGTCGATTTGCACCGTCAAAACGCGATTTCCCGAGTTGACTATTAGAAAAACAAGATGGCGCTCTTCCCTTTTCCCTGCCCGGGGAATAACCTTTTTAATTTTCGAGGCACCCCGAAAAGCCGAATTAGCGTGATTACTTCTTGCGGATACCCCACCCGAGTGTGCCGGTGCAAATTTGAACCCGTCAATGTTTTACTTTTGCGGTAATCGACGATTTTTGGTCAAATTATGACGTCACTTTTGCACCAAAAAGTTGTAATTCCCAAGGTTTTGCGAATTTTGCATGACTCCACACAGGAAAGTTGTTCAGGATGCTCAACTTGGTCGATTTGCACCGTCAAAACGCGATTTCCAGAGTTGACTATTAGAAAAACAAGATGGCCGCTCTTCCCTTTTCTCTGCCCGGGGAATAAACTTTTTAATTTTCGTGGCACCCCGAAAAAACGAATTAGCGTGATTACTTCTTGCGGATACCCCACCCGAGTGTGCCGGTGCAAATTTGAACCCCTTCAATGTTTTACTTTTACGGTAATCGACGATTTTTGGTCAAATTATGACGTCACTTTTGCACCAAAAAGTTGTAATTCCCAAGGTTTTGCGAATTGTGCTTGACTCCACACAGGAAAGTTGTTCAGGATGCTCAACTTGGTCGATTTGCACCGTCAAAACGCGATTTCCAGAGTTGACTATTAGAAAAACAAGATGGCCGCTCTTCCCTTTTCCCTGCCCGGGGAATAAACTTTTTAATTTCCGTGGCACCCCGAAAAACCGAATTAGCGTGATTACTTCTTGCGGATACCCCACCCGAGTGTGCCGGTGCAAATTTGAACCCCGTCAATGTTTTACTTTGGCGGTAATCGACGATTTTTGGTCAAATTATGACGTCACTTTTGCACCAAAAAGTTGTAATTCCCAAGGTTTTGCGAATTTTGCATGACTCCACACAGGAAAGTTGTTCAGGATGCTCAACTTGGTCGATTTGCACCGTCAAAACGCGATTTCCAGAGTTGACTATTAGAAAAACAAGATGGCCGCTCTTCCCTTTTTCCTGCCCGGGGAATAACCTTTTTAATTTTCGAGGCACCCCGAAAAGCCGAATTAGCGTGATTACTTCTTGCGGATACCCCACCCGAGTGTGCCGGTGCAAATTTGAAGCACGCCAATGATTTACTTTGGCGGTAATCGACGATTTTTAGTCAAGTTATGACGTCACTTTTGCACCAAAAAGTTGTAATTCCCAAGGTTTTGCGAATTTTGCATGACTCCACACAGGAAAGTTGTTCAGGATGCTCAACTTGGTCGATTTGCACCGTCAATACGCGATTTCCAGAGTTGACTATTAGAAAAACAAGATGGCCGCTCTTCCCTTTTTCCTGCCCGGGGAATAACCTTTTTAATTTTCGAGGCACCCCGAAAAGCCGAATTAGCGTGATTACTTCTTGCGGATACCCCACCCGAGTGTGCCGGTGCAAATTTGAACCCGTCAATGTTTTACTTTGGCGGTAATCGATGATTTTTGGTCAAATTATGACGTCACTTTTGCACCAAAAAGTTGTAATTCCCTAGGTTTTGCGAATTTTGCATGACTCCACACAGGAAAGTTGTTCAGGATGCTCAACTTGGTCGATTTGCACCGTCAAAACGCGATTTCCAGAGTTGACTATTAGAAAAACAAGATGGCCGCTCTTCCCTTTTCCCTGCCCGGGGAATAACCTTTTTAATTTTCGAGGCACCCCGAAAAGCCGAATTAGCGTGATTACTTCTTGCGGATACCCCACCCGAGTGTGCCCGTGCAAATTTGAACCCCGTCAATGTTTTACTTTGGCGGTAATCGACGATTTTTGGTCAAATTATGACGTCACTTTTGCACCAAAAAGTTGTAATTCCCAAGGTTTTGCGAATTTTGCATGACTCCACACAGGAAAGTTGTTCAGGATGCTCAACTTGGTCGATTTGCACCGTCAAAACGCGATTTCCAGAGTTGACTATTAGAAAAACAAGATGGCCGCTCTTCCCTTTTACCTGGCCGGGGAATAACCTTTTTAATTTTCGAGGCACCCCGAAAAGCCGAATTAGCGTGATTACTTCTTGCGGATACCCCACCCGAGTGTGCCGGTGCAAATTTGAACCCGTCAATGTTTTACTTTTGCGGTAATCGACGATTTTTGGTCAAATTATGACGTCACTTTTGCACCAAAAGGTTGTAATTCCCAAGGTTTTGCGAATTTTGCATGACTCCACACAGGAAAGTTGTTCAGGATGCTCAACTTGGTCGATTTGCACCGTCAAAACGCGATTTCCAGAGTTGACTATTAGAAAAACAAGATGGCGCTCTTCCCTTTTCCCTGCCCGGGGAATAACCTTTTTAATTTTCGAGGCACCCCGAAAAGCCGAATTAGCGTGATTACTTCTTGCGGATACCCCACCCGAGTGTGCCCGTGCAAATTTGAACCCCGTCAATGTTTTACTTTGGCGGTAATCGACGATTTTTGGTCAAATTATGACGTCACTTTTGCACCAAAAAGTTGTAATTCCCAAGGTTTTGCGAATTTTGCATGACTTCACACAGGAAAGTTGTTCAGGATGCTCAACTTGGTCGATTTGCACCGTCAAAACGCGATTTCCAGAGTTGACTATTAGAAAAACAAGATGGCCGCTCTTCCCTTTTCTCTGCCCGGGGAATAAACTTTTTAATTTTCGTGGCACCCCGAAAAAACGAATTAGCGTGATTACTTCTTGCGGATACCCCACCCGAGTGTGCCGGTGCAAATTTGAACCCCTTCAATGTTTTACTTTGACGGTAATCGACGATTTTTGGTCAAATTATGACGTCACTTTTGCACCAAAAAGTTGTAATTCCCAAGGTTTTGCGAATTTTGCATGACTCCACACAGGAAAGTTGTTCAGGATGCTCAACTTGGTCGATTTGCACCGTCAAAACGCGATTTCCAGAGTTGACTATTAGAAAAACAAGATGGCGCTCTTCCCTTTTCCCTGCCCGGGGAATAACCTTTTTAATTTTCGAGGCACCCCGAAAAGCCGAATTAGCGTGATTACTTCTTGCGGATACCCCACCCGAGTGTGCCCGTGCAAATTTGAACCCCTTCAATGTTTTACTTTTACGGTAATCGACGATTTTTGGTCAAATTATGACGTCACTTTTGCACTAAAAAGTTGTAATTCCCAAAGTTTTGCGAATTTTGCATGACTCCACACAGGAAAGTTGTTCAGGATGCTCAACTTAGTCGATTTGCACCGTCAAAACGCGATTTCCAGAGTTGACTATTAGAAAAACAAGATGGCCACTCTTCCCTTTTCCCTGCCCGGGGAATAAACTTTTTAATTTTCGTGGCACCCCGAAAAACCGAATTAGCGTGATTACTTCTTGCGGATACCCCACCCGAGTGTGCCGGTGCAAATTTGAACCCCGTCAATGTTTTACTTTGGCGGTAATCGACGATTTTTGGTCAAATTATGACGTCACTTTTGCACCAAAAAGTTGTAATTCCCAAGGTTTTGCGAATTTTGCAAGACTCCACACAGGAAAGTTCTTCAGGATGCTCAACTTGGTCGATTTGCACCGTCAAAACGCGATTTCCAGAGTTGACTATTAGAAAAACAAGATGGCCGCTCTTCCCTTTTTCCTGCCCGGGGAATAACCTTGTTAATTTTCGAGGCACCCCGAAAAGCCGAATTAGCGTGATTACTTCTTGCGGATACCCCACCCGAGTGTGCCGGTGCAAATTTGAAGCACGCCAATGATTTACTTTGGCGGTAATCGACGATTTTTGGTCAAGTTATGACGTCACTTTTGCACCAAAAAGTTGTAATTCCCTAGGTTTTGCGAATTTTGCATGACTCCACACAGGAAAGTTGTTCAGGATGCTCAACTTGGTCGATTTGCACCGTCAAAACGCGATTTCCAGAGTTGACTATTAGAAAAACAAGATGGCCGCTCTTCCCTTTTACCTGGCCGGGGAATAAACTTTTTAATTTTCGTGGCACCCCGAAAAACCGAATTAGTGTGATTACTTCTTGCGGATACCCCACCCGAGTGTGCCGGTGCAAATTTGAACCCGTCAATGTTTTACTTTGGCGGTAATCGACGATTTTGGGTGAAATTATGACGTCACTTTTGCACCAAAAAGTTGTAATTCCCAAGGTTTTGCGAATTTTGCATGACTCCACACAGGAAAGTTGTTCAGGATGCTCAACTTGGTCGATTTGCACCGTCAAAACGCGATTTCCAGAGTTGACTATTAGAAAAACAAGATGGCGCTCTTCCCTTTTCCCTGCCCGGGGAATAACCTTTTTAATTTTCGAGGCACCCCGAAAAGCCGAATTAGCGTGATTACTTCTTGCGGATACCCCACCCGAGTGTGCCCGTGCAAATTTGAACCCCGTCAATGTTTTACTTTGGCGGTAATCGACGATTTTTGGTCAAATTATGACGTCACTTTTGCACCAAAAAGTTGTAATTCCCAAGGTTTTGCGAATTTTGCATGACTCCACACAGGAAAGTTGTTCAGGATGCTCAACTTGGTCGATTTGCACCGTCAAAACGCGATTTCCAGAGTTGACTATTAGAAAAACAAGATGGCCGCTCTTCCCTTTTACCTGGCCGGGGAATAACCTTTTTAATTTTCGAGGCACCCCGAAAAGCCGAATTAGCGTGATTACTTCTTGCGGATACCCCACCCGAGTGTGCCGGTGCAAATTTGAACCTGCCAATGATTTACTTTGGCGGTAATCGACGATTTTTGGTCAAATTATGACGTCACTTTTGCACCAAAAAGTTGTAATTCCCAAGGTTTTGCGAATTTTGCATGACTTCACACAGGAAAGTTGTTCAGGATGCTCAACTTGGTCGATTTGCACCGTCAAAACGCGATTTCCAGAGTTGACTATTAGAAAAACAAGATGGCCGCTCTTCCCTTTTCCCTGCCCGGGGAATAAACTTTTTAATTTTCGTGGCACCCCGAAAAACCGAATTAGCGTGATTACTTCTTGCGGATACCCCACCCGAGTGTGCCGGTGCAAATTTGAACCCCGTCAATGTTTTACTTTGGCGGTAATCGACGATTTTTGGTCAAATTATGACGTCACTTTTGCACCAAAAAGTTGTAATTCCCAAGGTTTTGCGAATTTTGCATGACTCCACACAGGAAAGTTGTTCAGGATGCTCAACTTGGTCGATTTGCACCGTCAAAACGCGATTTCCAGAGTTGACTATTAGAAAAACAAGATGGCCGCTCTTCCCTTTTTCCTGCCCGGGGAATAACCTTTTTAATTTTCGAGGCACCCCGAAAAGCCGAATTAGCGTGATTACTTCTTGCGGATACCCCACCCGAGTGTGCCGGTGCAAATTTGAAGCACGCCAATGATTTACTTTGGCGGTAATCGACGATTTTTAGTCAAGTTATGACGTCACTTTTGCACCAAAAAGTTGTAATTCCCAAGGTTTTGCGAATTTTGCATGACTCCACACAGGAAAGTTGTTCAGGATGCTCAACTTGGTCGATTTGCACCGTCAAAACGCGATTTCCAGAGTTGACTATTAGAAAAACAAGATGACCTTTTTAATTTTCGAGGCACCCCGAAAAGCCGAATTAGCGTGATTACTTCTTGCGGATACCCCACCCGAGTGTGCCGGTGCAAATTTGAACCCGTCAATGTTTTACTTTGGCGGTAATCGATGATTTTTGGTCAAATTATGACGTCACTTTTGCACCAAAAAGTTGTAATTCCCAAGGTTTTGCCAATTTTGCATGACTCCACACAGGAAAGTTGTTCAGGATGCTCAACTTGGTCGATTTGCACCGTCAAAACGCGATTTCCAGAGTTGACTATTAGAAAAACAAGATGGCCGCTCTTCCCTTTTCCCTGCCCGGGGAATAACCTTTTTAATTTTCGAGGCACCCCGAAAAGCCGAATTAGCGTGATTACTTCTTGCGGATACCCCACCCGAGTGTGCCCGTGCAAATTTGAACCCCGTCAATGTTTTACTTTGGCGGTAATCGACGATTTTTGGTCAAATTATGACGTCACTTTTGCACCAAAAAGTTGTAATTCCCAAGGTTTTGCGAATTTTGCATGACTCCACACAGGAAAGTTGTTCAGGATGCTCAACTTGGTCGATTTGCACCGTCAATACGCGATTTCCAGAGTTGACTATTAGAAAAACAAGATGGCCGCTCTTCCCTTTTTCCTGCCCGGGGAATAACCTTTTTAATTTTCGAGGCACCCCGAAAAGCCGAATTAGCGTGATTACTTCTTGCGGATACCCCACCCGAGTGTGCCGGTGCAAATTTGAACCCGTCAATGTTTTACTTTGGCGGTAATCGATGATTTTTGGTCAAATTATGACGTCACTTTTGCACCAAAAAGTTGTAATTCCCTAGGTTTTGCGAATTTTGCATGACTCCACACAGGAAAGTTGTTCAGGATGCTCAACTTGGTCGATTTGCACCGTCAAAACGCGATTTCCAGAGTTGACTATTAGAAAAACAAGATGGCCGCTCTTCCCTTTTACATGGCCGGGGAATAAACTTTATAATTTTCGTGGCACCCCGAAAAACCGAATTAGCGTGATTACTTCTTGCGGATACCCCACCCGAGTGTGCCGGTGCAAATTTGAACCCGTCAATGTTTTACTTTGGCGGTAATCGACGATTTTTGGTCAAATTATGACGTCACTTTTGCACCAAAAAGTTGTAATTCCCAAGGTTTTGCGAATTTTGCATGACTCCACACAGGAAAGTTGTTCAGGATGCTCAACTTGGTCGATTTGCACCGTCAAAACGCGATTTCCAGAGTTGACTATTAGAAAAACAAGATGGCGCTCTTCCCTTTTCCCTGCCCGGGGAATAACCTTTTTAATTTTCGAGGCACCCCGAAAAGCCGAATTAGCGTGATTACTTCTTGCGGATACCCCACCCGAGTGTGCCCGTGCAAATTTGAACCCCGTCAATGTTTTACTTTGGCGGTAATCGACGATTTTTGGTCAAATTATGACGTCACTTTTGCACCAAAAAGTTGTAATTCCCAAGGTTTTGCGAATTTTGCATGACTCCACACAGGAAAGTTGTTCAGGATGCTCAACTTGGTCGATTTGCACCGTCAAAACGCGATTTCCAGAGTTGACTATTAGAAAAACAAGATGGCCGCTCTTCCCTTTTACCTGGCCGGGGAATAACCTTTTTAATTTTCGAGGCACCCCGAAAAGCCGAATTAGCGTGATTACTTCTTGCGGATACCCCACCCGAGTGTGCCGGTGCAAATTTGAACCCGTCAATGTTTTACTTTTGCGGTAATCGACGATTTTTGGTCAAATTATGACGTCACTTTTGCACCAAAAGGTTGTAATTCCCAAGGTTTTGCGAATTTTGCATGACTCCACACAGGAAAGTTGTTCAGGATGCTCAACTTGGTCGATTTGCACCGTCAAAACGCGATTTCCAGAGTTGACTATTAGAAAAACAAGATGGCGCTCTTCCCTTTTCCCTGCCCGGGGAATAACCTTTTTAATTTTCGAGGCACCCCGAAAAGCCGAATTAGCGTGATTACTTCTTGCGGATACCCCACCCGAGTGTGCCCGTGCAAATTTGAACCCCGTCAATGTTTTACTTTGGCGGTAATCGACGATTTTTGGTCAAATTATGACGTCACTTTTGCACCAAAAAGTTGTAATTCCCAAGGTTTTGCGAATTTTGCATGACTTCACACAGGAAAGTTGTTCAGGATGCTCAACTTGGTCGATTTGCACCGTCAAAACGCGATTTCCAGAGTTGACTATTAGAAAAACAAGATGGCCGCTCTTCCCTTTTCTCTGCCCGGGGAATAAACTTTTTAATTTTCGTGGCACCCCGAAAAAACGAATTAGCGTGATTACTTCTTGCGGATACCCCACCCGAGTGTGCCGGTGCAAATTTGAACCCCTTCAATGTTTTACTTTGACGGTAATCGACGATTTTTGGTCAAATTATGACGTCACTTTTGCACCAAAAAGTTGTAATTCCCAAGGTTTTGCGAATTTTGCATGACTCCACACAGGAAAGTTGTTCAGGATGCTCAACTTGGTCGATTTGCACCGTCAAAACGCGATTTCCAGAGTTGACTATTAGAAAAACAAGATGGCGCTCTTCCCTTTTCCCTGCCCGGGGAATAACCTTTTTAATTTTCGAGGCACCCCGAAAAGCCGAATTAGCGTGATTACTTCTTGCGGATACCCCACCCGAGTGTGCCCGTGCAAATTTGAACCCCTTCAATGTTTTACTTTTACGGTAATCGACGATTTTTGGTCAAATTATGACGTCACTTTTGCACTAAAAAGTTGTAATTCCCAAAGTTTTGCGAATTTTGCATGACTCCACACAGGAAAGTTGTTCAGGATGCTCAACTTAGTCGATTTGCACCGTCAAAACGCGATTTCCAGAGTTGACTATTAGAAAAACAAGATGGCCACTCTTCCCTTTTCCCTGCCCGGGGAATAAACTTTTTAATTTTCGTGGCACCCCGAAAAACCGAATTAGCGTGATTACTTCTTGCGGATACCCCACCCGAGTGTGCCGGTGCAAATTTGAACCCCGTCAATGTTTTACTTTGGCGGTAATCGACGATTTTGGGTGAAATTATGACGTCACTTTTGCACCAAAAAGTTGTAATTCCCAAGGTTTTGCGAATTTTGCATGACTCCACACAGGAAAGTTGTTCAGGATGCTCAACTTAGTCGATTTGCACCGTCAAAACGCGATTTCCAGAGTTGACTATTAGAAAAACAAGATGGCCACTCTTCCCTTTTCCCTGCCCGGGGAATAAACTTTTTAATTTTCGTGGCACCCCGAAAAACCGAATTAGCGTGATTACTTCTTGCGGATACCCCACCCGAGTGTGCCGGTGCAAATTTGAACCCCGTCAATGTTTTACTTTGGCGGTAATCGACGATTTTTGGTCAAATTATGACGTCACTTTTGCACCAAAAAGTTGTAATTCCCAAGGTTTTGCGAATTTTGCAAGACTCCACACAGGAAAGTTCTTCAGGATGCTCAACTTGGTCGATTTGCACCGTCAAAACGCGATTTCCAGAGTTGACTATTAGAAAAACAAGATGGCCGCTCTTCCCTTTTTCCTGCCCGGGGAATAACCTTGTTAATTTTCGAGGCACCCCGAAAAGCCGAATTAGCGTGATTACTTCTTGCGGATACCCCACCCGAGTGTGCCGGTGCAAATTTGAAGCACGCCAATGATTTACTTTGGCGGTAATCGACGATTTTTGGTCAAGTTATGACGTCACTTTTGCACCAAAAAGTTGTAATTCCCTAGGTTTTGCGAATTTTGCATGACTCCACACAGGAAAGTTGTTCAGGATGCTCAACTTGGTCGATTTGCACCGTCAAAACGCGATTTCCAGAGTTGACTATTAGAAAAACAAGATGGCCGCTCTTCCCTTTTACCTGGCCGGGGAATAAACTTTTTAATTTTCGTGGCACCCCGAAAAACCGAATTAGTGTGATTACTTCTTGCGGATACCCCACCCGAGTGTGCCGGTGCAAATTTGAACCCGTCAATGTTTTACTTTGGCGGTAATCGACGATTTTGGGTGAAATTATGACGTCACTTTTGCACCAAAAAGTTGTAATTCCCAAGGTTTTGCGAATTTTGCATGACTCCACACAGGAAAGTTGTTCAGGATGCTCAACTTGGTCGATTTGCACCGTCAAAACGCGATTTCCAGAGTTGACTATTAGAAAAACAAGATGGCGCTCTTCCCTTTTCCCTGCCCGGGGAATAACCTTTTTAATTTTCGAGGCACCCCGAAAAGCCGAATTAGCGTGATTACTTCTTGCGGATACCCCACCCGAGTGTGCCCGTGCAAATTTGAACCCCGTCAATGTTTTACTTTGGCGGTAATCGACGATTTTTGGTCAAATTATGACGTCACTTTTGCACCAAAAAGTTGTAATTCCCAAGGTTTTGCGAATTTTGCATGACTCCACACAGGAAAGTTGTTCAGGATGCTCAACTTGGTCGATTTGCACCGTCAAAACGCGATTTCCAGAGTTGACTATTAGAAAAACAAGATGGCCGCTCTTCCCTTTTACCTGGCCGGGGAATAACCTTTTTAATTTTCGAGGCACCCCGAAAAGCCGAATTAGCGTGATTACTTCTTGCGGATACCCCACCCGAGTGTGCCGGTGCAAATTTGAACCTGCCAATGATTTACTTTGGCGGTAATCGACGATTTTTGGTCAAATTATGACGTCACTTTTGCACCAAAAAGTTGTAATTCCCAAGGTTTTGCGAATTTTGCATGACTTCACACAGGAAAGTTGTTCAGGATGCTCAACTTGGTCGATTTGCACCGTCAAAACGCGATTTCCAGAGTTGACTATTAGAAAAACAAGATGGCCGCTCTTCCCTTTTCCCTGCCCGGGGAATAAACTTTTTAATTTTCGTGGCACCCCGAAAAACCGAATTAGCGTGATTACTTCTTGCGGATACCCCACCCGAGTGTGCCGGTGCAAATTTGAACCCCGTCAATGTTTTACTTTGGCGGTAATCGACGATTTTTGGTCAAATTATGACGTCACTTTTGCACCAAAAAGTTGTAATTCCCAAGGTTTTGCGAATTTTGCATGACTCCACACAGGAAAGTTGTTCAGGATGCTCAACTTGGTCGATTTGCACCGTCAAAACGCGATTTCCAGAGTTGACTATTAGAAAAACAAGATGGCCGCTCTTCCCTTTTTCCTGCCCGGGGAATAACCTTTTTAATTTTCGAGGCACCCCGAAAAGCCGAATTAGCGTGATTACTTCTTGCGGATACCCCACCCGAGTGTGCCGGTGCAAATTTGAAGCACGCCAATGATTTACTTTGGCGGTAATCGACGATTTTTAGTCAAGTTATGACGTCACTTTTGCACCAAAAAGTTGTAATTCCCAAGGTTTTGCGAATTTTGCATGACTCCACACAGGAAAGTTGTTCAGGATGCTCAACTTGGTCGATTTGCACCGTCAAAACGCGATTTCCAGAGTTGACTATTAGAAAAACAAGATGACCTTTTTAATTTTCGAGGCACCCCGAAAAGCCGAATTAGCGTGATTACTTCTTGCGGATACCCCACCCGAGTGTGCCGGTGCAAATTTGAACCCGTCAATGTTTTACTTTGGCGGTAATCGATGATTTTTGGTCAAATTATGACGTCACTTTTGCACCAAAAAGTTGTAATTCCCAAGGTTTTGCCAATTTTGCATGACTCCACACAGGAAAGTTGTTCAGGATGCTCAACTTGGTCGATTTGCACCGTCAAAACGCGATTTCCAGAGTTGACTATTAGAAAAACAAGATGGCCGCTCTTCCCTTTTCCCTGCCCGGGGAATAACCTTTTTAATTTTCGAGGCACCCCGAAAAGCCGAATTAGCGTGATTACTTCTTGCGGATACCCCACCCGAGTGTGCCCGTGCAAATTTGAACCCCGTCAATGTTTTACTTTGGCGGTAATCGACGATTTTTGGTCAAATTATGACGTCACTTTTGCACCAAAAAGTTGAAATTCCCAAGGTTTTGCGAATTTTGCATGACTCCACACAGGAAAGTTGTTCAGGATGCTCAACTTGGTCGATTTGCACCGTCAAAACGCGATTTCCAGAGTTGACTATTAGAAAAACAAGATGGCCGCTCTTCCCTTTTTCCTGCCCGGGGAATAAACTTTTTAATTTTCGTGGCACCCCGAAAAACCGAATTAGCGTGATTACTTATTGCGGATACCCCACCCGAGTGTGCCGGTGCAAATTTGAACCACGCCAATGTTTTACTTTGGCGGTAATCGACGATTTTGGGTCAATATATGACGTCACTTTTGCACAAAAAAGTTGTAATTCGCAAGGTTTTGCGAATTTTGCATGACTCCACAAAGGAAAGTTGTTCAGGATGCTCAACTTGGTCGATTGGCACCGTCAAAACGCGACTTCCAGAGTTGACTTTTAGAAAACAAGATGGCCACTCTTCCCGTTTCCCTGCCCGGGAAATAAACTTTTTAATTTTCGTGGCACCCCGAAAAACTGAATTAGCGTGATTACTTCTTGCGGATAACCCTCCCGGGTGTGCCGGTGCAAATTTGAAGCACGCCAATGATTTACTTTGGCGGTAATCGACGATTTTTGGTCAAGTTATGACGTCACTTTTGCACCAAAAAGTTGTAATTCCCTAGGTTTTGCGAATTTTGCATGACTCCACACAGGAAAGTTGTTCAGGATGCTCAACTTGGTCGATTTGCACCGTCAAAACGCGATTTCCAGAGTTGACTATTAGAAAAACAAGATGGCCGCTCTTCCCTTTTACCTGGCCGGGGAATAAACTTTTTAATTTTCGTGGCACCCCGAAAAACCGAATTAGTGTGATTACTTCTTGCGGATACCCCACCCGAGTGTGCCGGTGCAAATTTGAACCCGTCAATGTTTTACTTTGGCGGTAATCGACGATTTTTGGTCAAATTATGACGTCACTTTTGCACAAAAAAGTTGTAATTCCCAAGGTTTTGCGAATTTTGCATGACTCCACACAGGAAAGTTGTTCAGGATGCTCAACTTGGTCGATTTGCACCGTCAAAACGCGATTTCCAGAGTTGACTATTAGAAAAACAAGATGGCGCTCTTCCCTTTTCCCTGCCCGGGGAATAACCTTTTTAATTTTCGAGGCACCCCGAAACGCCGAATTAGCGTGATTACTTCTTGCGGATACCCCACCCGAGTGTGCCCGTGCAAATTTGAACCCCGTCAATGTTTTACTTTGGCGGTAATCGACGATTTTTGGTCAAATTATGACGTCACTTTTGCACCAAAAAGTTGTAATTCCCAAGGTTTTGCGAATTTTGCATGACTCCACACAGGAAAGTTGTTCAGGATGCTCAACTTGGTCGATTTGCACCGTCAAAACGCGATTTCCAGAGTTGACTATTAGAAAAACAAGATGGCCGCTCTTCCCTTTTTCCTGGCCGGGGAATAACCTTTTTAATTTTCGAGGCACCCCGAAAAGCCGAATTAGCGTGATTACTTCTTGCGGATACCCCACCCGAGTGTGCCGGTGCAAATTTGAACCTGCCAATGATTTACTTTGGCGGTAATCGACGATTTTTGGTCAAATTATGACGTCACTTTTGCACCAAAAAGTTGTAATTCCCAAGGTTTTGCGAATTTTGCATGACTCCACACAGGAAAGTTGTTCAGGATGCTCAACTTGGTCGATTTGCACCGTCAAAACGCGATTTCCAGAGTTGACTATTAGAAAAACAAGATGGCCGCTCTTCCCTTTTCCCTGCCCGGGGAATAAACTTTTTAATTTTCGTGGCACCCCGAAAAACCGAATTAGCGTGATTACTTCTTGCGGATACCCCACCCGAGTGTGCCGGTGCAAATTTGAACCCCGTCAATGTTTTACTTTGGCGGTAATCGACGATTTTTGGTCAAATTATGACGTCACTTTTGCACCAAAAAGTTGTAATTCCCAAGGTTTTGCGAATTTTGCATGACTCCACACAGGAAAGTTGTTCAGGATGCTCAACTTGGTCGATTTGCACCGTCAAAACGCGATTTCCAGAGTTGACTATTAGAAAAACAAGATGGCCGCTCTTCCCTTTTTCCTGCCCGGGGAATAACCTTTTTAATTTTCGAGGCACCCCGAAAAGCCGAATTAGCGTGATTACTTCTTGCGGATACCCCACCCGAGTGTGCCGGTGCAAATTTGAAGCACGCCAATGATTTACTTTGGCGGTAATCGACGATTTTTAGTCAAGTTATGACGTCACTTTTGCACCAAAAAGTTGTAATTCCCAAGGTTTTGCGAATTTTGCATGACTCCACACTGGAAAGTTGTTCAGGATGCTCAACTTGGTCGATTTGCACCGTCAAAACGCGATTTCCAGAGTTGACTATTAGAAAAACAAGATGACCTTTTTAATTTTCGAGGCACCCCGAAAAGCCGAATTAGCGTGATTACTTCTTGCGGATACCCCACCCGAGTGTGCCGGTGCAAATTTGAACCCGTCAATGTTTTACTTTGGCGGTAATCGATGATTTTTGGTCAAATTATGACGTCACTTTTGCACCAAAAAGTTGTAATTCCCAAGGTTTTGCCAATTTTGCATGACTCCACACAGGAAAGTTGTTCAGGATGCTCAACTTGGTCGATTTGCACCGTCAAAACGCGATTTCCAGAGTTGACTATTAGAAAAACAAGATGACCTTTTTAATTTTCGAGGCACCCCGAAAAGCCGAATTAGCGTGATTACTTCTTGCGGATACCCCACCCGAGTGTGCCGGTGCAAATTTGAACCCGTCAATGTTTTACTTTGGCGGTAATCGATGATTTTTGGTCATATTATGACGTCACTTTTGCACCAAAAAGTTGTAATTCCCAAGGTTTTGCCAATTTTGCATGACTCCACACAGGAAAGTTGTTCAGGATGCTCAACTTGGTCGATTTGCACCGTCAAAACGCGATTTCCAGAGTTGACTATTAGAAAAACAAGATGGCCGCTCTTCCCTTTTCCCTGCCCGGGGAATAACCTTTTTAATTTTCGAGGCACCCCGAAAAGCCGAATTAGCGTGATTACTTCTTGCGGATACCCCACCCGAGTGTGCCCGTGCAAATTTGAACCCCGTCAATGTTTTACTTTGGCGGTAATAGACGATTTTTGGTCAAATTATGACGTCACTTTTGCACCAAAAAGTTGAAATTCCCAAGGTTTTGCGAATTTTGCATGACTCCACACAGGAAAGTTGTTCAGGATGCTCAACTTGGTCGATTTGCACCGTCAAAACGCGATTTCCAGAATTGACTATTAGAAAAACAAGATGGCCGCTCTTCCCTTTTCCCTGCCCGGGGAATAAACTTTTTAATTTTCGTGGCACCCCGAAAAACCGAACTAGCGTGATTACTTCTTGCGGATACCCCACCCGAGTGTGCCGGTGCAAATTTGAACCCCGTCAATGTTTTACTTTGGCGGTAATCGACGATTTTTGGTCAAATTATGACGTCACTTTTGCACCAAAAAGTTGTAATTCCCAAGGTTTTGCGAATTTTGCATGACTCCACACAGGAAAGTTGTTCAGGATGCTCAACTTGATCGATTTGCACCGTCAAAACGTGATTTCCAGAGTTGACTATTAGAAAAACAAGATGGCCGCTCTTCCCTTTTCCCTGCCCGGGGAATAAACTTTTTAATTTTCGAGGCACCCCGAAAAGCCGAATTAGCATGATTTCTTCTTGCGGATACCCCACCCGAGTGTGCCGGTGCAAATTTGAACCACGCCAATGTTTTACTTTGGCGGTAATCGACGATTTTTGGTCAATATATGACGTCACTTTTGCACCAAAAAGATGTAATTCGCAAGGTTTTGCGAATTTTGCATGACTCCACACAGGAAAGTTGTTCAGGATGCTCAACTTGGTCGATTGGCACCGTCAAAACGCGACTTCCAGAGTTGACTTTTAAAAAAATAAGATGGCCACTCTTCCCGTTTCCCTGCCCGGGAAATAAACTTTTTAATTTTCGTGGCACCCCGAAAAACTGAATTAGCGTGATTACTTCTTGCGGATAACCCTCCCGGGTGTGCCGGTGCAAATTTGAAGCACGCCAATGATTTACTTTGGCGATAATCGACGATTTTGGGTGAAATTATGACGTCACTTTTGCACAAAAAATTTGTAATTCGCAAGGTTTTGCGAATTTTGCATGACTCCACACAGGAAAGTTGTTCAGGATGCTCAACTTGGTCGATTGGCACCGTCAAAACGCGACTTCCAGAGTTGACTTTTAGAAAACAAGATGGCCACTCTTACCGTTTCCCTGCCCGGGAAATAAACTTTTTAATTTTCGTGGCACCCCGAAAAACTGAATTAGCGTGATTACTTCTTGCGGATAACCCTCCCGGGTGTGCCGGTGCAAATTTGAAGCACGCCAATGTTTTACTTTGGCGGTAATCGACGATTTTGGGTGAAATTATGACGTCACTTTTGCACCAAAAAGTTGTAATTCCCTAGGTTTCGCGAATTTTGCATGACTCCACACAGGAAAGTTGTTCAGGATGCTCAACTTGGTCGATTGGCACCGTCAAAACGCGACTTCCAGAGTTGACTATTAGAAAACAAGATGGCCACTCTTCCCGTTTCCCTGCCCGGGAAATAAACTTTTTAATTTTCGTGGCACCCCGAAAAGCTGAATTAGCGTGATTACTTCTTGCGGATACCCCACCCGAGTGTGCCGGTGCAAATTTGAACCCGTCAATGTTTTAATTTGGCGGTAATCGATGATTTTTGGTCAAATTATGACGTCACTTTTGCACCAAAAAGTTGTAATTCCCAAGGTTTTGCCAATTTTGCATGACTCCACACAGGAAAGTTGTTCAGGATGCTCAACATGGTCGATTTGCACCGTCAAAACGCGATTTCCAGAGTTGACTATTAGAAAAACAAGATGGCCGCTCTTCCCTTTTCCCTGCCCGGGGAATAACCTTTTTAATTTTCGAGGCACCCCGAAAAGCCGAATTAGCGTGATTACTTCTTGCGGATACCCCACCCGAGTGTGCCCGTGCAAATTTGAACCCCGTCAATGTTTTACTTTGGCGGTAATCGACGATTTTTGGTCAAATTATGACGTCACTTATGCACCAAAAAGTTGAAATTCCCAAGGTTTTGCGAATTTTGCATGACTCCACACAGGAAAGTTGTTCAGGATGCTCAACTTGGTCGATTTGCACCGTCAAAACGCGATTTCCAGAATTGACTATTAGAAAAACAAGATGGCCGCTCTTCCCTTTTCCCTGCCCGGGGAATAAACTTTTTAATTTTCGTGGCACCCCGAAAAACTGAATTAGCGTGATTACTTATTGCGGATACCCCACCCGAGTGTGCCGGTGCAAATTTGAACCACGCCAATGTTTTACTTTGGCGGTAATCGACGATTTGGGGTCAATATATGACGTCACTTTTGCACAAAAAAGTTGTAATTCGCAAGGTTTTGCGAATTTTGCATGACTCCACACAGGAAAGTTGTTCAGGATGCTCAACTTGGTCGATTGGCACCGTCAAAACGCGACTTCCAGAGTTGACTTTTAGAAAAACAAGATGGCCACTCTTCCCGTTTCCCTGCCCGGGAAATAAACTTTTTAATTTTCGTGGCACCCCGAAAAACTGAATTAGCGTGATTACTTCTTGCGGATAACCCTCCCGGGTGTGCCGGTGCAAATTTGAAGCACGCCAATGTTTTACTTTGGCGGTAATCGACGATTTTGGGTGAAATTATGACGTCACTTTTGCACCAAAAAGTTGTAATTCCCTAGGTTTCGCGAATTTTGCATGACTCCACACAGGAAAGTTGTTCAGGATGCTCAACTTGATCGATTTGCACCGTCAAAACGCGATTTCCAGATTTGACTATTAGAAAAACAAGATGGCCGCTCTTCCCTTTTCCCTGCCCGGGGAATAAACTTTTTAATTTTCGAGGCACCCGAAAAGCCGAATTAGCGTGATTTCTTCTTGCGGATACCCCACCCGAGTGTGCCGGTGCAAATTTGAACCCCGTCAATGTTTTACTTTGGCGGTAATCGACGATTTTTGGCCAAATTATGACGTCACTTTTGCACCAAAAAGTTGTAATTCCCAAGGTTTTGCGAATTTTGCATGACTCCACACAGGAAAGTTGTTCAGGATGCTCAACTTGGTCGATTTGCAACGTCAAAACGTGATTACTTCTTGCGGATACCCCACCCGAGTGTGCCGGTGCAAATTTGAACCACGCCAATGTTTTACTTTGGCGGTAATCGACGATTTTTGGTCAAGTTATGACGTCACTTTTGCACCAAAAAGTTGTAATTCGCAAGGTTTTGCGAATTTTGCATGACTCCACACAGGAAAGTTGTTCATGATGCTCAACTTGGTCGATTTGCACCGTCAAAACGCGTTTTCCAGAGTTGATTATTAGAAAAACAAGATGGCCGCTCTTCCCTTTTTCCTGCCCGGTGAATAACCTTTTTAATTTTCGTAGCACCCCGAAAAGCCGAACTAGCGTGATTACTTCTTGCGGATACCCCACCCGAGGTTGCCGGTGCAAATTTGAACCAAGTCAATGTTTTACTTTGGCGGTAATCGACGATTTTAGGTCAAATTATCACGTCACTTTTGCACTAAAAAGTTGTAATTCCCAAGGTTTTGCCAGTTTTGCATGCCTCCACACAGGAAAGTTCTTCAGGATGCTCAACTTGATCGATTTGCACCGTCAAAACGCGGTTTCCAGAGTTGACTATAAGAAAAACAAGATGGCCGCTCTTCCCTTTTCCCTGCCCGGGGAATAACCTTTTTAATTTTCGAGGCACCCCGAAATCCGAATTAGCGTGATTACTTCTTGCGGATACCCCACCCGAGTGTGCCGGTGCAAATTTGAAGCACGCCAATGTTTTACTTTGGCGGTAATCGACGATTTTTGGTCAATATATGACGTCACTTTTCCACAAAAAAATTGTAATTCCCTAGGTTTTGCGAATTTTGCATGACTCCACACTGGAAAGTTGTTCAGGATGCTCAACTTGGTCGATTTGCACCGTGAAAACGCGATTTCCAGAGTTGACTATTAGAAATAACAAGACGGCCGCTCTTCCCTTTTTCCTGCCCGGGGAATAACCTTTTTAATTTTCGTGGCTCCCCGAAAAGCCGAACTAGCGTGATTACTTCTTGCGGATACCCCACCCGAGTGTGCCGGTGCAAATTTGAACCACGCCAATGTATTACTTTGGCGGTAATCGACGATTTTTGGTCAAGTTAAGACGTCACTTTTGCACCAAAAAGTTGTAATTCCCAAGGTTTTGCGAATTTTGCATGACTCCACACAAGAAAGTTGTTCAGGATGCTCAACTTGGTCGATTTGCACCGTCAAAACGCGAATTCCAGAGTTGACTACTAGAAAAACAAGATGGCCGCTCTTCCCTTTTCCCTGCCCAGGGAATAAACTTTTTAATTTTCGTGGCACCCCGAAAAACCGAATTAGCGTGATTACTTCTTGCGGATACCCCACCCGAGTGTGCCGGTGCAAATTTGAACCAAACCAATGTTTTACTTTGGCCATAATCGACGATTTTGGGTGAAATTATGACGTCATTTTTGCACCAAAAAGTTGTAATTCCCTAGGTTTTGCGAATTTTGCATGACTCCACACAAGAAAGTTGTTCAGGATGCTCAACTTGGTCGATTTGCACCGTGAAAACGCGATTTCCAGGGTTGACTATTAGAATAACAAGATGGCCGCTCTTCCCTTTTCCCTGCCCGGGGAATAAACTTTTTAATTTTCGTGGCACCCCGAAAAACCGAATTAGCGTGATTACTTCTTGCGGATACCCCACCCGAGTGTGCCGGTGCAAATTTGAACCCCCATCAATGTTTTACTTTGGCGGTAATCGACGATTTTTGGTCAAATTATGACGTCACTTTTGCACCAAAAAGTTGTATTTCCCTAGGTTTTGCAAATTTTGCATGACTCCACAATGGAAAGTTGTTCGGGATGCTCAACTTGGTCGATTTGCACCGTCAAAACGCGGTTTCCAGAGTTGACTATTAGAAAAACAAGACGGCCGCTCTTCCCTTTTTCCTGCCCGGGGAATAACCTTTTTAATTTTCGTGGCACCCCGAAAAGCCGAACTAGCGTGATTACTTCTTGCGGATACCCCACCCGAGTGTGCCGGTGCAAATTTGAACCACGCCAATGTTTTACTTTGGCGGTAATCGACGATTTTTGGTCAAGTTATGACATAACTTTTGCACCAAAAAGTTGTAATTCCCTAGGTTTTGCAAATTTTGCATGACTCCACACAAGAAAGTTGTTCAGGATGCTCAACTTGGTCGATTTGCACCGTGAAAACGCGATTTCCAGGGTTGACTATTAGAATAACTAGATGGCCGCTCTTCCCTTTTCCCTGCCCGGGGAATAAACTTTTTAATTTTCGTGGCACCCCGAAAAACCGAATTAGCGTGATTACTTCTTGCGGATACCCCACCCGAGTGTGCCGGTGCAAATTTGAACCCCCATCAATGTTTTACTTTGGCGGTAATCGACGATTTTTGGTCAAATTATGACGTCACTTTTGCACCAAAAAGTTGTATTTCCCTAGGTTTTGCAAATTTTGCATGACTCCACAATGGAAAGTTGTTCGGGATGCTCAACTTGGTCGATTTGCACCGTCAAAACGCGGTTTCCAGAGTTGACTATTAGAAAAACAAGACGGCCGCTCTTCCCTTTTTCCTGCCCGGGGAATAACCTTTTTAATTTTCGTGGCACCCCGAAAAGCCGAACTAGCGTGATTACTTCTTGCGGATACCCCACCCGAGTGTGCCGGTGCAAATTTGAACCACGCCAATGTTTTACTTGGCGGTAATCGACGATTTTGTGTCAAGTTATGACGTCACTTTTGCACCAAAAAGTTGTAATTCCCTAGGTTTTGCAAATTTTGCATGACTCCACACAGGAAAATTGTTCAGGATGCTCAACTTGGTCGATTTGCACCGTCAAAACGCGATTTCCAGAGTTGACTATTAGAAAAACAAGATGGCCGCTCTTCCCTTTTCCCTGCCCGGGGATTAAACTTTTTAATTTTCGTGGCACCCCGAAAAACCGAATTAGCGTGATTACTTCTTGCGGATACCCCACCCGAGTGTGCCGGTGCAAATTTGAACCCCCATCAATGTTTTACTTTGGCGGTAATCGACGATTTTTGGTCAAATTATGACGTCACTTTTGCACCAAAAAGTTGTATTTCCCTAGGTTTTGCAAATTTTGCATGACTCCACACAGGAAAGTTGTTCAGGATGCTCAACTTGAACGATTTGCACCGTCAAAACGCGGTTTCCAGAGTTGACTATAAGAAAAACAAGATGGCCGCTCTTCCCTTTTCCCTGCCCGGGGAATAACCTTTTTAATTTTCGAGGCACCCCGAAATCCGAATTAGCGTGATTACTTCTTGCGGATACCCCAACCGAGTTTGCCGGTGCAAATTTGAACCACGCCAATGTTTTACTTTGGCGGTAATCGACGATTTTTGGTCAAATTATGACGTCACTTTTGCACCAAAAAGTTGTAATTCCCAAGGTTTTGCGAATTTTGCATGACTCCACACAGGAAAGTTGTTCAGGATGCTCAACTTGGTCGATTTGCACCGTCAAAACGCGATTTCCAGAGTTGACTTTTTGAAAAACAAGATGGCCGCTCTTCCCTTTTCCCTACCCGGGGAATAAACTTTTTAATTTTCGAGCTCCCGAAAAGCCAAATTAGCGTGATTACTTCTTGCGGATACCCCACCCGAGTGTACCGGTGCAAATTTGAACCACGCCAATGTTTTACTTTGGCGGTAATCGACGATTTTTGGTCAAATTATGACGTCACTTTTACACCAAAAAGTTGTAATTCCCTAGGTTTTGCGAATTTTGCATGACTCCACACAGGAAAGTTGTTCAGGATGCTCAACTTGGTCGATTTGCACCGTCAAAACGCGATTTCCAGAGTTGACTATTAGAAAAACAAGATTGCCGCTCTTCCTTTTTCCCTGCCCGGGGAATAAACTGTTTAATTTTCGTGGCACCCCGAAAAACCGAATTAGCGTGATTACTTCTTGCGGATACCCAACCCGAGTGTGTCGGTGCAAATTTGAACCCCGTCAATGTTTTACTTTGACGGTAATCGACGATTTTTGGTCAAATTATGACGTCACTTTTGCACCAAAAAGTTGTATTTCCCTAGGTTTTGCAAATTTTGCATGACTCCACACAGGAAAGTTGTTCAGGATGCTCAACTTGATCGATTTGCACCGTCAAAACGCGGTTTCCAGAGTTGACTATAAGAAAAACAAGATGGCCGCTCTTCCCTTTTCCCTGCCAGGGGAATAACCTTTTTAATTTTCGAGGCACCCCGAAATCCGAATTACCGTGATTACTTCTTGCGGATACCCCACCCGAGTGTGCCCGTGCAAATTTGAACCCCGTCAATGTTTTACTTTGGCGGTAATCGACGATTTTTGGTCAAGTTATGACGTCACTTTTGCACCAAAAAGTTGTAATTCCCTAGGTTTTGCGAATTTTGCATGACTCCACACAGGAAAGTTGTTCAGGATGCTCAACTTGGTCGATTTGCACCGTCAAAACGCGATTTCCAGAGTTGACTATTAGAAAAACAAGATGGCCGCTCTTCCCTTTTCCCTGCCCGGGGAATAAACTTTTTAATTTTCGTGGCACCCCGAAAAACCGAATAAGCGTGATTACTTCTTGCGGATACCCCACCCGAGTGTGCCGGTGCAAATTTGAACCCCGTCAACGTTTTACTTTGGCGGTAATCGACGATTTTTGGTCAAATTATGACGTCACTTTTGCACCAAAAAGTTTTAATTCCCAAGGTTTTGCGAATCCACACAGGAAAGTTGTTCAGGATGCTCAACTTGGTCGATTTGCACCGTCAAAACGCGATTTCCAGAATTGACTATTAGAAAAACAAGATGGCCGCTCTTCCCTTTTTCCTGCCCGGGGAATAACCTTTTTAATTTTCGAGGCACCCCGAAAAGCCGAATTAGCGTGATTACTTCTTGCGGATACCCCACCCGAGTGTGCCGGTGCAAATTTGAAGCACGCCAATGATTTATTTTGGCGGTAATCGACGATTTTTGGTCAAATTATGACGTCACTTTTGCACCAAAAAGTTGTATTTCCCTAGGTTTTGCAAATTTTGCATGACTCCACACAGGAAAATTGTTGAGGATGCTCAACTTGGTCGATTTGCACCGTCAAAACGCGATTTCCAGAGTTGACTACTAGAAAAACAAGATGGCCGCTCTTCCCTTTTACCTGGCCGGGGAATAAACTTTTTAATTTTCGTGGCACCCCGAAAAACCGAATTAGCGTGATTACTTCTTGCGGATACCCCACCCGAGTGTGCCGCTGCAAATTTGAACCCGTCAATGTTTTACTTTGGCGGTAATCGACGATTTTTGGTCAAATTATGACGTCACTTTTGCACCAAAAAGTTGTAATTCCCAAGGTTTTGCGAATTTTGCATGACTCCACACAGGAAAGTTGTTCAGGATGCTCAACTTGGTCGATTTGCACCGTCAAAACGCGATTTCCAGAGTTGACTATTAGAAAAACAAGATGGCCGCTCTTCCCTTTTCCCTGCCCGGGGAATAACCTTTTTAATTTTCGAGGCACCCCGAAAAGCCGAATAAGCGTGATTACTTCTAGCGGATACCCAACCCGAGTGTGCCCGTATAAATTTGAACCCCGTCAATGTTGTACTTTGGCGGTAATCGACGATTTTTGGTCAAATTATGACGTCACTTTTGCACCAAAAAGTTGTATTTCCCTAGGTTTTGCAAATTTTGCATGACTCCACACAGGAAAGTTGTTCAGGATGCTCAACTTGGTCGATTTGCACCGTCAAAACGCGATTTCCAGAATTGACTATTAGAAAAACAAGATGGCCACTCTTCCCTTTTCCCTGCCCGGGGAATAAACTTTTTAATTTTCGTGGCACCCCGAAAAACCGAATTAGCGTGATTACTTATTGCGGATACCCCACCCGAGTGTGCCGGTGCAAATTTGAACCACGCCAATGTTTTACTTTGGCGGTATTCGACGATTTTTGGTGAAATTATGACGTCACTTTTGCACCAAAAAGTTGTAATTCCCTAGGTTTCGCGAATTTTGCATGACTCCACACAGGAAAGTTGTTCAGGATGCTCAACTTGATCGATTTGCACCGTCAAAACGCGATTTCCAGAGTTGACTATTAGAAAAACAAGATGGCCACTCTTCCCGTTTCCCTGCCCGGGAAATAACCTTTTTAATTTTGGTGGCACCCCGAAAAGCCGAACTAGCGTGATTACTTCTTGCGGATACCCCACCCGAGTGTGCCGGTGCAAATTTGAACCCCGTCAATGTTTTACTTTGGCGGTAATCGACGATTTTTGGTCAAATTATGACGTCACTTTTGCACCAAAAAGTTGTAATTCCCAAGGTTTTGCGAATTTTGCATGACTCCACACAGGAAAGTTGTTCAGGATGCTCAACTTGATCGATTTGCACCGTCAAAACGTGATTTCCAGAGTTGACTATTAGAAAAACAAGATGGCCGCTCTTCCCTTTTCCCTGCCCGGGGAATAAACTTTTTAATTTTCGAGGCACCCCGAAAAGCCGAATTAGCATGATTTCTTCTTGCGGATACCCCACCCGAGTGTGCCGGTGCAAATTTGAACCACGCCAATGTTTTACTTTGGCGGTAATCGACGATTTTTGGTCAATATATGACGTCACTTTTGCACAAAAAAGTTGTAATTCGCAAGGTTTTGCGAATTTTGCATGACTCCACACAGGAAAGTTGTTCAGGATGCTCAACTTGATCGATTTGCACCGTCAAAACGTGATTTCCAGAGTTGACCATTAGAAAAACAAGATGGCCGCTCTTCCCTTTTCCCTGCCCGGGGAATAAACTTTTTAATTTTCGAGGCACCCCGAAAAGCCGAATTAGCATGATTTCTTCTTGCGGATAACCCACCCGAGTGTGCCGGTGCAAATTTGAACCACGCCAATGTTTTACTTTGGCGGTAATCGACGATTTTTGGTCAATATATGACGTCACTTTTGCACAAAAAAATTGTAATTCGCAAGGTTTTGCGAATTTTGCATGACTCCACACAGGAAAGTTGTTCAGGATGCTCAACTTGGTCGATTGGCACCGTCAAAACGCGACTTCCAGAGTTGACTTTTAGAAAACAAGATGGCCACTCTTCCCGTTTCCCTGCCCGGGAAATAAACTTTTTAATTTTCGTGGCACCCCGAAAAACTGAATTAGCGTGATTACTTCTTGCGGATAACCCTCCCGGGTGTGCCGGTGCAAATTTGAAGCACGCCAATGTTTTACTTTGGCGGTAATCGACGATTTTTGGTCAAATTATGACGTCACTTTTGCACCAAAAAGTTGTATTTCCCTAGGTTTTGCAAATTTTGCATGACTCCACACAGGAAAGTTGTTCAGGATGCTCAACTTGGTCGATTTGCACCGTCAAAACGCGATTTCCAGAATTGACTATTAGAAAAACAAGATGGCCGCTCTTCCCTTTCCCTGCCCGGGGAATCAACTTTTTAATTTTCGTGGCACCCCGAAAAACCGAATTAGCGTGATTACTTATTGCGGATACCCCACCCGAGTGTGCCGGTGCAAATTTGAACCACGCCAATGTTTTACTTTGGTGGTAATCGACGATTTTGGGTCAATATATGACGTCACTTTTGCACAAAAAAGTTGTAATTCGCAAGGTTTTGCGAATTTTGCATGACTCCACACAGGAAAGTTGTTCAGGATGCTCAACTTGGTCGATTGGCACCGTCAAAACGCGACTTCCAGAGTTGACTTTTAGAAAACAAGATGGCCACTCTTCCCGTTTCCCTGCCCGGGAAATAAACTTTTTAATTTTCGTGGCACCCCGAAAAACTGAATTAGCGTGATTACTTCTTGCGGATAACCCTCCCGGGTGTGCCGGTGCAAATTTGAAGCACGCCAATGTTTTACTTTGGCGGTAATCGACGATTTTGGTTGAAATTATGACGTCACTTTTGCACCAAAAAGTTGTAATTCCCTAGGTTTCGCGAATTTTGCATGACTCCACACAGGAAAGTTGTTCAGGATGCTCAACTTGATCGATTTGCACCGTCAAAACGCGATTTCCAGAGTTGACTATTAGAAAAACAAGATGGCCACTCTTCCCGTTTCCCTGCCCGGGAAATAAAATTATTAATTTTCGTGGCACCCCGAAAAACTGAATTAGCGTGATTACTTCTTGCGGATAACCCTCCCGGGTGTGCCGGTGCAAATTTGAAGCACGCCAATGTTTTACTTTGGCGGTATTCGACGATTTTTGGTGAAATTATGACGTCACTTTTGCACCAAAAAGTTGTAATTCCCTAGGTTTCGCGAATTTTGCATGACTCCACACAGGAAAGTTGTTCAGGATGCTCAACTTGATCGATTTGCACCGTCAAAACGCGATTTCCAGAGTTGACTATTAGAAAAACAAGATGGCCACTCTTCCCGTTTCCCTGCCCGGGAAATAACCTTTTTAATTTTGGTGGCACCCCGAAAAGCCGAACTAGCGTGATTACTTCTTGCGGATACCCCACCCGAGTGTGCCGGTGCAAATTTGAACCCCGTCAATGTTTTACTTTGGCGGTAATCGACGATTTTTGGTCAAATTATGACGTCACTTTTGCACCAAAAAGTTGTAATTCCCAAGGTTTTGCGAATTTTGCATGACTCCACACAGGAAAGTTGTTCAGGATGCTCAACTTGATCGATTTGCACCGTCAAAACGTGATTTCCAGAGTTGACTATTAGAAAAACAAGATGGCCGCTCTTCCCTTTTCCCTGCCCGGGGAATAAACTTTTTAATTTTCGAGGCACCCCGAAAAGCCGAATTAGCATGATTTCTTCTTGCGGATACCCCACCCGAGTGTGCCGGTGCAAATTTGAACCACGCCAATGTTTTACTTTGGCGGTAATCGACGATTTTTGGTCAATATATGACGTCACTTTTGCACAAAAAAGTTGTAATTCGCAAGGTTTTGCGAATTTTGCATGACTCCACACAGGAAAGTTGTTCAGGATGCTCAACTTGATCGATTTGCACCGTCAAAACGTGATTTCCAGAGTTGACCATTAGAAAAACAAGATGGCCGCTCTTCCCTTTTCCCTGCCCGGGGAATAAACTTTTTAATTTTCGAGGCACCCCGAAAAGCCGAATTAGCATGATTTCTTCTTGCGGATAACCCACCCGAGTGTGCCGGTGCAAATTTGAACCACGCCAATGTTTTACTTTGGCGGTAATCGACGATTTTTGGTCAATATATGACGTCACTTTTGCACAAAAAAATTGTAATTCGCAAGGTTTTGCGAATTTTGCATGACTCCACACAGGAAAGTTGTTCAGGATGCTCAACTTGGTCGATTGGCACCGTCAAAACGCGACTTCCAGAGTTGACTTTTAGAAAACAAGATGGCCACTCTTCCCGTTTCCCTGCCCGGGAAATAAACTTTTTAATTTTCGTGGCACCCCGAAAAACTGAATTAGCGTGATTACTTCTTGCGGATAACCCTCCCGGGTGTGCCGGTGCAAATTTGAAGCACGCCAATGTTTTACTTTGGCGGTAATCGACGATTTTTGGTCAAATTATGACGTCACTTTTGCACCAAAAAGTTGTATTTCCCTAGGTTTTGCAAATTTTGCATGACTCCACACAGGAAAGTTGTTCAGGATGCTCAACTTGGTCGATTTGCACCGTCAAAACGCGATTTCCAGAATTGACTATTAGAAAAACAAGATGGCCGCTCTTCCCTTTTCCCTGCCCGGGGAATAAACTTTTTAATTTTCGTGGCACCCCGAAAAACCGAATTAGCGTGATTACTTATTGCGGATACCCCACCCGAGTGTGCCGGTGCAAATTTGAACCACGCCAATGTTTTACTTTGGTGGTAATCGACGATTTTGGGTCAATATATGACGTCACTTTTGCACAAAAAAGTTGTAATTCGCAAGGTTTTGCGAATTTTGCATGACTCCACACAGGAAAGTTGTTCAGGATGCTCAACTTGGTCGATTGGCACCGTCAAAACGCGACTTCCAGAGTTGACTTTTAGAAAACAAGATGGCCACTCTTCCCGTTTCCCTGCCCGGGAAATAAACTTTTTAATTTTCGTGGCACCCCGAAAAACTGAATTAGCGTGATTACTTCTTGCGGATAACCCTCCCGGGTGTGCCGGTGCAAATTTGAAGCACGCCAATGTTTTACTTTGGCGGTAATCGACGATTTTGGTTGAAATTATGACGTCACTTTTGCACCAAAAAGTTGTAATTCCCTAGGTTTCGCGAATTTTGCATGACTCCACACAGGAAAGTTGTTCAGGATGCTCAACTTGATCGATTTGCACCGTCAAAACGCGATTTCCAGAGTTGACTATTAGAAAAACAAGATGGCCACTCTTCCCGTTTCCCTGCCCGGGAAATAAAATTATTAATTTTCGTGGCACCCCGAAAAACTGAATTAGCGTGATTACTTCTTGCGGATAACCCTCCCGGGTGTGCCGGTGCAAATTTGAAGCACGCCAATGTTTTACTTTGGCGGTATTCGACGATTTTTGGTGAAATTATGACGTCACTTTTGCACCAAAAAGTTGTAATTCCCTAGGTTTCGCGAATTTTGCATGACTCCACACAGGAAAGTTGTTCAGGATGCTCAACTTGATCGATTTGCACCGTCAAAACGCGATTTCCAGAGTTGACTATTAGAAAAACAAGATGGCCACTCTTCCCGTTTCCCTGCCCGGGAAATAACCTTTTTAATTTTGGTGGCACCCCGAAAAGCCGAACTAGCGTGATTACTTCTTGCGGATACCCCACCCGAGTGTGCCGGTGCAAATTTGAACCCCGTCAATGTTTTACTTTGGCGGTAATCGACGATTTTTGGTCAAATTATGACGTCACTTTTGCACCAAAAAGTTGTAATTCCCAAGGTTTTGCGAATTTTGCATGACTCCACACAGGAAAGTTGTTCAGGATGCTCAACTTGATCGATTTGCACCGTCAAAACGTGATTTCCAGAGTTGACTATTAGAAAAACAAGATGGCCGCTCTTCCCTTTTCCCTGCCCGGGGAATAAACTTTTTAATTTTCGAGGCACCCCGAAAAGCCGAATTAGCATGATTTCTTCTTGCGGATACCCCACCCGAGTGTGCCGGTGCAAATTTGAACCACGCCAATGTTTTACTTTGGCGGTAATCGACGATTTTTGGTCAATATATGACGTCACTTTTGCACAAAAAAGTTGTAATTCGCAAGGTTTTGCGAATTTTGCATGACTCCACACAGGAAAGTTGTTCAGGATGCTCAACTTGATCGATTTGCACCGTCAAAACGTGATTTCCAGAGTTGACCATTAGAAAAACAAAATGGCCGCTCTTCCCTTTTCCCTGCCCGGGGAATAAACTTTTTAATTTTCGAGGCACCCCGAAAAGCCGAATTAGCATGATTTCTTCTTGCAGATAACCCACCCGAGTGTGCCGGTGCAAATTTGAACCACGCCAATGTTTTACTTTGGCGGTAATCGACGATTTTTGGTCAATATATGACGTCACTTTTGCACAAAAAAATTGTAATTCGCAAGGTTTTGCGAATTTTGCATGACTCCACACAGGAAAGTTGTTCAGGATGCTCAACTTGGTCGATTGGCACCGTCAAAACGCGACTTCCAGAGTTGACTTTTAGAAAACAAGATGGCCACTCTTCCCGTTTCCCTGCCCGGGAAATAAACTTTTTAATTTTCGTGGCACCCCGAAAAACTGAATTAGCGTGATTACTTCTTGCGGATAACCCTCCCGGGTGTGCCGGTGCAAATTTGAAGCACGCCAATGTTTTACTTTGGCGGTAATCGACGATTTTGGGTGAAATTATGACGTCACTTTTGCACCAAAAAGTTGTAATTCCCTAGGTTTCGCGAATTTTGCATGACTCCACACAGGAAAGTTGTTCAGGATGCTCAACTTGGTCGATTGGCACCGTCAAAACGCGACTTCCAGAGTTGACTATTAGGAAACAAGATGGCCACTCTTCCCGTTTCCCTGCCCGGGAAATAAACTTTTTAATTTTCGTGGCACCCCGAAAAGCCGAATTAGCGTGATTACTTCTTGCGGATACCCCACCCGAGTGTGCCGGTGCAAATTTGAACCCCGTCAATGTTTTACTTTGGCGGTAATCGACGATTTTTGGCCAAATTATGACGTCACTTTTGCACCAAAAAGTTGTAATTCCCAAGGTTTTGCGAATTTTGCATGACTCCACACAGGAAAGTTGTTCAGGATGCTCAACTTGGTCGATTTGCAACGTCAAAACGTGATTACTTCTTGCGGATACCCCACCCGAGTGTGCCGGTGCAAATTTGAACCACGCCAATGTTTTACTTTGGCGGTAATCGACGATTTTTGGTCAAGTTATGACGTCACTTTTGCACCAAAAAGTTGTAATTCGCAAGGTTTTGCGAATTTTGCATGACTCCACACAGGAAAGTTGTTCAGGATGCTCAACTTGATCGATTTGCACCGTCAAAACGTGATTTCCAGAGTTGACCATTAGAAAAACAAGATGGCCGCTCTTCCCTTTTCCCTGCCCGGGGAATAAACTTTTTAATTTTCGAGGCACCCCGAAAAGCCGAATTAGCATGATTTCTTCTTGCAGATAACCCACCCGAGTGTGCCGGTGCAAATTTGAACCACGCCAATGTTTTACTTTGGCGGTAATCGACGATTTTTGGTCAATATATGACGTCACTTTTGCACAAAAAAATTGTAATTCGCAAGGTTTTGCGAATTTTGCATGACTCCACACAGGAAAGTTGTTCAGGATGCTCAACTTGGTCGATTGGCACCGTCAAAACGCGACTTCCAGAGTTGACTTTTAGAAAACAAGATGGCCACTCTTCCCGTTTCCCTGCCCGGGAAATAAACTTTTTAATTTTCGTGGCACCCCGAAAAACTGAATTAGCGTGATTACTTCTTGCGGATAACCCTCCCGGGTGTGCCGGTGCAAATTTGAAGCACGCCAATGTTTTACTTTGGCGGTAATCGACGATTTTGGGTGAAATTATGACGTCACTTTTGCACCAAAAAGTTGTAATTCCCTAGGTTTCGCGAATTTTGCATGACTCCACACAGGAAAGTTGTTCAGGATGCTCAACTTGGTCGATTGGCACCGTCAAAACGCGACTTCCAGAGTTGACTATTAGGAAACAAGATGGCCACTCTTCCCGTTTCCCTGCCCGGGAAATAAACTTTTTAATTTTCGTGGCACCCCGAAAAGCCGAATTGGCGTGATTACTTCTTGCGGATACCCCACCCGAGTGTGCCGGTGCAAATTTGAACCCCGTCAATGTTTTACTTTGGCGGTAATCGACGATTTTTGGCCAAATTATGACGTCACTTTTGCACCAAAAAGTTGTAATTCCCAAGGTTTTGCGAATTTTGCATGACTCCACACAGGAAAGTTGTTCAGGATGCTCAACTTGGTCGATTTGCAACGTCAAAACGTGATTACTTCTTGCGGATACCCCACCCGAGTGTGCCGGTGCAAATTTGAACCACGCCAATGTTTTACTTTGGCGGTAATCGACGATTTTTGGTCAAGTTATGACGTCACTTTTGCACCAAAAAGTTGTAATTCGCAAGGTTTTGCGAATTTTGCATGACTCCACACAGGAAAGTTGTTCATGATGCTCAACTTGGTCGATTTGCACCGTCAAAACGCGTTTTCCAGAGTTGATTATTAGAAAAACAAGATGGCCGCTCTTCCCTTTTTCCTGCCCGGTGAATAACCTTTTTAATTTTCGTAGCACCCCGAAAAGCCGAACTAGCGTGATTACTTCTTGCGGATACCCCACCCGAGGTTGCCGGTGCAAATTTGAACCAAGTCAATGTTTTACTTTGGCGGTAATCGACGATTTTAGGTCAAATTATGACGTCACTTTTGCACTAAAAAGTTGTAATTCCCAAGGTTTTGCCAGTTTTGCATGCCTCCACACAGGAAAGTTCTTCAGGATGCTCAACTTGATCGATTTCCACCGTCAAAACGCGGTTTCCAGAGTTGACTATAAGAAAAACAAGATGGCCGCTCTTCCCTTTTCCCTGCCCGGGGAATAACCTTTTTAATTTTCGAGGCACCCCGAAATCCGAATTAGCGTGATTACTTCTTGCGGATACCCCACCCGAGTGTGCCGGTGCAAATTTGAAGCACGCCAATGTTTTACTTTGGCGGTAATCGACGATTTTTGGTCAATATATGACGTCACTTTTCCTTAAAAAATTGTAATTCCCTAGGTTTTGCGAATTTTGCATGACTCCACACTGGAAAGTTGTTCAGGATGCTCAACTTGGTCGATTTGCACCGTGAAAACGCGATTTCCAGAGTTGACTATTAGAAATAACAAGACGGCCGCTCTTCCCTTTTTCCTGCCCGGGGAATAACCTTTTTAATTTTCGTGGCTCCCCGAAAAGCCGAACTAGCGTGATTACTTCTTGCGGATACCCCACCCGAGTGTGCCGGTGCAAATTTGAACCACGCCAATGTATTACTTTGGCGGTAATCGACGATTTTTGGTCAAGTTAAGACGTCACTTTTGCACCAAAAAGTTGTAATTCGCAAGGTTTTGCGAATTTTGCATGACTCCACACAGGAAAGTTGTTCAGGATGCTCAACTTGGTCGATTTGCACCGTCAAAACGCGATTTCCAGAGTTGACTACTAGAAAAACAAGATGGCCGCTCTTCCCTTTTCCCTGCCCAGGGAATAAACTTTTTAATTTTCGTGGCACCCCGAAAAACCGAATTAGCGTGATTACTTCTTGCGGATACCCCACCCGAGTGTGCCGGTGCAAATTTGAACCACGCCAATGTTTTACTTTGGCCATAATCGACGATTTTGGGTGAAATTATGACGTCACTTTTGCACCAAAAAGTTGTAATTCCCTAGGTTTTGCGAATTTTGCATGACTCCACACAAGAAAGTTGTTCAGGATGCTCAACTTGGTCGATTTGCACCGTCAAAACGCGATTTCCAGGGTTGACTATTAGAATAACAAGATGGCCGCTCTTCCCTTTTCCCTGCCCGGGGAATAAACTTTTTAATTTTCGTGGCACCCCGAAAAACCGAATTAGCGTGATTACTTCTTGCGGATACCCCACCCGAGTGTGCCGGTGCAAATTTGAACCCCCATCAATGTTTTACTTTGGCGGTAATCGACGATTTTTGGTCAAATTATGACGTCACTTTTGCACCAAAAAGTTGTATTTCCCTAGGTTTTGCAAATTTTGCATGACTCCACAATGGAAAGTTGTTCGGGATGCTCAACTTGGTCGATTTGCACCGTCAAAACGCGGTTTCCAGAGTTGACTATTAGAAAAACAAGACGGCCGCTCTTCCCTTTTTCCTGCCCGGGGAATAACCTTTTTAATTTTCGTGGCACCCCGAAAAGCCGAATTAGCATGATTACTTCTTGCGGATACCCCACCCGAGTGTGCCGGTGCAAATTTGAACCACGCCAATGTTTTACTTTGGCGGTAATCGACGATTTTTGGTCAAGTTATGACGTCACTTTTGCACCAAAAAGTTGTAATTCCCTAGGTTTTGCAAATTTTGCATGACTCCACACAGGAAAGTTGTTCAGGATGCTCAACTTGGTCGATTTGCACCGTCAAAACGTGATTTCCAGAGTTGACTATTAGAAAAACAAGATGGCCGCTCTTCCCTTTTCCCTGCCCGGGGATTAAACTTTTTAATTTTCGTGGCACCCCGAAAAACCGAATTAGCGTGATTACTTCTTGCGGATACCCCACCCGAGTGTGCCGGTGCAAATTTGAACCCCCATCAATGTTTTACTTTGGCGGTAATCGACGATTTTTGGTCAAATTATGACGTCACTTTTGCACCAAAAAGTTGTATTTCCCTAGGTTTTGCAAATTTTGCATGACTCCACACAGGAAAGTTGTTCAGGATGCTCAACTTGATCGATTTGCACCGTCAAAACGCGGTTTCCAGAGTTAACTTTTTGAAAAACAAGATGGCCGCTCTTCCCTTTTCCCTGCCCGGGGAATAACCTTTTTAATTTTCGAGGCACCCCGAAATCCGAATTAGCGTGATTACTTCTTGCGGATACCCCAACCGAGTTTGCCGGTGCAAATTTGAACCACGCCAATGTTTTACTTTGGCGGTAATCGACGATTTTTGGTCAAATTATGACGTCACTTTTGCACCAAAAAGTTGTAATTCCCAAGGTTTTGCGAATTTTGCATGACTCCACACAGGAAAGTTGTTCAGGATGCTCAACATGGTCGATTTGCACCGTCAAAACGCGATTTCCAGAGTTAACTTTTTGAAAAACAAGATGGCCGCTCTTCCCTTTTCCCTACCCGGGGAATAAACTTTTTAATTTTCGAGCTCCCGAAAAGCCAAATTAGCGTGATTACTTCTTGCGGATACCCCACCCGAGTGTACCGGTGCAAATTTGAACCACGCCAATGTTTTACTTTGGCGGTAATCGACGATTTTTGGTCAAATTATGACGTCACTTTTACACCAAAAAGTTGTAATTCCCTAGGTTTTGCGAATTTTGCATGACTCCACACAGGAAAGTTGTTCAGGATGCTCAACTTGGTCGATTTGCACCGTCAAAACGCGATTTCCAGAGTTGACTATTAGAAAAACAAGATGGCCGCTCTTCCTTTTTCCCTGCCCGGGGAATAAACTGTTTAATTTTCGTGGCACCCCGAAAAACCGAATAAGCGTGATTACTTCTTGCGGATACCCAACCCGAGTGTGTCGGTGCAAATTTGAACCCCGTCAATGTTTTACTTTGACGGTAATCGACGATTTTTGGTCAAATTATGACGTCACTTTTGCACCAAAAAGTTGTATTTTCCTAGGTTTTGCAAATTTTGCATGACTCCACAATGGAAAGTTGTTCGGGATGCTCAACTTGGTCGATTTGCACCGTCAAAACGCGGTTTCCAGAGTTGACTATTAGAAAAACAAGACGGCCGCTCTTCCCTTTTTCCTGCCCGGGGAATAACCTTTTTAATTTTCGTGGCACCCCGAAAAGCCGAACTAGCGTGATTACTTCTTGCGGATACCCCACCCGAGTGTGCCGGTGCAAATTTGAACCACGCCAATGTTTTACTTTGGCGGTAATCGACGATTTTTGGTCAAGTTATGACGTCACTTTTGCACCAAAAAGTTGTAATTCCCTAGGTTTTGCAAATTTTGCATGACTCCACACAGGAAAGTTGTTCAGGATGCTCAACTTGGTCGATTTGCACCGTCAAAACGTGATTTCCAGAGTTGACTATTAGAAAAACAAGATGGCCGCTCTTCCCTTTTCCCTGCCCGGGGATTAAACTTTTTAATTTTCGTGGCACCCCGAAAAACCGAATTAGCGTGATTACTTCTTGCGGATACCCCACCCGAGTGTGCCGGTGCAAATTTGAACCCCCATCAATGTTTTACTTTGGCGGTAATCGACGATTTTTGGTCAAATTATGACGTCACTTTTGCACCAAAAAGTTGTATTTCCCTAGGTTTTGCAAATTTTGCATGACCCCACACAGGAAAGTTGTTCAGGATGCTCAACTTGATCGATTTGCACCGTCAAAACGCGGTTTCCAGAGTTGACTAAAAGAAAAACAAGATGGCCGCTCTTCCCTTTTCCCTGCCCGGGGAATAACCTTTTTAATTTTCGAGGCACCCCGAAATCCGAATTAGCGTGATTACTTCTTGCGGATACCCCAACCGAGTTTGCCGGTGCAAATTTGAACCACGCCAATGTTTTACTTTGGCGGTAATCGACGATTTTTGGTCAAATTATGACGTCACTTTTGCACCAAAAAGTTGTAATTCCCAAGGTTTTGCGAATTTTGCATGACTCCACACAGGAAAGTTGTTCAGGATGCTCAACTTGGTCGATTTGCACCGTCAAAACGCGATTTCCAGAGTTGACTTTTTGAAAAACAAGATGGCCGCTCTTCCCTTTTCCCTACCCGGGGAATAAACTTTTTAATTTTCGAGCTCCCGAAAAGCCAAATTAGCGTGATTACTTCTTGCGGATACCCCACCCGAGTGTACCGGTGCAAATTTGAACCACGCCAATGTTTTACTTTGGCGGTAATCGACGATTTTTGGTCAAATTATGACGTCACTTTTACACCAAAAAGTTGTAATTCCCTAGGTTTTGCGAATTTTGCATGACTCCACACAGGAAAGTTGTTCAGGATGCTCAACTTGGTCGATTTGCACCGTCAAAACGCGATTTCCAGAGTTGACTATTAGAAAAACAAGATGGCCGCTCTTCCTTTTTCCCTGCCCGGGGAATAAACTGTTTAATTTTCGTGGCACCCCGAAAAACCGAATTAGCGTGATTACTTCTTGCGGATACCCAACCCGAGTGTGTCGGTGCAAATTTGAACCCCGTCAATGTTTTACTTTGACGGTAATCGACGATTTTTGGTCAAATTATGACGTCACTTTTGCACCAAAAAGTTGTATTTCCCTACGTTTTGCAAATTTTGCATGACTCCACACAGGAAAGTTGTTCAGGATGCTCAACTTGATCGATTTGCACCGTCAAAACGCGGTTTCCAGAGTTGACTATAAGAAAAACAAGATGGCCGCTCTTCCCTTTTCCCTGCCAGGGGAATAACCTTTTTAATTTTCGAGGCACCCCGAAATCCGAATTACCGTGATTACTTCTTGCGGATACCCCACCCGAGTGTGCCCGTGCAAATTTGAACCCCGTCAATGTTTTACTTTGGCGGTAATCGACGATTTTTGGTCAAGTTATGACGTCACTTTTGCACCAAAAAGTTGTAATTCCCTAGGTTTTGCGAATTTTGCATGACTCCACACAGGAAAGTTGTTCAGGATGCTCAACTTGGTCGATTTGCACCGTCAAAACGCGATTTCCAGAGTTGACTATTAGAAAAACAAGATGGCCGCTCTTCCCTTTTCCCTGCCCGGGGAATAAACTTTTTAATTTTCGTGGCACCCCGAAAAACCAAATAAGCGTGATTACTTCTTGCGGATACCCCACCCGAGTGTGCCGGTGCAAATTTGAACCCCGTCAACGTTTTACTTTGGCGGTAATCGACGATTTTTGGTCAAATTATGACGTCACTTTTGCACCAAAAAGTTTTAATTCCCAAGGTTTTGCGAATCCACACAGGAAAGTTGTTCAGGATGCTCAACTTGGTCGATTTGCACCGTCAAAACGCGATTTCCAGAATTGACTATTAGAAAAACAAGATGGCCGCTCTTCCCTTTTTCCTGCCCGGGGAATAACCTTTTTAATTTTCGAGGCACCCCGAAAAGCCGAATTAGCGTGATTACTTCTTGCGGATACCCCACCCGAGTGTGCCGGTGCAAATTTGAAGCACGCCAATGATTTATTTTGGCGGTAATCGACGATTTTTGGTCAAATTATGACGTCACTTTTGCACCAAAAAGTTGTATTTCCCAAGGTTTTGCAAATTTTGCATGACTCCACACAGGAAAATTGTTGAGGATGCTCAACTTGGTCGATTTGCACCGTCAAAACGCGATTTCCAGAGTTGACTACTAGAAAAACAAGATGGCCGCTCTTCCCTTTTACCTGGCCGGGGAATAAACTGTTTAATTTTCGTGGCACCCCGAAAAATTTGAACCCGTCAATGTTTTACTTTGGCGGTAATCGACGATTTTTGGTCAAATTATGACGTCACTTTTGCACCAAAAAGTTGTAATTCCCAAGGTTTTGCGAATTTTGCATGACTCCACACAGGAAAGTTGTTCAGGATGCTCAACTTGGTCGATTTGCACCGTCAAAACACGATTTCCAGAGTTGACTATTAGAAAAACAAGATGGCCGCTCTTCCCTTTTCCCTGCCAGGGGAATAACCTTTTTAATTTTCGAGGCACCCCGAAAAGCCGAATAAGCGTGATTACTTCTAGCGGATACCCCACCCGAGTGTGCCCGTACAAATTTGAACCCCGTCAATGTTGTACTTTGGCGGTAATCGACGATTTTTGGTCAAATTATGACGTCACTTTTGCACCAAAAAGTTGTAATTCCCAAGGTTTTGCGAATTTTGCTTGACTCCACACAGGAAAGTTGTTCAGGATGCTCAACTTGGTCGATTTGCACCGTCAAAACACGATTTCCAGAGTTGACTATTAGAAAAACAAGATGGCCGCTCTTCCCTTTTCCCTGCCAGGGGAATAACCTTTTTAATTTTCGAGGCACCCCGAAAAGCCGAATAAGCGTGATTACTTCTAGCGGATACCCCACCCGAGTGTGCCCGTACAAATTTGAACCCCGTCAATGTTGTACTTTGGCGGTAATCGACGATTTTTGGTCAAATTATGACGTCACTTTTGCACCAAAAAGTTGTATTTCCCTAGGTTTTGCAAATTTTGCATGACTCCACACAGGAAAGTTGTTCAGGATGCTCAACTTGATCGATTTGCACCGTCAAAACGCGGTTTCCAGAGTTGACTATAAGAAAAACAAGATGGCCGCTCTTCCCTTTTCCCTGCCCGGGGAATAACCTTTTTAATTTTCGAGGCACCCCGAAATCCGAATTAGCGTGATTACTTCTTGCGGATACCCCACCCGAGTGTGCCGGTGCAAATTTGAACCCCCTCAATGTTTTACTTTGGCGGTAATCGACGATTTTTGGTCAATTATGACGTCACTTTTGCACCAAAAAGTTGTAATTCCCAAGGTTTTGCGAATTTTGCATGACTCCACACAGGAAAGTTGTTCAGGATGCTCAACTTGGTCGATTTGCACCGTCAAAACGCGATTTCCAGAGTTGACTATTAGAAAAACAAGATGGCCGCTCTTCCCTTTTCCCTGCCAAGGGGAATAAACTTTTTAATTTTCGTGGCAGCCCGAAAAACCGAATTAGCGTGATTACTTCTTGCGGATACCCCACCCGAGTGTGCCGGTGCAAATTTGAACCCCGTCAATGTTTTACTTTGGCGATAATCGACGATTTTTGGTCAAATTATGACGTCACTTTTGCACCAAAAAGTTGTAATTCCCAAGGTTTTGCGAATTTTGCATGACTCCACACAGGAAAGTTGTTCAGGATGCTCAACTTGGTCGATTTGCACCGTCAAAACGCGATTTCCAGAGTTGACTATTAGAAAAACAAGATGGCCGCTCTTCCCTTTTTCCTGCCCGGGGAACAAACTTTTTAATTTTCGAGGCACCCCGAAATCCGAATTAGCGTGATTACTTCTTGCGGATACCCCACCCGAGTGTGCCGGTGCAAATTTGAACCCCGTCAATGTTTTACTTTGGCGGTAATCGACGATTTTTGGTCAAATTATGACGTCACTTTTGCAACAAAAAGTTGTTATTCCCAAGGTTTTGCGAATTTTGCATGACTCCACACAGGAAAGTTGTTCAGGATGCTCAACTTGGTCGATTTGCACCGTCAAAACGCGATTTCCAGAGTTGACTATTAGAAAAACAAGATGGCCGCTATTCCCTTTTCCCTGCCCGGGGAATAACCTTTTTAATTTTCGAGGCAACCCGAAAAGCCGAATTAGCGTGATTACTTCTTGCGGATACCCCACCCGAGAGTGCCCGTGCAAATTTGAACCCCGCCAATGTTTTACTTTGGCGGTAATCGACGATTTTTGGTCAAATTATGACGTCACTTTTGCACCAAAAAGTTGTAATTCCCAAGGTTTTGCGAATTTTGCATGACTCCACACAGGAAAGTTGTTCAGGATGCTCAACTTGGTCGATTTGCACCGTCAAAACGCGATTTCCAGAGTTGACTTTTTGAAAAACAAGATGGCCGCTCTTCCCTTTTCCCTACCCGGGGAATAAACTGTTTAATTTTCGAGCTCCCGAAAAGCCAAATTAGCGTGATTACTTCTTGCGGATACCCCACCCGAGTGTACCGGTGCAAATTTGAACCACGCCAATGTTTTACTTTGGCGGTAATCGACGATTTTTGGTCAAATTATGACGTCACTTTTGCACCAAAAAGTTGTAATTCCCTAGGTTTTGCGAATTTTGCATGACTCCACACAGGAAAGTTGTTCAGGGTGCTCAACTTGGTCGATTTGCACCGTCAAAACGCGATTTCCAGAGTTGACTATTAGAAAAACAAGATGGCCGCTCTTCCTTTTTCCCTGCCCGGGGAATAAACTGTTTAATTTTCGTGGCACCCCGAAAAACCGAATTAGCGTGATTACTTCTTGCGGATACCCAACCCGAGTGTGTCGGTGCAAATTTGAACCCCGTCAATGTTTTACTTTGACGGTAATCGACGATTTTTGGTCAAATTATGACGTCACTTTTGCACCAAAAAGTTGTATTTCCCTAGGTTTTGCAAATTTTGCATGACTCCACACAGGAAAGTTGTTCAGGATGCTCAACTTGATCGATTTGCACCGTCAAAACGCGGTTTCCAGAGTTGACTATAAGAAAAACAAGATGGCCGCTCTTCCCTTTTCCCTGCCAGGGGAATAACCTTTTTAATTTTCGAGGCACCCCGAAATCCGAATTACCGTGATTACTTCTTGCGGATACCCCACCCGAGTGTGCCCGTGCATATTTGAACCCCGTCAATGTTTTACTTTGGCGGTAATCGACGATTTTTGGTCAAGTTATGACGTCACTTTTGCACCAAAAAGTTGTAATTCCCTAGGTTTTGCGAATTTCGCATGACTCCACACAGGAAAGTTGTTCAGGATGCTCAACTTGGTCGATTTGCACCGTCAAAACGCGATTTCCAGAGTTGACTATTAGAAAAACAAGATGGCCGCTCTTCCCTTTTCCCTGCCCGGGGAATAAACTTTTTAATTTTCGTGGCACCCCGAAAAACCGAATTAGCGTGATTACTTCTTGCGGATACCCCACCCGAGTGTGCCGGTGCAAATTTGAACCCCGTCAATGTTTTACTTTGGCGGTAATCGACGATTTTTGGTCAAATTATGACGTCACTTTTGCACCAAAAAGTTTTAATTGCCAAGGTTTTGCGAATCCACACAGGAAAGTGGTTCAGGATGCTCAACTTGGTCGATTTGCACCGTCAAAACGCGATTTCCAGAATTGACTATTAGAAAAACAAGATGGCCGCTCTTCCCTTTTTCCTGCCCGGGGAATAACCTTTGTAATTGTCGAGGCACCCCGAAAAGCCGAATTAGCGTGATTACTTCTTGCGGATACCCCACCCGAGTGTGCCGGTGCAAATTTGAAGCACGCCAATGATTTACTTTGGCGGTAGTCGACGATTTTTGGTCAAATTATGACGTCACTTTTGCACCAAAAAGTTGTAATTCCCTAGGTTTTGCGAATTTTGCATGACTCCACACAGGAAAGTTGTTCAGTATGCTCAACTTGATCGATTTGCACCGTCAAAACGCGGTTTCCAGAGTTGACTATTAGAAAAACAAGATGGCCGCTCTTCCCTTTTTCCTGCCCGGGGAATAACCTTTTTAATTTTCGAGGCACCCCGAAATCCGAATTACCGTGATTACTTCTTGCGGATACCCCACCCGAGTGTGCCGGTGCAAATTTGAACCCGTCAATGTTTTACTTTGGCGGTAATCGACGATTTTTGGTCAAATTATGACGTCACTTTTGCACCAAAAAGTTGTAATTCCCAAGGTTTTGCGAATTGTGCATGACTCCACACAGGAAAGTTGTTCAGGATGCTCAACTTGGTCGATTTGCACCGTCAAAACGCGATTTCCAGAGTTGACTATTAGAAAAACAAGATGGCCGCTCTTCCCTTTTATCTGGCCGGGGAATAAACTTTTTAATTTTCGTGGCACCCCGAAAAACCGAATTAGCGTGATTACTTCTTGCGGATACCCCACCCGAGTGTGCCGGTGCAAATTTGAACCCGTCAATGTTTTACTTTGGCGATAATCGACGATTTTTGGTCAAATTATGACGTCACTTTTGCACCAAAAAGTTGTAATTCCCAAGGTTTTGCGAATTTTGCATGACTCCACACAGGAAAGTTGTTCAGGATGCTCAACTTGGTCGATTTGCACTGTCAAAACGCGATTTCCAGAGTTGACTTT
Source organism: Asterias amurensis (assembly GCF_032118995.1). Lineage (NCBI taxonomy): Eukaryota > Metazoa > Echinodermata > Asteroidea > Forcipulatida > Asteriidae > Asterias > Asterias amurensis. The sequence continues at coordinate 7,466,318 of NC_092667.1, read as the reverse complement.
TAGAAAAACAATATGGCCGCTCTTCCCTTTTCCCTGCCCGGGGAATAACCTTTTTAATTTTCGAGGCACCCCGAAAAGCCGAATTAGCGTGATTACTTCTTGCGGATACCCCACCCGAGTGTGCCCGTGCAAATTTGAACCCCGTCAATGTTTTACTTTGGCGGTAATCGACGATTTTTGATCAAATTATGACGTCACTTTTGCACCAAAATGTTGTAATTCCCAAGGTTTTGCGAATTTTGCATGACTCCACACAGGAAAGTTGTTCGGGATGCTCAACTTGGTCGATTTGCACCGTCAAAACGCGATTTCCAGAGTTGACTATTAGAAAAACAAGATGGCCGCTCTTCCCTTTTCCCTGCGCGGGGAATAACCTTTTTAATTTTCGAGGCACCCCGAAATCCGAATTACCGTGATTACTTCTTGCGGATACCCCACCCGAGTGTGCCGGTGCAAATTTGAACCACGCCAATGTTTTACTTTGGCGGTAATCGACGATTTTGGGTCAAATTATGACGTCACTTTTGCACCAAAAAGTTGTAATTCCCTAGGTTTTGCGAATTTTGCATGACTCCACACAGGAAAGTTGTTCAGTATGCTCAACTTGATCGATTTGCACCGTCAAAACGCGGTTTCCAGAGTTGACTATTAGAAAAACAAGATGGCCGCTCTTCCCTTTTTCCTGCCCGGGGAATAACCTTTTTAATTTTCGAGGCACCCCGAAATCCGAATTACCGTGATTACTTCTTGCGGATACCCCACCCGACTGTGCCGGTGCAAATTTGAACCCGTCAATGTTTTACTTTGGCGGTAATCGACGATTTTTGGTCAAATTATGACGTCACTTTTGCACCAAAAAGTTGTAATTCCCAAGGTTTTGCGAATTTTGCATGACTCCACACAGGAAAGTTGTTCAGGATGCTCAACTTGGTCGATTTGCACCGTCAAAACGCGATTTCCAGAGTTGACTATTAGAAAAACAAGATGGCCGCTCTTCCCTTTTCCCTGCCCGGGGAATAACCTTTTTAATTTTCGAGGCACCCCAAAAAGCCGAATTAGCGTGATTACTTCTTGCGGATACCCCACCCGAGTGTGCCGGTGCAAATTTGAACCCCGTCAATGTTTTACTTTGGCGGTAATCGACGATTTTTGGTCAAATTATGACGTCACTTTTGCACCAAAATGTTGTAATTCCCTAGGTTTTGCGAATTTTGCATGACTCCACACAGGAAAGTTGTTCAGTATGCTCAACTTGATCGATTTGCACCGTCAAAACGCGATTTCCAGAGTTGACTATTATAAAAACAAGATGGCCGCTCTTCCCTTTTCCCTGCCCGGGGAATAACCTTTTTAATTTTCGAGGCACCCCGAAAAGCCGAATTAGCGTGATTACTTCTTGCGGATACCCCACCCGAGTGTGCCCGTGCAAATTTGAACCCCGTCAATGTTTTACTTTGGCGGTAATCGACGATTTTTGGTCAAATTATGACGTCACTTTTGCACCAAAATGTTGTAATTCCCAAGGTTTTGCGAATTTTGCATGACTCCACACAGGAAAGTTGTTCAGGATGCTCAACTTGGTCGATTTGCACCGTCAAAACGCGATTTCCAGAGTTGACTATTATAAAAACAAGATGGCCGCTCTTCCCTTTTCCCTGCCCGGGGAATAACCTTTTTAATTTTCGAGGCACCCCGAAAAGCCGAATTAGCGTGATTACTTCTTGCGGATACCCCACCCGAGTGTGCCCGTGCAAATTTGAACCCCGTCAATGTTTTACTTTGGCGGTAATCGACGATTTTTGGTCAAATTATGACGTCACTTTTGCACCAAAATGTTGTAATTCCCAAGGTTTTGCGAATTTTGCATGACTCCACACAGGAAAGTTGTTCAGGATGCTCAACTTGGTCGATTTGCACCGTCAAAACGCGATTTCCAGAGTTGACTATTAGAAAAACAAGATGGCCGCTCTTCCCTTTTCCCTGCCCGAGGAATAACCTTTTTAATTTTCGAGGCACCCCGAAATCCGAATTACCGTGATTACTTCTTGCGGATACCCCACCCGAGTGTGCCGGTGCAAATTTGAACCACGCCAATGTTTTACTTTGGCGGTAATCGACGATTTTGGGTCAAATTATGACGTCACTTTTGCACCAAAAAGTTGTAATTCCCTAGGTTTTGCGAATTTTGCATGACTCCACACAGGAAAGTTGTTCAGTATGCTCAACTTGATCGATTTGCACCGTCAAAACGCGGTTTCCAGAGTTGACTATTAGAAAAACAAGATGGCCGCTCTTCCCTTTTCCCTGCCCGGGGAATAACCTTTTTAATTTTCGAGGCACCCCGAAATCCGAATTACCGTGATTACTTCTTGCGGATACCCCACCCGAGTGTGCCGGTGCAAATTTGAACCACGCCAATGTTTTACTTTGGCGGTAATCGACGATTTTGGGTCAAATTATGACGTCACTTTTGCACCAAAAAGTTGTAATTCCCTAGGTTTTGCGAATTTTGCATGACTCCACACAGGAAAGTTGTTCAGTATGCTCAACTTGATCGATTTGCACCGTCAAAACGCGGTTTCCAGAGTTGACTATTAGAAAAACAAGATGGCCGCTCTTCCCTTTTCCCTGCCCGGGGAATAACCTTTTTAATTTTCGAGGCACCCCGAAATCCGAATTAGCGTGATTACTTCTTGCGGATACCCCACCCGAGTGTGCCGGTGCAAATTTGAACCACGCCAATGTTTTACTTTGGCGGTAATCCACGATTTTGGGTCAAATTATGACGTCACTTTTGCACCAAAAAGTTGTAATTCTCTAGGTTTTGCGAATTTTGCATGACTCCAAACAGGAAAGTTGTTCAGGATGCTCAACTTGGTCGATTTGCACCGTCAAAACGCGATTTCCAGAGTTGACTATTAGAAAAACAAGATGGCCGCTCTTCCCTTTTCCCTGCCCGGGGAATAAACTTTTTAATTTTCGTGGCACCCCGAAAAACCGAATTAGCGTGATTACTTCTTGCGGATACCCCACCCGAGTGTGCCGGTGCAAATTTGAACCACGCCAATGTTTTACTTTGGCGGTAATCCACGATTTTGGGTCAAATTATGACGTCACTTTTGCACCAAAAAGTTGTAATTCTCTAGGTTTTGCGAATTTTGCATGACTCCAAACAGGAAAGTTGTTCAGGATGCTCAACTTGGTCGATTTGCACCGTCAAAACGCGATTTCCAGAGTTGACTATTAGAAAAACAAGATGGCCGCTCTTCCCTTTTCCCTGCCCGGGGAATAAACTTTTTAATTTTCGTGGCACCCCGAAAAACCGAATTAGCGTGATTACTTCTTGCGGATACCCCACCCAAGTGTGCCGGTGCAAATTTGAACCCCGTCAATGTTTTACTTTGGCGGTAATCGACAATTTTTGGTCAAATTATGACGTCACTTTTGCACCAAAAAGTTGTAATTCCCAAGGTTTTGCGAATTTTGCATGACTCCACACAGGAAAGTTGTTCAGGATGCTCAACTTGGTCGATTTGCACCGTCAAAACGCGATTTCCAGAGTTGACTATTAGAAAAACAAGATGGCCGCTCTTCCCTTTTTCCTGCCCGGGGAATAACCTTTTTAATTTTCGAGGCACCCCGACATCCGAATTAGCGTGATTACTTCTTGCGGATACCCCACCCGAGTGTGCCGGTGCAAATTTCAACCCCCTCAATGTGTTACTTTGGCGGTAATTGACGATTTTTGGTCAAATTATGACGTCACTTTTGCACCAAAAAGTTGTAATTCCCAAGGTTTTGCGAATTTTGCATGACTCCACACAGGAAAGTTGTTCAGGATGCTCAACTTGGTCGATTTGCACCGTCCAAACGCGATTTCCAGAGTTGACTATTAGAAAAACAAGATGGCCGCTCTTCCCTTTTCCCTGCCCGGAAAATAAACTTTTTAATTTTCGTGGCACCCCGAAAAACCGAATTAGCGTGATTACTTCTTGCGGATACCCCACCCAAGTGTGCCGGTGCAAATTTGAACCCCGTCAATGTTTTACTTTGGCGGTAATCGACAATTTTTGGTCAAATTATGACGTCTCTTTTGCACCAAAAAGTTGTAATTCCCAAGGTTTTGCGAATTTTGCATGACTCCACCCAGGAAAGTTGTTCAGGATGCTCAACTTGGTCGATTTGCACCGTCAAAACGCGATTTCCAGAGTTGACTATTATAAAAACAAGATGGCCGCTCTTCCCTTTTTCCTGCCCGGGGAATAACCTTTTTAATTTTCGAGGCACCCCGACATCCGAATTAGCGTGATTACTTCGTGCGGATACCCCACCCGAGTGTGCCGGTGCAAATTTCAACCCCCTCAATGTTTTACTTTGGCGGTAATCGACGATTTTTGGTCAAATTATGACGTCACTTTTGCACCAAAAAGTTGTAATTCCCAAGGTTTTGCGAATTTTGCATGACTCCAAACAGGAAAGTTGTTCAGGATGCTCAACTTGTTCGATTTGCACCGTCAAAACGCGATTTCCAGAGTTGACTATTAGAAAAACAAGATGGCCGCTCTTCCCTTTTCCCTGCCCGGGGAATAAACTTTTTAATTTTCGTGGCACCCCGAAAAACCGAATTAGCGTGATTACTTCTTGCGGATACCCCACCCGAGTGTGCCGGTGCAAATTTGAACCCATCAATGTTTTACTTTGGCGGTAATCGACGATTTTTGGTCAAATTATGACGTCACTTTTGCACCAAAAAGTTGTAATTCCCAAGTTTTTGCGAATTTTGCATGACTCCACACAGGAAAGTTGTTCAGGATGCTCAACTTGGTCGATTTGCACCGTCAAAACGCGATTTCCAGAGTTGACTATTAGAAAAACAAGATGGCCGCTCTTCCCTTTTCCCTGCCCGGGGAATAACCTTATTAATTTTCGAGGCACCCCGAAAAGCCGAATTAGCGTGATTACTTCTTGCGGATACCCCACCCGAGTGTGCCCGTGCAAATTTGAACCCCGTCAATGTTTTACTTTGGCGGTAATCGACGATTTTTGGTCAAATTATGACGTCACTTTTGCACCAAAATGTTGTAATTCCCAAGGTTTTGCGAATTTTGCATGACTCCACACAGGAAAGTTGTTCAGGATGCTCAACTTGGTCGATTTGCACCGTCAAAACGCGATTTCCAGAGTTGACTATTAGAAAAACAAGATGGCCGCTCTTCCCTTTTCCCTGCCCGGGGAATAACCTTTTTAATTTTCGAGGCACCCCGAAATCCGAATTACCGTGATTACTTCTTGCGGATACCCCACCCGAGTGTGCCGGTGCAAATTTGAACCACGCCAATGTTTTACTTTGGCGGTAATCGACGATTTTGGGTCAAATTATGACGTCACTTTTGCACCAAAAAGTTGTAATTCTCTAGGTTTTGCGAATTTTGCATGACTCCAAACAGGAAAGTTGTTCAGGATGCTCAACTTGGTCGATTTGCACCGTCAAAACGCGATTTCCAGAGTTGACTATTAGAAAAACAAGATGGCCGCTCTTCCCTTTTCCCTGCCCGGGGAATAAACTTTTTAATTTTCGTGGCACCCCGAAAAACCGAATTAGCGTGATTACTTCTTGCGGATACCCCACCCGAGTGTGCCGGTGCAAATGTGAACCCCCTCAATGTTTTACTTTGGCGGTAATCCACGATTTTTGGTCAAATTATGACGTCACTTTTGCACCAAAAAGTTGTAATTCCCAAGGTTTTGCGAATTTTGCATGACTCCACACAGGAAAGTTGTTCAGGATGCTCAACTTGGTCGATTTGCACCGTCAAAACGCGATTTCCAGAGTTGACTATTAGAAAAACAAGATGGCCGCTCTTCCCTTTTCCCTGCCAGGGGAATAAACTTTTTAATTTTCGTTGCACCCCGAAAAACCGAATTAGCGTGATTACTTCTTGCGGATACCCCACCCAAGTGTGCCGGTGCAAATTTGAACCCCGTCAATGTTTTACTTTGGCGGTAATCGACAATTTTTGGTCAAATTATGACGTCACTTTTGCACCAAAAAGTTGTAATTCCCAAGGTTTTGCGAATTTTGCATGACTCCACACAGGAAAGTTGTTCAGGATGCTCAACTTGGTCGATTTGCACCGTCAAAACGCGATTTCCAGAGTTGACTATTAGAAAAACAAGATGGCCGCTCTTCCCTTTTCCCTGCCCGGGGAATAAACTTTTTAATTTTCGTGGCACCCCGTAAAACCGAATTAGCGTGATTACTTCTTGCGGATACCCCACCCGAGTGTGCCGGTGCAAATTTGAACCCCCTCAATGTTTTACTTTGGCGGTAATCCACGATTTTTGGTCAAATTATGACGTCACTTTTGCACCAAAAAGTTGTAATTCCCAAGGTTTTGCGAATTTTGCATGACTCCACACAGGAAAGTTGTTCAGGATGCTCAACTTGGTCGATTTGCACCGTCAAAACGCGATTTCCAGAGTTGACTATTAGAAAAACAAGATGGCCGCTCTTCCCTTTTCCCTGCCCGGGGAATAAAATTTTTAATTTTCGTGGCACCCCGAAAAACCGAATTAGCGTGATTACTTCTTGCGGATACCCCACCCGAGTGTGCCGGTGCAAATGTGAACCCCCTCAATGTTTTACTTTGGCGGTAATCCACGATTTTTGGTCAAATTATGACGTCACTTTTGCACCAAAAAGTTGTAATTCCCAAGGTTTTGCGAATTTTGCATGACTCCACACAGGAAAGTTGTTCAGGATGCTCAACTTGGTCGATTTGCACCGTCAAAACGCGATTTCCAGAGTTGACTATTAGAAAAACAAGATGGCCGCTCTTCCCTTTTCCCTGCCAGGGGAATAAACTTTTTAAATTTCGTTGCACCCCGAAAAACCGAATTAGCGTGATTACTTCTTGCGGATACCCCACCCAAGTGTGCCGGTGCAAATTTGAACCCCGTCAATGTTTTACTTTGGCGGTAATCGACAATTTTTGGTCAAATTATGACGTCACTTTTGCACCAAAAAGTTGTAATTCCCAAGGTTTTGCGAATTTTGCATGACTCCACACAGGAAAGTTGTTCAGGATGCTCAACTTGGTCGATTTGCACCGTCAAAACGCGATTTCAAGAGTTGACTATTAGAAAAACAAGATGGCCGCTCTTCCCTTTTCCCTGCCCGGGGAATAAACTTTTTAATTTTCGTGGCACCCCGAAAAACCGAATTAGCGTGATTACTTCTTGCGGATACCCCACCCGAGTGTGCCGGTGCAAATTTGAACCCCCTCAATGTTTTACTTTGGCGGTAATCCACGATTTTTGGTCAAATTATGACGTCACTTTTGCACCAAAAAGTTGTAATTCCCAAGGTTTTGCGAATTTTGCATGACTCCACACAGGAAAGTTGTTCAGGATGCTCAACTTGGTCGATTTGCACCGTCAAAACGCGATTTCCAGAGTTGACTATTAGAAAAACAAGATGGCTGCTCTTCCCTTTTCCCTGCCCGGGGAATAAACTTTTTAATTTTCGTGGCACCCCGAAAAACCGAATAAGCGTGATTACTTCTTGCGGATACCCCACCCAAGTGTGCCGGTGCAAATTTGAACCCCGTCAATGTTTTACTTTGGCGGTAATCGACAATTTTTGGTCAAATTATGACGTCACTTTTGCACCAAAAAGTTGTAATTCCCAAGGTTTTGCGAATTTTGCATGACTCCACACAGGAAAGTTGTTCAGGATGCTCAACTTGGTCGATTTGCACCGTCAAAACGCGATTTCCAGAGTTGACTATTAGAAAAACAAGATGGCCGCTCTTCCCTTTTTCCTGCCCGGGGAATAACCTTTTTAATTTTCGAGGCACCCCGACATCCGAATTAGCGTGATTACTTCTTGCGGATACCCCACCCGAGTGTGCCGGTGCAAATTTCAACCCCCTCAATGTTTTACTTTGGCGGTAATCGACGATTTTTGGTCAAATTATGACGTCACTTTTGCACCAAAAAGTTGTAATTCCCAAGGTTTTGCGAATTTTGCATGACTCCAAACAGGAAAGTTGTTCAGGATGCTCAACTTGGTCGATTTGCACCGTCAAAACGCGATTTCCAGAGTTGACTGTTAGAAAAACAAGATGGCCGCTCTTCCCTTTTCCCTGCCCGGGGAATAAACTTTTTAATTTTCGTGGCACCCCGAAAAACCGAATTAGCGTGATTACTTCTTGCGGATACCCCACCCGAGTGTGCCGGTGCAAATTTGAACCCATCAATGTTTTACTTTGGCGGTAATCGACGATTTTTGGTCAAATTATGACGTCACTTTTGCACCAAAAAGTTGTAATTCCCAAGTTTTTGCGAATTTTGCATGACTCCACACAGGAAAGTTGTTCAGGATGCTCAACTTGGTCGATTTGCACCGTCAAAACGCGATTTCCAGAGTTGACTATTAGAAAAACAAGATGGCCGCTCTTCCCTTTTCCCTGCCCGGGGAATAACCTTATTAATTTTCGAGGCACCCCGAAAAGCCGAATTAGCGTGATTACTTCTTGCGGATACCCCATCCGAGTGTGCCCGTGCAAATTTGAACCCCGTCAATGTTTTACTTTGGCGGTAATCGACGATTTTTGGTCAAATTATGACGTCACTTTTGCACCAAAATGTTGTAATTCCCAAGGTTTTGCGAATTTTGCATGACTCCACACAGGAAAGTTGTTCAGGATGCTCAACTTGGTCGATTTGCACCGTCAAAACGCGATTTCCAGAGTTGACTATTAGAAAAACAAGACGGCCGCTCTTCCCTTTTCCCTGCCCGGGGAATAACCTTTTTAATTTTCGAGGCACCCCGAAATCCGAATTACCGTGATTACTTCTTGCGGATACCCCACCCGAGTGTGCCGGTGCAAATTTGAACCACGCCAATGTTTTACTTTGGCGGTAATCGACGATTTTGGGTCAAATTATGACGTAACTTTTGCACCAAAAAGTTGTAATTCCCAAGGTTTTGCGAATTTTGCATGACTCCACACAGGAAAGTTGTTCAGGATGCTCAACTTGGTCGATTTGCACCGTCAAAACGCGATTTCCAGAGTTGACTATTAGAAAAACAAGATGGCCGCTCTTCCCTTTTCCCTGCCCGGGGAATAAACTTTTTAATTTTCGTGGCACCCCGAAAAACCGAATTAGCGTGATTACTTCTTGCGGATACCCCACCCGAGTGTGCCGGTGCAAAATTGAACCCCGTCAATGTTTTACTTTGGCGGTAATCGACAATTTTTGGTCAAATTATGACGTCACTTTTGCACCAAAAAGTTCTAATTCCCAAGGTTTTGCGAATTTTGCATGACTCCAAACAGGAAAATTGTTCAGGATGCTCAACTTGGTCGATTTGCACCGTCAAAACGCGATTTCCAGAGTTGACTATTAGAAAAACAAGATGGCCGCTCTTCCCTTTTCCCTGCCCGGGGAATAAACTTTTTAATTTTCGTGGCACCCCGAAAAACCGAATTAGCGTGATTACTTCTTGCGGATACCCCACCCGAGTGTGCCGGTGCAAATTTGAACCCCCTCAATGTTTTACTTTGGCGGTAATCGACGATTTTTGGTCAAATTATGACGTCACTTTTGCACCAAAAAGTTGTAATTCCCAAGGTTTTGCGAATTTTGCATGACTCCACACAGGAAAGTTGTTCAGGATGCTCAACTTGATCGATTTGCACCGTCAAAACGCGGTTTCCAGAGTTGACTATAAGAAAAACAAGATGGCCGCTCTTCCCTTTTCCCTGCCCGGGGAATAACCTTTTTAATTTTCGAGGCACCCCGAAATCCGAATTAGCGTGATTACTTCTTGCGGATACCCCACCCGAGTGTGCCGGTGGAAATTTCAACCCCGTCAATGTTTTACTTTGGCGGTAATCGACAATTTTTGGTCAAATTATGACGTCACTTTTGCACCAAAAAGTTGTAATTCCCAAGGTTTTGCGAATTTTGCATGACTCCACACAGGAAAGTTGTTCAGGATGCTCAACTTGGTCGATTTGCACCGTCAAAACGCGATTTCCAGAGTTGACTATTAGAAAAACAAGATGGCCGCTCTTCCCTTTTCCCTGCCCGGGGAATAAACTTTTTAATTTTCGTGGCACCCCGAAAAACCGAATTAGCGTGATTACTTCTTGCGGATACCCCACCCGAGTGTGCCGGTGCAAAATTGAACCCCGTCAATGTTTTACTTTGGCGGTAATCGACAATTTTTGGTCAAATTATGACGTCACTTTTGCACCAAAAAGTTCTAATTCCCAAGGTTTTGCGAATTTTGCATGACTCCAAACAGGAAAGTTGTTCAGGATGCTCAACTTGGTCGATTTGCACCGTCAAAACGCGATTTCCAGAGTTGACTATTAGAAAAACAAGATGGCCGCTCTTCCCTTTTCCCTGCCCGGGGAATAAACTTTTTAATTTTCGTGGCACCCCGAAAAACCGAATTAGCGTGATTACTTCTTGCGGATACCCCACCCGAGTGTGCCGGTGCAAATTTGAACCCCCTCAATGTTTTACTTTGGCGGTAATCGACGATTTTTGGTCAAATTATGACGTCACTTTTGCACCAAAAAGTTGTAATTCCCAAGGTTTTGCGAATTTTGCATGACTCCACACAGGAAAGTTGTTCAGGATGCTCAACTTGATCGATTTGCACCGTCAAAACGCGGTTTCCAGAGTTGACTATAAGAAAAACAAGATGGCCGCTCTTCCCTTTTCCCTGCCCGGGGAATAACCTTTTTAATTTTCGAGGCACCCCGAAATCCGAATTAGCGTGATTACTTCTTGCGGATACCCCACCCGAGTGTGCCGGTGGAAATTTCAACCCCGTCAATGTTTTACTTTGGCGGTAATCGACAATTTTTGGTCAAATTATGACGTCACTTTTGCACCAAAAAGTTGTAATTCCCAAGGTTTTGCGAATTTTGCATGACTCCACACAGGAAAGTTGTTCAGGATGCTCAACTTGGTCGATTTGCACCGTCAAAACGCGATTTCCAGAGTTGACTATTAGAAAAACAAGATGGCCGCTCTTCCCTTTTCCCTGCCCGGGGAATAAACTTTTTAATTTTCGTGGCACCCCGAAAAACCGAATTAGCGTGATTACTTCTTGCGGATACCCCACCCGAGTGTGCCGGTGCAAAATTGAACCCCGTCAATGTTTTACTTTGGCGGTAATCGACAATTTTTGGTCAAATTATGACGTCACTTTTGCACCAAAAAGTTCTAATTCCCAAGGTTTTGCGAATTTTGCATGACTCCAAACAGGAAAGTTGTTCAGGATGCTCAACTTGGTCGATTTGCACCGTCAAAACGCGATTTCCAGAGTTGACTATTAGAAAAACAAGATGGCCGCTCTTCCCTTTTCCCTGCCCGGGGAATAAACTTTTTAATTTTCGTGGCACCCCGAAAAACCGAATTAGCGTGATTACTTCTTGCGGATACCCCACCCGAGTGTGCCGGTGCAAATTTGAACCCCCTCAATGTTTTACTTTGGCGGTAATCGACGATTTTTGGTCAAATTATGACGTCACTTTTGCACCAAAAAGTTGTAATTCCCAAGGTTTTGCGAATTTTGCATGACTCCACACAGGAAAGTTGTTCAGGATGCTCAACTTGATCGATTTGCACCGTCAAAACGCGGTTTCCAGAGTTGACTATAAGAAAAACAAGATGGCCGCTCTTCCCTTTTCCCTGCCCGGGGAATAACCTTTTTAATTTTCGAGGCACCCCGAAATCCGAATTAGCGTGATTACTTCTTGCGGATACCCCACCCGAGTGTGCCGGTGGAAATTTCAACCCCGTCAATGTTTTACTTTGGCGGTAATCGACAATTTTTGGTCAAATTATGACGTCACTTTTGCACCAAAAAGTTGTAATTCCCAAGGTTTTGCGAATTTTGCATGACTCCACACAGGAAAGTTGTTCAGGATGCTCAACTTGGTCGATTTGCACCGTCAAAACGCGATTTCCAGAGTTGACTATTAGAAAAACAAGATGGCCGCTCTTCCCTTTTTCCTCCCCGGGGAATAACCATTTTTTTTGTATTTTCGAGGCACCCCGAAATCCGAATTAGCGTGATTACTTCTTGCGGATACCCCACCCGAGTGTGCCGGTGCAAATTTCAACCCCCTCAATGTTTTACTTTGGCGGTAATCGACGATTTTTGGTCAAATTATGACGTCACTTTTGCACCAAAAAGTTGTAATTCCCAAGGTTTTGCGAATTTTGCATGACTCCAAACAGGAAAGTTGTTCAGGATGCTCAACTTGGTCGATTTGCACCGTCAAAACGCGATTTCCAGAGTTGACTATTAGAAAAACAAGATGGCCGCTCTTCCCTTTTCCCTGCCCGGGGAATAAACTTTTTAATTTTCGTGGCACCCCGAAAAACCGAATTAGCGTGATTACTTCTTGCGGATACCCCACCCGAGTGTGCCGGTGCAAATTTGAACCCCCTCAATGTTTTACTTTGGCGGTAATCGACGATTTTTGGTCAAATTATGACGTCACTTTTGCACCAAAAAGTTGTAATTCCCAAGGTTTTGCGAATTTTGCATGACTCCACACAGGAAAGTTGTTCAGGATGCTCAACTTGATCGATTTGCACCGTCAAAACGCGGTTTCCAGAGTTGACTATAAGAAAAACAAGATGGCCGCTCTTCCCTTTTCCCTGCCCGGGGAATAACCTTTTTAATTTTCGAGGCACCCCGAAATCCGAACTAGCGTGATTACTTCTTGCGGATACCCCACCCGAGTGTGCCGGTGCAAATTTCAACCCCCTCAATGTTTTACTTTGGCGGTAATCGACGATTTTTGGTCAAATTATGACGTCACTTTTGCACCAAAAAGTTGTAATTCCCAAGGTTTTGCGAATTTTGCATGACTCCAAACAGGAAAGTTGTTCAGGATGCTCAACTTGGTCGATTTGCACCGTCAAAACGCGATTTCCAGAGTTGACTATTAGAAAAACAAGATGGCCGCTCTTCCCTTTTCCCTGCCCGGGGAATAAACTTTTTAATTTTCGTGGCACCCCGAAAAACCGAATTAGCGTGATTACTTCTTGCGGATACCCCACCCGAGTGTGCCGGTGCAAATTTGAACCCCCTCAATGTTTTACTTTGGCGGTTATCGACGATTTTTGGTCAAATTATGACGTCACTTTTGCACCAAAAAGTTGTAATTCCCAAGGTTTTGCGAATTTTGCATGACTCCACACAGGAAAGTTGTTTAGGATGCTCAACTTGATCGATTTGCACCGTCAAAACGCGGTTTCCAGAGTTGACTATAAGAAAAACAAGATGACCGCTCTTCCCTTTTCCCTGCCCGGGGAATAACCTTTTTAATTTTCGAGGCACCCCGAAATCCGAATTAGCGTGATTACTTCTTGCGGATACCCCACCCGAGTGTGCCGGTGCAAATTTCAACCCCGTCAATGTTTTACTTTGGCGGTAATCGACAATTTTTTGTCAAATTATGACGTCACTTTTGCACCAAAAAGTTGTAATTCCCAAGGTTTTGCGAATTTTGCATGACTCCACACAGGAAAGTTGTTCAGGATGCTCAACTTGGTCGATTTGCACCGTCAAAACGCGATTTCCAGAGTTGACTATTAGAAAAACAAGATGGCCGCTCTTCCCTTTTTCCTCCCCGGGGAATAACCATTTTTTTTGTATTTTCGAGGCACCCCGAAATCCGAATTAGCGTGATTACTTCTTGCGGATACCCCACCCGAGTGTGCCGGTGCAAATTTCAACCCCCTCAATGTTTTACTTTGGCGGTAATCGACAATTTTTGGTCAAATTATGACGTCACTTTTGCACCAAAAAGTTGTAATTCCCAAGGTTTTGCGAATTTTGCATGACTCCAAACAGGAAAGTTGTTCAGGATGCTCAACTTGGTCGATTTGCACCGTCAAAACGCGATTTCCAGAGTTGACTATTAGAAAAACAAGATGGCCGCTCTTCCCTTTTCCCTGCCCGGGGAATAAACTTTTTAATTTTCGTGGCACCCCGAAAAACCGAATTAGGGTGATTACTTCTTGCGGATACCCCACCCGAGTGTGCCGGTGCAAATTTGAACCCCCTCAATGTTTTACTTTGGCGGTAATCGACGATTTTTGGTCAAATTATGACGTCACTTTTGCACCAAAAAGTTGTAATTCCCAAGGTTTTGCGAATTTTGCATGACTCCACACAGGAAAGTTGTTCAGGATGCTCAACTTGGTCGATTTGCACCGTCAAAACGCGATTTCCAGAGTTGACTATTAGAAAAACAAGATGGCCGCTCTTCCCTTTTCCCTGCCCGGGGAATAAACTTTTTAATTTTCGTGGCACCCCGAAAAACCGAATTAGCGTGATTACTTCTTGCGGATACCCCACCCGAGTGTGCCGGTGCAAATTTGAACCCCCTCAATGTTTTACTTTGGCGGTAATCGACGATTTTTGGTCAAATTATGACGTCACTTTTGCACCAAAAAGTTGTAATTCCCAAGGTTTTGCGAATTTTGCATGACTCCACACAGGAAAGTTGTTCAGGATGCTCAACTTGGTCGATTTGCACCGTCAAAACGCGATTTCCAGAGTTGACTATTAGAAAAACAAGATGGCCGCTCTTCCCTTTTCCCTGACGGGGAATAAACTTTTTAATTTTCGTGGCACCCCGAAAAACCGAATTAGCGTGATTACTTCTTGCGGATACCCCACCCGAGTGTGCCGGTGCAAATTTGAACCCCCTCAATGTTTTACTTTGGCGGTAATCGACGATTTTTGGTCAAATTATGACGTCACTTTTGCACAAAAAAAGTTGTAATTCCCAAGGTTTTGCGAATTTTGCATGACTCCAAACAGGAAAGTTGTTCAGGATGCTCAACTTGGTCGATTTGCACCGTCAAAACGCGATTTCCAGAGTTGACTATTAGAAAAACAAGATGGCCGCTCTTCCCTTTTCCCTGCCCGGGGAATAACCTTTTTAATTTTCGAGGCACCCCGAAATCCGAATTAGCGTGATTACTTCTTGCGGATACCCCACCCGAGTGTGCCGGTGCAAATTTCAACCCCCTCAATGTTTTACTTTGGCTGTAATCGACGATTTTTGGTCAAATTATGACGTCACTTTTGCACCAAAAAGTTGTAATTCCCAAGGTTTTGCGAATTTTGCATGACTCCAAACAGGAAAGTTGTTCAGGATGCTCAACTTGGTCGATTTGCACCGTCAAAACGCGATTTCCAGAGTTGACTATTAGCTAAAACAAGATGGCCGCTCTTCCCTTTTCCCTGCCCGGGGAATAAACTTTTTAATTTTCGTGGCACCCCGAAAAACCGAATTAGCGTGATTACTTCTTGCGGATACCCCACCCGAGTGTGCCGGTGCAAATTTGAACCCCCTTAATGTTTTACTTTGGCGGTAATCGACGATTTTTGGTCAAATTATGACGTCACTTTTGCACCAAAAAGTTGTAATTCCCAAGGTTTTGCGAATTTTGCATGACTCCACACAGGAAAGTTGTTCAGGATGCTCAACTTGGTCGATTTGCACCGTCAAAACGCGATTTCCAGAGTTGACTATTAGAAAAACAAGATGGCCGCTCTGCCTTTTTCCCTGCCAGGGGAATAAACTTTTTAATTTTCGTGGCACCCCGAAAAACCGAATTAGCGTGATTACTTCTTGCGGATACCCCACCCGAGTGTGCCGGTGCAAATTTGAACCCCGTCAATGTTTTACTTTGGCGATAATCGACGATTTTTGGTCAAATTATGACGTCACTTTTGCACCAAAAAGTTGTAATTCCCAAGGTTTTGCGAATTTTGCATGACTCCACACAGGAAAGTTGTTCAGGATGCTCAACTTGGTCGATTTGCACCGTCAAAACGCGATTTCCAGAGTTGACTATTAGAAAAACAAGATGGCCGCTCTTCCCTTTTTCCTGCCCGGGGAATAACCTTTTTAATTTTCGAGGCACCCCGAAAAGCCGAATTAGCGTGATTACTTCTTGCGGATACCCCACCCGAGTGTGCCCGTGCAAATTTGAACCCCGTCAATGTTTTCTTTGGCGGTAATCGACGATTTTTGGTCAAATTATGACGTCACTTTTGCACCAAAATGTTGTAATTCCCAAGGTTTTGCGATTTTTGCATGACTCCACACAGGAAAGTTGTTCAGGATGCTCAACTTGGTCGATTTGCACCGTCAAAACGCGATTTCCAGAGTTGACTATTAGAAAAACAAGATGGCCGCTCTTCCCTTTTCCCTGCCCGGGGAATAACCTTTTTAATTTTCGAGGCACCCCGAAAAGCCGAATTAGCGTGATTACTTCTTGCGGATACCCCACCCGAGTGTGCCCGTGCAAATTTGAACCCCGTCAATGTTTTACTTTGGCGGTAATCGACGATTTTTGGTCAAATTATGACGTCACTTTTGCACCAAAAAGTTGTATTTCCCTAGGTTTTGCAAATTTTGCATGACTCCACACAGGAAAGTTGTTCAGGATGCTCAACTTGATCGATTTGCACCGTCAAAACGCGGTTTCCAGAGTTGACTATAAGAAAAACAAGATGGCCGCTCTTCCCTTTTCCCTGCCCGGGGAATAACCTTTTTAATTTTCGAGGCACCCCGAAATCCGAATTACCGTGATTACTTCTTGCGGATACCCCACCCGAGTGTGCCCGTGCAAATTTCAACCCCCTCAATGTTTTACTTTGGCGGTAATCGACGATTTTTGGTCAAATTATGACGTCACTTATGCACCAAAAAGTTGTAATTCCCAAGGTTTTGCGAATTTTGCATGACTCCAAACAGGAAAGTTGTTCAGGATGCTCAACTTGGTCGATTTGCACCGTCAAAACGCGATTTCCAGAGTTGACTATTAGAAAAACAAGAGGGCCGCTCTTCCCTTTTCCCTGCCCGGGGAATAAACTTTTTAATTTTCGTGGCACCCCGAAAAACCGAATTTGCGTGATTACTTCTTGCGGATACCCCACCCGAGTGTGCCGGTGCAAATTTGAACCCCGTCAATGATTTACTTTGGCGGTAATCGACGATTTTTGGTCAAGTTATGACGTCACTTTTGCACCAAAAAGTTGTAATTCCCTAGGTGTTGCGAATTTTGCATGACTCCACACAGGAAAATTGTTCAGGATGCTCAACTTGGTCGATTTGCACCGTCAAAACGCGATTTCCAGAGTTAACTATTAGAAAAACAAGATGGCCGCTCTTCCCTTTTTCCTGCCCGGGGAATAACCTTTTTAATTTTCGTGGCACCCCGAAAAACCGAATTAGCGTGATTACTTCTTGCGGATACCCCACCCGAGTGTGCCGGTGCAAATTTGAACCCGTGAATGTTTTACTTTGGCGGTAACCGACGATTTTTGGTCAAATTATGACGTCACTTTTGCACCAAAAAGTTGTAATTCCCAAGGTTTTGCGAATTTTGCATGACTCCACACAGGAAAGTTGTTCAGGATGCTCAACTTGGTCGATTTGCACTTTCAAAACGCGATTTCCAGAGTTGACTATTAGAAAAACAAGACGGCCGCTCTTCCCTTTTCCCTGCCCGGGGAATAACCTTTTTAATTTTCGAGGCACCCCGAAATCCGAATTACCGTGATTACTTCTTGCGGATACCCCACCCGAGTGTGCCGGTGCAAATTTGAACCCCTTCAATGTTTTACTTTGGCGGTAATCGACGATTTTGGGTCAAATTATGACGTCACTTTTGCACCAAAAAGTTGTAATTCCCTAGGTTTTGCGAATTTTGCATGACTCCACACAGGAAAGTTGTTCAGGATGCTCAACTTGATCGATTTGCACCGTCAAAACGCGGTTTCCAGAGTTGACTATAAGAAAAACAAGATGGCCGCTCTTCCCTTTTCCCTGCCCGGGGAATAACCTTTTTAATTTTCGAGGCACCCCGAAATCCGAATTACCGTGATTACTTCTTGCGGATACCCCACCCGAGTGTGCCGGTGCAAATTTCAACCCCCTCAATGTTTTACTTTGTCGGTAATCGACGATTTTTGGTCAAGTTATGACGTCACTTTTGCACCAAAAAGTTGTAATTCCCAAGGTTTTGCGAATTTTGCATGACTCCACACAGGAAAGTTGTTCAGGATGCTCAACTTGGTCGATTTGCACCGTCAAAACGCGATTTCCAGAGTTGACTATTAGAAAAACAAGATGGCCGCTCTTCCCTTTTCCCTGCCCGGGGAATAACCTTTTTATATTTCGTGGCACCCCGAAAAACCGAATTAGCGTGATTACTTCTTGCGGATACCCCACCCGAGTGTGCCGGTGCAAATTTGAACCCCGTCAATGTTTTACTTTGGCGGTAATCGACGATTTTTGGTCAAATTATGACGTCACTTTTGCACCAAAAAGTTGTAATTCCCAAGGTTTTGCGAATTTTGCATGACTCCACACAGGAAAGTTGTTCAGGATGCTCAACTTGGTCGATTTGCACCGTCAAAGCGCGATTTCCAGAGTTGACTATTAGAAAAACAAGATGGCCGCTCTTCCCTTTTTCCTGCCCGGGGAATAACCTTTTTAATTTTCGAGGCACCCCGAAAAGCCGAATTAGCGTGATTACTTCTTACGGATACCCCACCCGAGTGTGCCGGTGCAAATTTGAAGCACGCCAATGATTTACTTTGGCGGTAATCGACGATTTTTGGTCAAGTTATGACGTCACTTTTGCACCAAAAAGTTGTTATTCATAAGGTTTTGCGAATTTTGCATGACTCCACACAGGAAAATTGTTCAGGATGCTCAACTTGGTCGATTTGCACCGTCAAAACGCGATTTCCAGAGTTGACTATTAGAAAAACAAGATGGCTGCTCTTCCCTGTTACCTGGCCGGGGAATAAACTTTTTAATTTTCGTGGCACCCCGAAAAACTGAATTAGCGTGATTACTTCTTGCGGATACCCCACCCGAGTGTGCCGGTGCAAATTTGAACCCGTCAATGTTTTACTTTGGCGGTAATCGACGATTTTTGGTCAAATTATGACGTCACTTTTGCACCAAAAAGTTGTAATTCCCAAGGTTTTGCGAATTTTGCATGACTCCACACAGGAAAGTTGTTCAGGATGCTCAACTTGGTCGATTTGCACCGTCAAAACGCGATTTCCAGAGTTGACTATTAGAAAAAAAAGATGGCCGCTCTTCCCTTTTCCCTGCCCGGGGAATAAACTTTTTAATTTTCGTGGCATCCCGAAAAACCGAATTAGCGTGATTACTTCTTGCGGATACCCCACCCGAGTGTGCCGGTGCAAATTTGAACCCCTTCAATGTTTTACTTTGACGGTAATCGACGATTTTTGGTCAAATTATGACGTCACTTTTGCACCAAAAAGTTGTAATTCCCAAGGTTTTGCGAATTTTGCATGACTCCACACAGGAAAGTTGTTCAGGATGCTCAACTTGGTCGATTTGCACTTTCAAAACGCGATTTCCAGAGTTGACTATTAGAAAAACAAGATGGCCGCTCTTCCCTTTTCCCTGCCCGGGGAATAACCTTTTTAATTTTCGAGGCACCCCGAAATCCGAATTACCGTGATTACTTCTTGCGGATACCCCACCCGAGTGTGCCGGTGCAAATTTGAACCCCTTCAATGTTTTACTTTGGCGGTAATCGACGATTTTGGGTCAAATTATGACGTCACTTTTGCACCAAAAAGTTGTAATTCCCTAGGTTTTGCGAATTTTGCATGACTCCACACAGGAAAGTTGTTCAGGATGCTCAACTTGATCGATTTGCACCGTCAAAACGCGGTTTCCAGAGTTGACTATAAGAAAAACAAGATGGCCGCTCTTCCCTTTTCCCTGCCAGGGGAATAACCTTTTTAATTTTGGAGTCACCCCGAAATCCGAATTAGCGTGATTACTTCTTGCGGATACCCCACCCGAGTGTGCCGGTGCAAATTTCAACCCCCTCAATGTTTTACTTTGTCGGTAATCGACGATTTTTGGTCAAGTTATGACGTCACTTTTGCACCAAAAAGTTGTAATTCCCAAGGTTTTGCGAATTTTGCATGACTCCACACAGGAAAGTTGTTCAGGATGCTCAACTTGGTCGATTTGCACCGTCAAAACGCGGTTTCCAGAGTTGACTATAAGAAAAACAAGATGGCCGCTCTTCCCTTTTCCCTGCCCGGGGAATAACCTTTTTAATTTTCGAGGCACCCCGAAATCCGAATTACCGTGATTACTTCTTGCGGATACCCCACCCGAGTGTGCCCGTGCAAATTTCAACCCCCTCAATGTTTTACTTTGGCGGTAATCGACGATTTTTGGTCAAATTATGACGTCACTTATGCACCAAAAAGTTGTAATTCCCAAGGTTTTGCGAATTTTGCATGACTCCAAACAGGAAAGTTGTTCAGGATGCTCAACTTGGTCGATTTGCACCGTCAAAACGCGATTTCCAGAGTTGACTATTAGAAAAACAAGAGGGCCGCTCTTCCCTTTTCCCTGCCCGGGGAATAAACTTTTTAATTTTCGTGGCACCCCGAAAAACCGAATTAGCGTGATTACTTCTTGCGGATACCCCACCCGAGTGTGCCGGTGCAAATTTGAACCCCCTCAATGTTTTACTTTGGCGGTAATCGACGATTTTTGGTCAAATTATGACGTCACTTTTGCACCAAAAAGTTGTAATTCCCAAGGTTTTGCGAATTTTGCATGACTCCACACAGGAAAGTTGTTCAGGATGCTCAACTTGGTCGATTTGCACCGTCAAAACGCGATTTCCAGAGTTGACTATTAGAAAAACAAGATGGCCGCTCTTCCCTTTTCCCTGCCCGGGGAATAAACTTTTTAATTTTCGTGGCACCCCGAAAAACCGAATTTGCGTGATTACTTCTTGCGGATACCCCACCCGAGTGTGCCGGTGCAAATTTGAACCCCGTCAATGATTTACTTTGGCGGTAATCGACGATTTTTGGTCAAGTTATGACGTCACTTTTGCACCAAAAAGTTGTAATTCCCTAGGTGTTGCGAATTTTGCATGACTCCACACAGGAAAATTGTTCAGGATGCTCAACTTGGTCGATTTGCACCGTCAAAACGCGATTTCCAGAGTTAACTATTAGAAAAACAAGATGGCCGCTCTTCCCTTTTTCCTGCCCGGGGAATAACCTTTTTAATTTTCGTGGCACCCCGAAAAACCGAATTAGCGTGATTACTTCTTGCGGATACCCCACCCGAGTGTGCCGGTGCAAATTTGAACCCGTCAATGTTTTACTTTGGCGGTAACCGACGATTTTTGGTCAAATTATGACGTCACTTTTGCACCAAAAAGTTGTAATTCCCAAGGTTTTGCGAATTTTGCATGACTCCACACAGGAAAGTTGTTCAGGATGCTCAACTTGGTCGATTTGCACTTTCAAAACGCGATTTCCAGAGTTGACTATTAGAAAAACAAGACGGCCGCTCTTCCCTTTTCCCTGCCCGGGGAATAACCTTTTTAATTTTCGAGGCACCCCGAAATCCGAATTACCGTGATTACTTCTTGCGGATACCCCACCCGAGTGTGCCGGTGCAAATTTGAACCCCTTCAATGTTTTACTTTGGCGGTAATCGACGATTTTGGGTCAAATTATGACGTCACTTTTGCACCAAAAAGTTGTAATTCCCTAGGTTTTGCGAATTTTGCATGACTCCACACAGGAAAGTTGTTCAGGATGCTCAACTTGATCGATTTGCACCGTCAAAACGCGGTTTCCAGAGTTGACTATAAGAAAAACAAGATGGCCGCTCTTCCCTTTTCCCTGCCCGGGGAATAACCTTTTTAATTTTCGAGGCACCCCGAAATCCGAATTACCGTGATTACTTCTTGCGGATACCCCACCCGAGTGTGCCGGTGCAAATTTCAACCCCCTCAATGTTTTACTTTGTCGGTAATCGACGATTTTTGGTCAAGTTATGACGTCACTTTTGCACCAAAAAGTTGTAATTCCCAAGGTTTTGCGAATTTTGCATGACTCCACACAGGAAAGTTGTTCAGGATGCTCAACTTGGTCGATTTGCACCGTCAAAACGCGATTTCCAGAGTTGACTATTAGAAAAACAAGATGGCCGGTCTTCCCTTTTCCCTGCCCGGGGAATAACCTTTTTATATTTCGTGGCACCCCGAAAAACCGAATTAGCGTGATTACTTCTTGCGGATACCCCACCCGAGTGTGCCGGTGCAAATTTGAACCCCGTCAATGTTTTACTTTGGCGGTAATCGACGATTTTTGGTCAAATTATGACGTCACTTTTGCACCAAAAAGTTGTAATTCCCAAGGTTTTGCGAATTTTGCATGACTCCACACAGGAAAGTTGTTCAGGATGCTCAACTTGGTCGATTTGCACCGTCAAAGCGCGATTTCCAGAGTTGACTATTAGAAAAACAAGATGGCCGCTCTTCCCTTTTTCCTGCCCGGGGAATAACCTTTTTAATTTTCGAGGCACCCCGAAAAGCCGAATTAGCGTGATTACTTCTTACGGATACCCCACCCGAGTGTGCCGGTGCAAATTTGAAGCACGCCAATGATTTACTTTGGCGGTAATCGACGATTTTTGGTCAAGTTATGACGTCACTTTTGCACCAAAAAGTTGTTATTCATAAGGTTTTGCGAATTTTGCATGACTCCACACAGGAAAATTGTTCAGGATGCTCAACTTGGTCGATTTGCACCGTCAAAACGCGATTTCCAGAGTTGACTATTAGAAAAACAAGATGGCTGCTCTTCCCTGTTACCTGGCCGGGGAATAAACTTTTTAATTTTCGTGGCACCCCGAAAAACTGAATTAGCGTGATTACTTCTTGCGGATACCCCACCCGAGTGTGCCGGTGCAAATTTGAACCCGTCAATGTTTTACTTTGGCGGTAATCGACGATTTTTGGTCAAATTATGACGTCACTTTTGCACCAAAAAGTTGTAATTCCCAAGGTTTTGCGAATTTTGCATGACTCCACACAGGAAAGTTGTTCAGGATGCTCAACTTGGTCGATTTGCACCGTCAAAACGCGATTTCCAGAGTTGACTATTAGAAAAAAAAGATGGCCGCTCTTCCCTTTTCCCTGCCCGGGGAATAAACTTTTTAATTTTCGTGGCATCCCGAAAAACCGAATTAGCGTGATTACTTCTTGCGGATACCCCACCCGAGTGTGCCGGTGCAAATTTGAACCCCTTCAATGTTTTACTTTGACGGTAATCGACGATTTTTGGTCAAATTATGACGTCACTTTTGCACCAAAAAGTTGTAATTCCCAAGGTTTTGCGAATTTTGCATGACTCCACACAGGAAAGTTGTTCAGGACGCTCAACTTGGTCGATTTGCACTTTCAAAACGCGATTTCCAGAGTTGACTATTAGAAAAACAAGATGGCCGCTCTTCCCTTTTCCCTGCCCGGGGAATAACCTTTTTAATTTTCGAGGCACCCCGAAATCCGAATTACCGTGATTACTTCTTGCGGATACCCCACCCGAGTGTGCCGGTGCAAATTTGAACCCCTTCAATGTTTTACTTTGGCGGTAATCGACGATTTTGGGTCAAATTATGACGTCACTTTTGCACCAAAAAGTTGTAATTCCCTAGGTTTTGCGAATTTTGCATGACTCCACACAGGAAAGTTGTTCAGGATGCTCAACTTGATCGATTTGCACCGTCAAAACGCGGTTTCCAGAGTTGACTATAAGAAAAACAAGATGGCCGCTCTTCCCTTTTCCCTGCCAGGGGAATAACCTTTTTAATTTTGGAGTCACCCCGAAATCCGAATTAGCGTGATTACTTCTTGCGGATACCCCACCCGAGTGTGCCGGTGCAAATTTCAACCCCCTCAATGTTTTACTTTGTCGGTAATCGACGATTTTTGGTCAAGTTATGACGTCACTTTTGCACCAAAAAGTTGTAATTCCCAAGGTTTTGCGAATTTTGCATGACTCCACACAGGAAAGTTGTTCAGGATGCTCAACTTGGTCGATTTGCACCGTCAAAACGCGGTTTCCAGAGTTGACTATAAGAAAAACAAGATGGCCGCTCTTCCCTTTTCCCTGCCCGGGGAATAACCTTTTTAATTTTCGAGGCACCCCGAAATCCGAATTACCGTGATTACTTCTTGCGGATACCCCACCCGAGTGTGCCCGTGCAAATTTCAACCCCCTCAATGTTTTACTTTGGCGGTAATCGACGATTTTTGGTCAAATTATGACGTCACTTATGCACCAAAAAGTTGTAATTCCCAAGGTTTTGCGAATTTTGCATGACTCCAAACAGGAAAGTTGTTCAGGATGCTCAACTTGGTCGATTTGCACCGTAAAAACGCGATTTCCAGAGTTGACTATTAGAAAAACAAGAGGGCCGCTCTTCCCTTTTCCCTGCCCGGGGAATAAACTTTTTAATTTTCGTGGCACCCCGAAAAACCGAATTAGCGTGATTACTTCTTGCGGATACCCCACCCGAGTGTGCCGGTGCAAATTTGAACCCCCTCAATGTTTTACTTTGGCGGTAATCGACGATTTTTGGTCAAATTATGACGTCACTTTTGCACCAAAAAGTTGTAATTCCCAAGGTTTTGCGAATTTTGCATGACTCCACACAGGAAAGTTGTTCAGGATGCTCAACTTGGTCGATTTGCACCGTCAAAACGCGATTTCCAGAGTTGACTATTAGAAAAACAAGATGGCCGCTCTTCCCTTTTCCCTGCCCGGGGAATAAACTTTTTAATTTTCGTGGCACCCCGAAAAACCGAATTTGCGTGATTACTTCTTGCGGATACCCCACCCGAGTGTGCCGGTGCAAATTTGAACCCCGTCAATGATTTACTTTGGCGGTAATCGACGATTTTTGGTCAAGTTATGACGTCACTTTTGCACCAAAAAGTTGTAATTCCCTAGGTGTTGCGAATTTTGCATGACTCCACACAGGAAAATTGTTCAGGATGCTCAACTTGGTCGATTTGCACCGTCAAAACGCGATTTCCAGAGTTAACTATTAGAAAAACAAGATGGCCGCTCTTCCCTTTTTCCTGCCCGGGGAATAACCTTTTTAATTTTCGTGGCACCCCGAAAAACCGAATTAGCGTGATTACTTCTTGCGGATACCCCACCCGAGTGTGCCGGTGCAAATTTGAACCCGTCAATGTTTTACTTTGGCGGTAACCGACGATTTTTGGTCAAATTATGACGTCACTTTTGCACCAAAAAGTTGTAATTCCCTAGGTTTTGCGAATTTTGCATGACTCCACACAGGAAAGTTGTTCAGGATGCTCAACTTGGTCGATTTGCACTTTCAAAACGCGATTTCCAGAGTTGACTATTAGAAAAACAAGACGGCCGCTCTTCCCTTTTCCCTGCCCGGGGAATAACCTTTTTAATTTTCGAGGCACCCCGAAATCCGAATTACCGTGATTACTTCTTGCGGATACCCCACCCGAGTGTGCCGGTGCAAATTTGAACCCCGTCAATGTTTTACTTTGGCGGTAATCGACGATTTTTGGTCAAATTATGACGTCACTTTTGCACCAAAAAGTTGTAATTCCCAAGGTTTTGCGAATTTTGCATGACTCCACACAGGAAAGTTGTTCAGGATGCTCAACTTGGTCGATTTGCACCGTCAAAGCGCGATTTCCAGAGTTGACTATTAGAAAAACAAGATGGCCGCTCTTCCCTTTTTCCTGCCCGGGGAATAACCTTTTTAATTTTCGAGGCACCCCGAAAAGCCGAATTAGCGTGATTACTTCTTACGGATACCCCACCCGAGTGTGCCGGTGCAAATTTGAAGCACGCCAATGATTTACTTTGGCGGTAATCGACGATTTTTGGTCAAGTTATGACGTCACTTTTGCACCAAAAAGTTGTTATTCATAAGGTTTTGCGAATTTTGCATGACTCCACACAGGAAAATTGTTCAGGATGCTCAACTTGGTCGATTTGCACCGTCAAAACGCGATTTCCAGAGTTGACTATTAGAAAAACAAGATGGCTGCTCTTCCCTGTTACCTGGCCGGGGAATAAACTTTTTAATTTTCGTGGCACCCCGAAAAACTGAATTAGCGTGATTACTTCTTGCGGATACCCCACCCGAGTGTGCCGGTGCAAATTTGAACCCGTCAATGTTTTACTTTGGCGGTAATCGACGATTTTTGGTCAAATTATGACGTCACTTTTGCACCAAAAAGTTGTAATTCCCAAGGTTTTGCGAATTTTGCATGACTCCACACAGGAAAGTTGTTCAGGATGCTCAACTTGGTCGATTTGCACCGTCAAAACGCGATTTCCAGAGTTGACTATTAGAAAAAAAAGATGGCCGCTCTTCCCTTTTCCCTGCCCGGGGAATAAACTTTTTAATTTTCGTGGCATCCCGAAAAACCGAATTAGCGTGATTACTTCTTGCGGATACCCCACCCGAGTGTGCCGGTGCAAATTTGAACCCCTTCAATGTTTTACTTTGACGGTAATCGACGATTTTTGGTCAAATTATGACGTCACTTTTGCACCAAAAAGTTGTAATTCCCAAGGTTTTGCGAATTTTGCATGACTCCACACAGGAAAGTTGTTCAGGATGCTCAACTTGGTCGATTTGCACTTTCAAAACGCGATTTCCAGAGTTGACTATTAGAAAAACAAGATGGCCGCTCTTCCCTTTTCCCTGCCCGGGGAATAACCTTTTTAATTTTCGAGGCACCCCGAAATCCGAATTACCGTGATTACTTCTTGCGGATACCCCACCCGAGTGTGCCGGTGCAAATTTGAACCCCTTCAATGTTTTACTTTGGCGGTAATCGACGATTTTGGGTCAAATTATGACGTCACTTTTGCACCAAAAAGTTGTAATTCCCTAGGTTTTGCGAATTTTGCATGACTCCACACAGGAAAGTTGTTCAGGATGCTCAACTTGATCGATTTGCACCGTCAAAACGCGGTTTCCAGAGTTGACTATAAGAAAAACAAGATGGCCGCTCTTCCCTTTTCCCTGCCAGGGGAATAACCTTTTTAATTTTGGAGTCACCCCGAAATCCGAATTAGCGTGATTACTTCTTGCGGATACCCCACCCGAGTGTGCCGGTGCAAATTTCAACCCCCTCAATGTTTTACTTTGTCGGTAATCGACGATTTTTGGTCAAGTTATGACGTCACTTTTGCACCAAAAAGTTGTAATTCCCAAGGTTTTGCGAATTTTGCATGACTCCACACAGGAAAGTTGTTCAGGATGCTCAACTTGGTCGATTTGCACCGTCAAAACGCGGTTTCCAGAGTTGACTATAAGAAAAACAAGATGGCCGCTCTTCCCTTTTCCCTGCCCGGGGAATAACCTTTTTAATTTTCGAGGCACCCCGAAATCCGAATTACCGTGATTACTTCTTGCGGATACCCCACCCGAGTGTGCCCGTGCAAATTTCAACCCCCTCAATGTTTTACTTTGGCGGTAATCGACGATTTTTGGTCAAATTATGACGTCACTTATGCACCAAAAAGTTGTAATTCCCAAGGTTTTGCGAATTTTGCATGACTCCAAACAGGAAAGTTGTTCAGGATGCTCAACTTGGTCGATTTGCACCGTCAAAACGCGATTTCCAGAGTTGACTATTAGAAAAACAAGAGGGCCGCTCTTCCCTTTTCCCTGCCCGGGGAATAAACTTTTTAATTTTCGTGGCACCCCGAAAAACCGAATTAGCGTGATTACTTCTTGCGGATACCCCACCCGAGTGTGCCGGTGCAAATTTGAACCCCCTCAATGTTTTACTTTGGCGGTAATCGACGATTTTTGGTCAAATTATGACGTCACTTTTGCACCAAAAAGTTGTAATTCCCAAGGTTTTGCGAATTTTGCATGACTCCACACAGGAAAGTTGTTCAGGATGCTCAACTTGGTCGATTTGCACCGTCAAAACGCGATTTCCAGAGTTGACTATTAGAAAAACAAGATGGCCGCTCTTCCCTTTTCCCTGCCCGGGGAATAAACTTTTTAATTTTCGTGGCACCCCGAAAAACCGAATTTGCGTGATTACTTCTTGCGGATACCCCACCCGAGTGTGCCGGTGCAAATTTGAACCCCGTCAATGATTTACTTTGGCGGTAATCGACGATTTTTGGTCAAGTTATGACGTCACTTTTGCACCAAAAAGTTGTAATTCCCTAGGTGTTGCGAATTTTGCATGACTCCACACAGGAAAATTGTTCAGGATGCTCAACTTGGTCGATTTGCACCGTCAAAACGCGATTTCCAGAGTTAACTATTAGAAAAACAAGATGGCCGCTCTTCCCTTTTTCCTGCCCGGGGAATAACCTTTTTAATTTTCGTGGCACCCCGAAAAACCGAATTAGCGTGATTACTTCTTGCGGATACCCCACCCGAGTGTGCCGGTGCAAATTTGAACCCGTCAATGTTTTACTTTGGCGGTAACCGACGATTTTTGGTCAAATTATGACGTCACTTTTGCACCAAAAAGTTGTAATTCCCTAGGTTTTGCGAATTTTGCATGACTCCACACAGGAAAGTTGTTCAGGATGCTCAACTTGGTCGATTTGCACTTTCAAAACGCGATTTCCAGAGTTGACTATTAGAAAAACAAGACGGCCGCTCTTCCCTTTTCCCTGCCCGGGGAATAACCTTTTTAATTTTCGAGGCACCCCGAAATCCGAATTACCGTGATTACTTCTTGCGGATACCCCACCCGAGTGTGCCGGTGCAAATTTGAACCCCTTCAATGTTTTACTTTGGCGGTAATCGACGATTTTGGGTCAAATTATGACGTCACTTTTGCACCAAAAAGTTGTAATTCCCTAGGTTTTGCGAATTTTGCATGACTCCACACAGGAAAGTTGTTCAGGATGCTCAACTTGATCGATTTGCACCGTCAAAACGCGGTTTCCAGAGTTGACTATAAGAAAAACAAGATGGCCGCTCTTCCCTTTTCCCTGCCCGGGGAATAACCTTTTTAATTTTCGAGGCACCCCGAAATCCGAATTACCGTGATTACTTCTTGCGGATACCCCACCCGAGTGTGCCGGTGCAAATTTCAACCCCCTCAATGTTTTACTTTGTCGGTAATCGACGATTTTTGGTCAAGTTATGACGTCACTTTTGCACCAAAAAGTTGTAATTCCCAAGGTTTTGCGAATTTTGCATGACTCCACACAGGAAAGTTGTTCAGGATGCTCAACTTGGTCGATTTGCACCGTCAAAACGCGATTTCCAGAGTTGACTATTAGAAAAACAAGATGGCCGCTCTTCCCTTTTCCCTGCCCGGGGAATAACCTTTTTATATTTCGTGGCACCCCGAAAAACCGAATTAGCGTGATTACTTCTTGCGGATACCCCACCCGAGTGTGCCGGTGCAAATTTGAACCCCGTCAATGTTTTACTTTGGCGGTAATCGACGATTTTTGGTCAAATTATGACGTCACTTTTGCACCAAAAAGTTGTAATTCCCAAGGTTTTGCGAATTTTGCATGACTCCACACAGGAAAGTTGTTCAGGATGCTCAACTTGGTCGATTTGCACCGTCAAAGCGCGATTTCCAGAGTTGACTATTAGAAAAACAAGATGGCCGCTCTTCCCTTTTTCCTGCCCGGGGAATAACCTTTTTAATTTTCGAGGCACCCCGAAAAGCCGAATTAGCGTGATTACTTCTTACGGATACCCCACCCGAGTGTGCCGGTGCAAATTTGAAGCACGCCAATGATTTACTTTGGCGGTAATCGACGATTTTTGGTCAAGTTATGACGTCACTTTTGCACCAAAAAGTTGTTATTCATAAGGTTTTGCGAATTTTGCATGACTCCACACAGGAAAATTGTTCAGGATGCTCAACTTGGTCGATTTGCACCGTCAAAACGCGATTTCCAGAGTTGACTATTAGAAAAACAAGATGGCTGCTCTTCCCTGTTACCTGGCCGGGGAATAAACTTTTTAATTTTCGTGGCACCCCGAAAAACTGAATTAGCGTGATTACTTCTTGCGGATACCCCACCCGAGTGTGCCGGTGCAAATTTGAACCCGTCAATGTTTTACTTTGGCGGTAATCGACGATTTTTGGTCAAATTATGACGTCACTTTTGCACCAAAAAGTTGTAATTCCCAAGGTTTTGCGAATTTTGCATGACTCCACACAGGAAAGTTGTTCAGGATGCTCAACTTGGTCGATTTGCACCGTCAAAACGCGATTTCCAGAGTTGACTATTAGAAAAAAAAGATGGCCGCTCTTCCCTTTTCCCTGCCCGGGGAATAAACTTTTTAATTTTCGTGGCATCCCGAAAAACCGAATTAGCGTGATTACTTCTTGCGGATACCCCACCCGAGTGTGCCGGTGCAAATTTGAACCCCTTCAATGTTTTACTTTGACGGTAATCGACGATTTTTGGTCAAATTATGACGTCACTTTTGCACCAAAAAGTTGTAATTCCCAAGGTTTTGCGAATTTTGCATGACTCCACACAGGAAAGTTGTTCAGGATGCTCAACTTGGTCGATTTGCACTTTCAAAACGCGATTTCCAGAGTTGACTATTAGAAAAACAAGATGGCCGCTCTTCCCTTTTCCCTGCCCGGGGAATAACCTTTTTAATTTTCGAGGCACCCCGAAATCCGAATTACCGTGATTACTTCTTGCGGATACCCCACCCGAGTGTGCCGGTGCAAATTTGAACCCCTTCAATGTTTTACTTTGGCGGTAATCGACGATTTTGGGTCAAATTATGACGTCACTTTTGCACCAAAAAGTTGTAATTCCCTAGGTTTTGCGAATTTTGCATGACTCCACACAGGAAAGTTGTTCAGGATGCTCAACTTGATCGATTTGCACCGTCAAAACGCGGTTTCCAGAGTTGACTATAAGAAAAACAAGATGGCCGCTCTTCCCTTTTCCCTGCCAGGGGAATAACCTTTTTAATTTTGGAGTCACCCCGAAATCCGAATTAGCGTGATTACTTCTTGCGGATACCCCACCCGAGTGTGCCGGTGCAAATTTCAACCCCCTCAATGTTTTACTTTGTCGGTAATCGACGATTTTTGGTCAAGTTATGACGTCACTTTTGCACCAAAAAGTTGTAATTCCCAAGGTTTTGCGAATTTTGCATGACTCCACACAGGAAAGTTGTTCAGGATGCTCAACTTGGTCGATTTGCACCGTCAAAACGCGATTTCCAGAGTTGACTATTAGAAAAACAAGATGGCCGCTCTTCCCTTTTCCCTGCCCGGGGAATAACCTTTTTATATTTCGTGGCACCCCGAAAAGCCGAATTAGCGTGATTACTTCTTACGGATACCCCACCCGAGTGTGCCGGTGCAAATTTGAAGCACGCCAATGATTTACTTTGGCGGTAATCGACGATTTTTGGTCAAGTTATGACGTCACTTTTGCACCAAAAAGTTGTTATTCATAAGGTTTTGCGAATTTTGCATGACTCCACACAGGAAAATTGTTCAGGATGCTCAACTTGGTCGATTTGCACCGTCAAAACGCGATTTCCAGAGTTGACTATTAGAAAAACAAGATGGCTGCTCTTCCCTGTTACCTGGCCGGGGAATAAACTTTTTAATTTTCGTGGCACCCCGAAAAACCGAATTAGCGTGATTACTTCTTGCGGATACCCCACCCGAGTGTGCCGGTGCAAATTTGAACCCCTTCAATGTTTTACTTTGACGGTAATCGACGATTTTTGGTCAAATTATGACGTCACTTTTGCACCAAAAAGTTGTAATTCCCAAGGTTTTGCGAATTTTGCATGACTCCACACAGGAAAGTTGTTCAGGATGCTCAACTTAGTCGATTTGCACCGTCAAAACGCGATTTCCAGAGTTGACTATTAGAAAAACAAGATGGCCGCTCTTCCCTTTTTCCTGCCCGGGGAATAAACTTTTTAATTTTCGTGGCACCCCGAAAAACCGAATTAGCGTGATTACTTCTTGCGGATACCCCACCCGAGTGTGCCGGTGCAAATTTGAACCCCTTCAATGTTTTACTTTGACGGTAATCGACGATTTTTGGTCAAATTATGACGTCACTTTTGCACCAAAAAGTTGTAATTCCCAAGGTTTTGCGAATTTTGCATGACTCCACACAGGAAAGTTGTTCAGGATGCTCAACTTGGTCGATTTGCACTTTCAAAACGCGATTTCCAGAGTTGACTATTAGAAAAACAAGATGGCCGCTCTTCCCTTTTCCCTGCCCGGGGAATAACCTTTTTAATTTTCGAGGCACCCCGAAATCCGAATTACCGTGATTACTTCTTGCGGATACCCCACCCGAGTGTGCCGGTGCAAATTTGAACCCCTTCAATGTTTTACTTTGGCGGTAATCGACGATTTTGGGTCAAATTATGACGTCACTTTTGCACCAAAAAGTTGTAATTCCCTAGGTTTTGCGAATTTTGCATGACTCCACACAGGAAAGTTGTTCAGGATGCTCAACTTGATCGATTTGCACCGTAAAAACGCGGTTTCCAGAGTTGACTATAAGAAAAACAAGATGGCCGCTCTTCCCTTTTCCCTGCCCGGGGAATAACCTTTTTAATTTTCGAGGCACCCCGAAATCCGAATTAGCGTGATTACTTCTTGCGGATACCCCACCCGAGTGTGCCGGTGCAAATTTCAACCCCCTCAATGTTTTACTTTGTCGGTAATCGACGATTTTTGGTCAAGTTATGACGTCACTTTTGCACCAAAAAGTTGTAATTCCCAAGGTTTTGCGAATTTTGCATGACTCCACACAGGAAAGTTGTTCAGGATGCTCAACTTGGTCGATTTGCACCGTCAAAACGCGATTTCCAGAGTTGACTATTAGAAAAACAAGATGGCCGCTCTTCCCTTTTCCCTGCCCGGGGAATAAACTTTTTAATTTTCGTGGCACCCCGAAAAACCGAATTAGCGTGATTACTTCTTGCGGATACCCCACCCGAGTGTGCCGGTGCAAATTTGAACCACGTCAATGTTTTACTTTGGCGGTAATCGACAATTTTTGGTCAAATTATGACGTCACTTTTGCACCAAAAAGTTGTAATTCCCAAGGTTTTGCGAATTTTGCATGACTCCACACAGGAAAGTTGTTCAGGATGCTCAACTTGGTCGATTTGCACCGTCAAAACGCGATTTCCAGAGTTGACTATTAGAAAAACAAGATGGCCGCTCTTCCCTTTTCCCTGCCCGGGGAATAACCTTTTTATATTTCGTGGCACCCCGAAAAGCCGAATTAGAGTGATTACTTCTTACGGATACCCCACCCGAGTGTGCCGGTGCAAATTTGAAGCACGCCAATGATTTACTTTGGCGGTAATCGACGATTTTTGGTCAAGTTATGACGTCACTTTTGCACCAAAAAGTTGTTATTCATAAGGTTTTGCGAATTTTGCATGACTCCACACAGGAAAATTGTTCAGGATGCTCAACTTGGTCGATTTGCACCGTCAAAACGCGATTTCCAGAGTTGACTATTAGAAAAACAAGATGGCTGCTCTTCCCTGTTACCTGGCCGGGGAATAAACTTTTTAATTTTCGTGGCACCCCGAAAAACCGAATTAGCGTGATTACTTCTTGCGGATACCCCACCCGAGTGTGCCGGTGCAAATTTGAACCCCTTCAATGTTTTACTTTGACGGTAATCGACGATTTTTGGTCAAATTATGACGTCACTTTTGCACCAAAAAGTTGTAATTCCCAAGGTTTTGCGAATTTTGCATGACTCCACACAGGAAAGTTGTTCAGGATGCTCAACTTAGTCGATTTGCACCGTCAAAACGCGATTTCCAGAGTTGACTATTAGAAAAACAAGATGGCCGCTCTTCCCTTTTTCCTGCCCGGGGAATAAACTTTTTAATTTTCGTGGCACCCCGAAAAACCGAATTAGCGTGATTACTTCTTGCGGATACCCCACCCGAGTGTGCCGGTGCAAATTTGAACCCCTTCAATGTTTTACTTTGACGGTAATCGACGATTTTTGGTCAAATTATGACGTCACTTTTGCACCAAAAAGTTGTAATTCCCAAGGTTTTGCGAATTTTGCATGACTCCACACAGGAAAGTTGTTCAGGATGCTCAACTTGGTCGATTTGCACTTTCAAAACGCGATTTCCAGAGTTGACTATTAGAAAAACAAGATGGCCGCTCTTCCCTTTTCCCTGCCCGGGGAATAACCTTTTTAATTTTCGAGGCACCCCGAAATCCGAATTACCGTGATTACTTCTTGCGGATACCCCACCCGAGTGTGCCGGTGCAAATTTGAACCCCTTCAATGTTTTACTTTGGCGGTAATCGACGATTTTGGGTCAAATTATGACGTCACTTTTGCACCAAAAAGTTGTAATTCCCTAGGTTTTGCGAATTTTGCATGACTCCACACAGGAAAGTTGTTCAGGATGCTCAACTTGATCGATTTGCACCGTAAAAACGCGGTTTCCAGAGTTGACTATAAGAAAAACAAGATGGCCGCTCTTCCCTTTTCCCTGCCCGGGGAATAACCTTTTTAATTTTCGAGGCACCCCGAAATCCGAATTAGCGTGATTACTTCTTGCGGATACCCCACCCGAGTGTGCCGGTGCAAATTTCAACCCCCTCAATGTTTTACTTTGTCGGTAATCGACGATTTTTGGTCAAGTTATGACGTCACTTTTGCACCAAAAAGTTGTAATTCCCAAGGTTTTGCGAATTTTGCATGACTCCACACAGGAAAGTTGTTCAGGATGCTCAACTTGGTCGATTTGCACCGTCAAAACGCGATTTCCAGAGTTGACTATTAGAAAAACAAGATGGCCGCTCTTCCCTTTTCCCTGCCCGGGGAATAAACTTTTTAATTTTCGTGGCACCCCGAAAAACCGAATTAGCGTGATTACTTCTTGCGGATACCCCACCCGAGTGTGCCGGTGCAAATTTGAACCACGTCAATGTTTTACTTTGGCGGTAATCGACAATTTTTGGTCAAATTATGACGTCACTTTTGCACCAAAAAGTTGTAATTCCCAAGGTTTTGCGAATTTTGCATGACTCCACACAGGAAAGTTGTTCAGGATGCTCAACTT
The DNA here is from genome assembly GCF_032118995.1 of Asterias amurensis. NCBI lineage: Eukaryota > Metazoa > Echinodermata > Asteroidea > Forcipulatida > Asteriidae > Asterias > Asterias amurensis. The sequence goes on along the minus strand of NC_092667.1, from coordinate 7,431,303 downwards.
GGTCGATTTGCACTTTCAAAACGCGATTTCCAGAGTTGACTATTAGAAAAACAAGACGGCCGCTCTTCCCTTTTCCCTGCCCGGGGAATAACCTTTTTAATTTTCGAGGCACCCCGAAATCCGAATTACCGTGATTACTTCTTGCGGATACCCCACCCGAGTGTGCCGGTGCAAATTTGAACCCCTTCAATGTTTTACTTTGGCGGTAATCGACGATTTTGGGTCAAATTATGACGTCACTTTTGCACCAAAAAGTTGTAATTCCCTAGGTTTTGCGAATTTTGCATGACTCCACACAGGAAAGTTGTTCAGGATGCTCAACTTGATCGATTTGCACCGTCAAAACGCGTTTTCCAGAGTTGACTATAAGAAAAACAAGATGGCCGCTCTTCCCTTTTCCCTGCCCGGGGAATAACCTTTTTAATTTTCGAGGCACCCCGAAATCCGAATTACCGTGATTACTTCTTGCGGATACCCCACCCGAGTGTGCCGGTGCAAATTTCAACCCCCTCAATGTTTTACTTTGTCGGTAATCGACGATTTTTGGTCAAGTTATGACGTCACTTTTGCACCAAAAAGTTGTAATTCCCAAGGTTTTGCGAATTTTGCATGACTCCACACAGGAAAGTTGTTCAGGATGCTCAACTTGGTCGATTTGCACCGTCAAAACGCGATTTCCAGAGTTGACTATTAGAAAAACAAGATGGCCGCTCTTCCCTTTTCCCTGCCCGGGGAATAACCTTTTTATATTTCGTGGCACCCCGAAAAACCGAATTAGCGTGATTACTTCTTGCGGATACCCCACCCGAGTGTGCCGGTGCAAATTTGAACCCCGTCAATGTTTTACTTTGGCGGTAATCGACGATTTTTGGTCAAATTATGACGTCACTTTTGCACCAAAAAGTTGTAATTCCCAAGGTTTTGCGAATTTTGCATGACTCCACACAGGAAAGTTGTTCAGGATGCTCAACTTGGTCGATTTGCACCGTCAAAACGCGATTTCCAGAGTTGACTATTAGAAAAACAAGATGGCTGCTCTTCCCTGTTACCTGGCCGGGGAATAAACTTTTTAATTTTCGTGGCACCCCGAAAAACTGAATTAGCGTGATTACTTCTTGCGGATACCCCACCCGAGTGTGCCGGTGCAAATTTGAACCCGTCAATGTTTTACTTTGGCGGTAATCGACGATTTTTGGTCAAATTATGACGTCACTTTTGCACCAAAAAGTTGTAATTCCCAAGGTTTTGCGAATTTTGCATGACTCCACACAGGAAAGTTGTTCAGGATGCTCAACTTGGTCGATTTGCACCGTCAAAACGCGATTTCCAGAGTTGACTATTAGAAAAAAAAGATGGCCGCTCTTCCCTTTTCCCTGCCCGGGGAATAAACTTTTTAATTTTCGTGGCATCCCGAAAAACCGAATTAGCGTGATTACTTCTTGCGGATACCCCACCCGAGTGTGCCGGTGCAAATTTGAACCCCTTCAATGTTTTACTTTGACGGTAATCGACGATTTTTGGTCAAATTATGACGTCACTTTTGCACCAAAAAGTTGTAATTCCCAAGGTTTTGCGAATTTTGCATGACTCCACACAGGAAAGTTGTTCAGGATGCTCAACTTGGTCGATTTGCACTTTCAAAACGCGATTTCCAGAGTTGACTATTAGAAAAACAAGATGGCCGCTCTTCCCTTTTCCCTGCCCGGGGAATAACCTTTTTAATTTTCGAGGCACCCCGAAATCCGAATTACCGTGATTACTTCTTGCGGATACCCCACCCGAGTGTGCCGGTGCAAATTTGAACCCCTTCAATGTTTTACTTTGGCGGTAATCGACGATTTTGGGTCAAATTATGACGTCACTTTTGCACCAAAAAGTTGTAATTCCCTAGGTTTTGCGAATTTTGCATGACTCCACACAGGAAAGTTGTTCAGGATGCTCAACTTGATCGATTTGCACCGTCAAAACGCGGTTTCCAGAGTTGACTATAAGAAAAACAAGATGGCCGCTCTTCCCTTTTCCCTGCCAGGGGAATAACCTTTTTAATTTTGGAGTCACCCCGAAATCCGAATTAGCGTGATTACTTCTTGCGGATACCCCACCCGAGTGTGCCGGTGCAAATTTCAACCCCCTCAATGTTTTACTTTGTCGGTAATCGACGATTTTTGGTCAAGTTATGACGTCACTTTTGCACCAAAAAGTTGTAATTCCCAAGGTTTTGCGAATTTTGCATGACTCCACACAGGAAAGTTGTTCAGGATGCTCAACTTGGTCGATTTGCACCGTCAAAACGCGATTTCCAGAGTTGACTATTGGAAAAACAAGATGGCCGCTCTTCCCTTTTCCCTGCCCGGGGAATAACCTTTTTATATTTCGTGGCACCCCGAAAAGCCGAATTAGCGTGATTACTTCTTACGGATACCCCACCCGAGTGTGCCGGTGCAAATTTGAAGCACGCCAATGATTTACTTTGGCGGTAATCGACGATTTTTGGTCAAGTTATGACGTCACTTTTGCACCAAAAAGTTGTTATTCATAAGGTTTTGCGAATTTTGCATGACTCCACACAGGAAAATTGTTCAGGATGCTCAACTTGGTCGATTTGCACCGTCAAAACGCGATTTCCAGAGTTGACTATTAGAAAAACAAGATGGCTGCTCTTCCCTGTTACCTGGCCGGGGAATAAACTTTTTAATTTTCGTGGCACCCCGAAAAACCGAATTAGCGTGATTTAAATACTTCTTGCGGATACCCCACCCGAGTGTGCCGGTGCAAATTTGAACCCCTTCAATGTTTTACTTTGACGGTAATCGACGATTTTTGGTCAAATTATGACGTCACTTTTGCACCAAAAAGTTGTAATTCCCAAGGTTTTGCGAATTTTGCATGACTCCACACAGGAAAGTTGTTCAGGATGCTCAACTTAGTCGATTTGCACCGTCAAAACGCGATTTCCAGAGTTGACTATTAGAAAAACAAGATGGCCGCTCTTCCCTTTTTCCTGCCCGGGGAATAAACTTTTTAATTTTCGTGGCACCCCGAAAAACCGAATTAGCGTGATTACTTCTTGCGGATACCCCACCCGAGTGTGCCGGTGCAAATTTGAACCCCTTCAATGTTTTACTTTGACGGTAATCGACGATTTTTGGTCAAATTATGACGTCACTTTTGCACCAAAAAGTTGTAATTCCCAAGGTTTTGCGAATTTTGCATGACTCCACACAGGAAAGTTGTTCAGGATGCTCAACTTGGTCGATTTGCACTTTCAAAACGCGATTTCCAGAGTTGACTATTAGAAAAACAAGATGGCCGCTCTTCCCTTTTCCCTGCCCGGGGAATAACCTTTTTAATTTTCGAGGCACCCCGAAATCCGAATTACCGTGATTACTTCTTGCGGATACCCCACCCGAGTGTGCCGGTGCAAATTTGAACCCCTTCAATGTTTTACTTTGGCGGTAATCGACGATTTTGGGTCAAGTTATGACGTCACTTTTGCACCAAAAAGTTGTAATTCCCTAGGTTTTGCGAATTTTGCATGACTCCACACAGGAAAGTTGTTCAGGATGCTCAACTTGATCGATTTGCACCGTAAAAACGCGGTTTCCAGAGTTGACTATAAGAAAAACAAGATGGCCGCTCTTCCCTTTTCCCTGCCCGGGGAATAACCTTTTTAATTTTCGAGGCACCCCGAAATCCGAATTAGCGTGATTACTTCTTGCGGATACCCCACCCGAGTGTGCCGGTGCAAATTTCAACCCCCTCAATGTTTTACTTTGTCGGTAATCGACGATTTTTGGTCAAGTTATTACGTCACTTTTGCACCAAAAAGTTGTAATTCCCAAGGTTTTGCGAATTTTGCATGACTCCACACAGGAAAGTTGTTCAGGATGCTCAACTTGGTCGATTTGCACCGTCAAAACGCGATTTCCAGAGTTGACTATTAGAAAAACAAGATGGCCGCTCTTCCCTTTTCCCTGCCCGGGGAATAAACTTTTTAATTTTCGTGGCACCCCGAAAAACCGAATTAGCGTGATTACTTCTTGCGGATACCCCACCCGAGTGTGCCGGTGCAAATTTGAACCACGTCAATGTTTTACTTTGGCGGTAATCGACAATTTTTGGTCAAATTATGACGTCACTTTTGCACCAAAAAGTTGTAATTCCCAAGGTTTTGCGAATTTTGCATGACTCCACACAGGAAAGTTGTTCAGGATGCTCAACTTGGTCGATTTGCACCGTCAAAACGCGATTTCCAGAGTTGACTATTAGAAAAACAAGATGGCCGCTCTTCCCTTTTTCCTGCCCGGGGAATAACCTTTTTAATTTTCGAGGCACCCCGAAATCCGAATTAGCGTGATTACTTCTTGCGGATACCCCACCCGAGTGTGCCGGTGCAAATTTCAACCCCCTCAATGTTTTACTTTGGCGGTAATCGACGATTTTTGGTCAAATTATGACGTCACTTTTGCACCAAAAAGTTGTAATTCCCAAGGTTTTGCGAATTTTGCATGACTCCAAACAGGAAAGTTGTTCAGGATGCTCAACTTGGTCGATTTGCACCGTCAAAACGCGATTTCCAGAGTTGACTATTAGAAAAACAAGATGGCCGCTCTTCCCTTTTCCCTGCCCGGGGAATAAACTTTTTAATTTTCGTGGCACCCCGAAAAACCGAATTAGCGTGATTACTTCTTGCGGATACCCCACCAGAGTGTGCCGGTGCAAATTTCAACCCCCTCAATGTTTTACTTTGGCGGTAATCGACGATTTTTGGTCAAATTATGACGTCACTTTTGCACCAAAAAGTTGTAATTCCCAAGGTTTTGCGAATTTTGCATGACTCCACACAGGAAAGTTGTTCAGGATGCTCAACTTGGTCGATTTGCACCGTCAAAACGCGATTTCCAGAGTTGACTTTTAGAAAAACAAGATGGCCGCTCTTCCCTTTTCCCTGCCCGGGGAATAAACTTTTTAATTTTCGTGGCACCCCGAAAAACCGAATTAGCGTGATTACTTCTTGCGGATACCCCACCCGAGTGTGCCGGTGCAAATTTGAACCCCGTCAATGTTTTACTTTGGCGGTAATCGACAATTTTTGGTCAAATTATGACGTCACTTTTGCACCAAAAAGTTGTAATTCCCAAGGTTTTGCGAATTTTGCATGACTCCACACAGGAAAGTTGTTCAGGATGCTCAACTTGGTCGATTTGCACCGTCAAAACGCGATTTCCAGAGTTGACTATTAGAAAAACAAGATGGCCGCTCTTCCCTTTTTCCTGCCCGGGAAATAAACTTTTAATTTTCGAGGCATCCGAAATCCGAATTAGCGTGATTACTTCTTGCGGATACCCCACCCGAGTGTGCCGGTGCAAATTTCAACCCCCTCAATGTTTTACTTTGGCGGTAATCGACGATTTTTGGTCAATTATGAAGTCACTTTTGCACCAAAAAGTTGTAATTCCCAAGGTTTTGCGAATTTTGCATGACTCCAAACAGGAAAGTTGTTCAGGATGCTCAACTTGGTCGATTTGCACCGTCAAAACGCGATTTCCAGAGTTGACTATTAGAAAAACAAGATGGCCGCTCTTCCCTTTTCCCTGCCCGGGGAATAAACTTTTTAATTTTCGTGGCACCCCAAAAAACCGAATTAGCGTGATTACTTCTTGCGGATACCCCACCCGAGTGTGGCTGTGCAAATTTGAACCCCCTCAATGTTTTACTTTGGCGGTAATCGACGATTTTTGGTCAAATTATGACGTCACTTTTGCACCAAAAAGTTGTAATTCCCAAGGTTTTGCGAATTTTGCATGACTCCAAACAGGAAAGTTGTTCAGGATGCTCAACTTGGTCGATTTGCACCGTCAAAACGCGATTTCCAGAGTTGACTATTAGAAAAACAAGATGGCCGCTCTTCCCTTTTCCCTGCCCGGGGAATAAACTTTTTAATTTTCGTGGCACCCCGAAAAACCGAATTAGCGTGATTACTTCTTGCGGATACCCCACCCGAGTGTGCCGGTGCAAATTTGAACCCCGTCAATGTTTTACTTTGGCGGTAATCGACGATTTTTGGTCAAATTATGACGTCACTTTTGCACCAAAATGTTGTAATTCCCAAGGTTTTGCGAATTTTGCATGACTCCACACAGGAAAGTTGTTCAGGATGCTCAACTTGGTCGATTTGCACCGTCAAAACGCGATTTCCAGAGTTGACTATTAGAAAAACAAGATGGCCGCTCTTCCCTTTTCCCTGCCCGGGGAATAAACTTTTTAATTTTCGTGGCACCCCGAAAAACCGAATTAGCGTGATTACTTCTTGCGGATACCCCACCCGAGTGTGCCGGTGCAAATTTGAACCCCCTGAATGTTTTACTTTGGCGGTAATCGACGATTTTTGGTCAAATTATGACGTCACTTTTGCACCAAAAAGTTGTAATTCCCAAGGTTTTGCGAATTTTGCATGACTCCACACAGGAAAGTTGTTCAGGATGCTCAACTTGGTCGATTTGCACCGTCAAAACGCGATTTCCAGAGTTGACTTTTAGAAAAACAAGATGGCCGCTCTTCCCTTTTCCCTGCCCGGGGAATAAACTTTTTAATTTTCGTGGCACCCCGAAAAACCGAATTAGCGTGATTACTTCTTGCGGATACCCCACCCGAGTGTGCCGGTGCAAATTTGAACCCCGTCAATGTTTTACTTTGGCGGTAATCGACAATTTTTGGTCAAATTATGACGTCACTTTTGCACCAAAAAGTTGTAATTCCCAAGGTTTTGCGAATTTTGCATGACTCCACAAAGGAAAGTTGTTCAGGATGCTCAACTTGGTCGATTTGCACCGTCAAAACGCGATTTCCAGAGTTGACTATTAGAAAAACAAGATGGCCGCTCTTCCCTTTTTCCTGCCCGGGAAATAAACTTTTTAATTTTCGAGGCATCCGAAATCCGAATTAGCGTGATTACTTCTTGCGGATACCCCACCCGAGTGTGCCGGTGCAAATTTCAACCCCCTCAATGTTTTACTTTGGCGGTAATCGACGATTTTTGGTCAATTATGACGTCACTTTTGCACCAAAAAGTTGTAATTCCCAAGGTTTTGCGAATTTTGCATGACTCCAAACAGGAAAGTTGTTCAGGATGCTCAACTTGGTCGATTTGCAACGTCAAAACGCGATTTCCAGAGTTGACTATTAGAAAAACAAGATGGCCGCTCTTCCCTTTTCCCTGCCCGGGGAATAAACTTTTTAATTTTCGTGGCACCCCAAAAAAACGAATTAGCGTGATTACTTCTTGCGGATACCCCACCCGAGTGTGGCTGTGCAAATTTGAACCCCCTCAATGTTTTACTTTGGCGGTAATCGACGATTTTTGGTCAAATTATGACGTCACTTTTGCACCAAAAAGTTGTAATTCCCAAGGTTTTGCGAATTTTGCATGACTCCAAACAGGAAAGTTGTTCAGGATGCTCAACTTGGTCGATTTGCACCGTCAAAACGCGATTTCCAGAGTTGACTATTAGAAAAACAAGATGGCCGCTCTTCCCTTTTCCCTGCCCGGGGAATAAACTTTTTAATTTTCGTGGCACCCCGAAAAACCGAATTAGCGTGATTACTTCTTGCGGATACCCCACCCGAGTGTGCCGGTGCAAATTTGAACCCCGTCAATGTTTTACTTTGGCGGTAATCGACGATTTTTGGTCAAATTATGACGTCACTTTTGCACCAAAAAGTTGTAATTCCCAAGGTTTTGCGAATTTTGCATGACTCCACACAGGAAAGTTGTTCAGGATGCTCAACTTGGTCGATTTGCACCGTCAAAACGCGATTTCCAGAGTTGACTTTTAGAAAAACAAGATGGCCGCTCTTCCCTTTTCCCTGCCCGGGGAATAAACTTTTTAATTTTCGTGGCACCCCGAAAAACCGAATTAGCGTGATTACTTCTTGCGGATACCCCACCCGAGTGTGCCGGTGCAAATTTGAACCCCGTCAATGTTTTACTTTGGCGGTAATCGACAATTTTTGGTCAAATTATGACGTCACTTTTGCACCAAAAAGTTGTAATTCCCAAGGTTTTGCGAATTTTGCATGACTCCAAACAGGAAAGTTGTTCAGGATGCTCAACTTGGTCGATTTGCAACGTCAAAACGCGATTTCCAGAGTTGACTATTAGAAAAACAAGATGGCCGCTCTTCCCTTTTCCCTGCCCGGGGAATAAACTTTTTAATTTTCGTGGCACCCCAAAAAAACGAATTAGCGTGATTACTTCTTGCGGATACCCCACCCGAGTGTGGCTGTGCAAATTTGAACCCCCTCAATGTTTTACTTTGGCGGTAATCGACGATTTTTGGTCAAATTATGACGTCACTTTTGCACCAAAAAGTTGTAATTCCCAAGGTTTTGCGAATTTTGCATGACTCCAAACAGGAAAGTTGTTCAGGATGCTCAACTTGGTCGATTTGCACCGTCAAAACGCGATTTCCAGAGTTGACTATTAGAAAAACAAGATGGCCGCTCTTCCCTTTTCCCTGCCCGGGGAATAAACTTTTTAATTTTCGTGGCACCCCGAAAAACCGAATTAGCGTGATTACTTCTTGCGGATACCCCACCCGAGTGTGCCGGTGCAAATTTGAACCCCGTCAATGTTTTACTTTGGCGGTAATCGACGATTTTTGGTCAAATTATGACGTCACTTTTGCACCAAAAAGTTGTAATTCCCAAGGTTTTGCGAATTTTGCATGACTCCACACAGGAAAGTTGTTCAGGATGCTCAACTTGGTCGATTTGCACCGTCAAAACGCGATTTCCAGAGTTGACTTTTAGAAAAACAAGATGGCCGCTCTTCCCTTTTCCCTGCCCGGGGAATAAACTTTTTAATTTTCGTGGCACCCCGAAAAACCGAATTAGCGTGATTACTTCTTGCGGATACCCCACCCGAGTGTGCCGGTGCAAATTTGAACCCCGTCAATGTTTTACTTTGGCGGTAATCGACAATTTTTGGTCAAATTATGACGTCACTTTTGCACCAAAAAGTTGTAATTCCCAAGGTTTTGCGAATTTTGCATGACTCCACACAGGAAAGTTGTTCAGGATGCTCAACTTGGTCGATTTGCACCGTCAAAACGCGATTTCCAGAGTTGACTATTAGAAAAATAAGATGGCCGCTCTTCCCTTTTTCCTGCCCGGGAAATAAACTTTTAATTTTCGAGGCATCCGAAATCCGAATTAGCGTGATTACTTCTTGCGGATACCCCACCCGAGTGTGCCGGTGCAAATTTCAACCCCCTCAATGTTTTACTTTGGCGGTAATCGACGATTTTTGGTCAATTATGAAGTCACTTTTGCACCAAAAAGTTGTAATTCCCAAGGTTTTGCGAATTTTGCATGACTCCAAACAGGAAAGTTGTTCAGGATGCTCAACTTGGTCGATTTGCACCGTCAAAACGCGATTTCCAGAGTTGACTATTAGAAAAACAAGATGGCCGCTCTTCCCTTTTCCCTGCCCGGGGAATAAACTTTTTAATTTTCGTGGCACCCCAAAAAACCGAATTAGCGTGATTACTTCTTGCGGATACCCCACCCGAGTGTGGCTGTGCAAATTTGAACCCCCTCAATGTTTTACTTTGGCGGTAATCGACGATTTTTGGTCAAATTATGACGTCACTTTTGCACCAAAAAGTTGTAATTCCCAAGGTTTTGCGAATTTTGCATGACTCCAAACAGGAAAGTTGTTCAGGATGCTCAACTTGGTCGATTTGCACCGTCAAAACGCGATTTCCAGAGTTGACTATTAGAAAAACAAGATGGCCGCTCTTCCCTTTTCCCTGCCCGGGGAATAAACTTTTTAATTTTCGTGGCACCCCGAAAAACCGAATTAGCGTGATTACTTCTTGCGGATACCCCACCCGAGTGTGCCGGTGCAAATTTGAACCCCGTCAATGTTTTACTTTGGCGGTAATCGACGATTTTTGGTCAAATTATGACGTCACTTTTGCACCAAAAAGTTGTAATTCCCAAGGTTTTGCGAATTTTGCATGACTCCACACAGGAAAGTTGTTCAGGATGCTCAACTTGGTCGATTTGCACCGTCAAAACGCGATTTCCAGAGTTGACTTTTAGAAAAACAAGATGGCCGCTCTTCCCTTTTCCCTGCCCGGGGAATAAACTTTTTAATTTTCGTGGCACCCCGAAAAACCGAATTAGCGTGATTACTTCTTGCGGATACCCCACCCGAGTGTGCCGGTGCAAATTTGAACCCCGTCAATGTTTTACTTTGGCGGTAATCGACAATTTTTGGTCAAATTATGACGTCACTTTTGCACCAAAAAGTTGTAATTCCCAAGGTTTTGCGAATTTTGCATGACTCCACACAGGAAAGTTGTTCAGGATGCTCAACTTGGTCGATTTGCACCGTCAAAACGCGATTTCCAGAGTTGACTATTAGAAAAATAAGATGGCCGCTCTTCCCTTTTTCCTGCCCGGGAAATAAACTTTTAATTTTCGAGGCATCCGAAATCCGAATTAGCGTGATTACTTCTTGCGGATACCCCACCCGAGTGTGCCGGTGCAAATTTCAACCCCCTCAATGTTTTACTTTGGCGGTAATCGACGATTTTTGGTCAATTATGAAGTCACTTTTGCACCAAAAAGTTGTAATTCCCAAGGTTTTGCGAATTTTGCATGACTCCAAACAGGAAAGTTGTTCAGGATGCTCAACTTGGTCGATTTGCACCGTCAAAACGCGATTTCCAGAGTTGACTATTAGAAAAACAAGATGGCCGCTCTTCCCTTTTCCCTGCCCGGGGAATAAACTTTTTAATTTTCGTGGCACCCCAAAAAACCGAATTAGCGTGATTACTTCTTGCGGATACCCCACCCGAGTGTGGCTGTGCAAATTTGAACCCCCTCAATGTTTTACTTTGGCGGTAATCGACGATTTTTGGTCAAATTATGACGTCACTTTTGCACCAAAAAGTTGTAATTCCCAAGGTTTTGCGAATTTTGCATGACTCCAAACAGGAAAGTTGTTCAGGATGCTCAACTTGGTCGATTTGCACCGTCAAAACGCGATTTCCAGAGTTGACTATTAGAAAAACAAGATGGCCGCTCTTCCCTTTTCCCTGCCCGGGGAATAAACTTTTTAATTTTCGTGGCACCCCGAAAAACCGAATTAGCGTGATTACTTCTTGCGGATACCCCACCCGAGTGTGCCGGTGCAAATTTGAACCCCGTCAATGTTTTACTTTGGCGGTAATCGACGATTTTTGGTCAAATTATGACGTCACTTTTGCACCAAAATGTTGTAATTCCCAAGGTTTTGCGAATTTTGCATGACTCCACACAGGAAAGTTGTTCAGGATGCTCAACTTGGTCGATTTGCACCGTCAAAACGCGATTTCCAGAGTTGACTATTAGAAAAACAAGATGGCCGCTCTTCCCTTTTCCCTGCCCGGGGAATAAACTTTTTAATTTTCGTGGCACCCCGAAAAACCGAATTAGCGTGATTACTTCTTGCGGATACCCCACCCGAGTGTGCCGGTGCAAATTTGAACCCCCTCAATGTTTTACTTTGGCTGTAATCGACGATTTTTGGTCAAATTATGACGTCACTTTTGCACCAAAAAGTTGTAATTCCCAAGGTTTTGCGAATTTTGCATGACTCCACACAGGAAAGTTGTTCAGGATGCTCAACTTGGTCGATTTGCACCGTCAAAACGCGATTTCCAGAGTTGACTTTTAGAAAAACAAGATGGCCGCTCTTCCCTTTTCCCTGCCCGGGGAATAAACTTTTTAATTTTCGTGGCACCCCGAAAAACCGAATTAGCGTGATTACTTCTTGCGGATACCCCACCCGAGTGTGCCGGTGCAAATTTGAACCCCGTCAATGTTTTACTTTGGCGGTAATCGACAATTTTTGGTCAAATTATGACGTCACTTTTGCACCAAAAAGTTGTAATTCCCAAGGTTTTGCGAATTTTGCATGACTCCACACAGGAAAGTTGTTCAGGATGCTCAACTTGGTCGATTTGCACCGTCAAAACGCGATTTCCAGAGTTGACTATTAGAAAAACAAAATGGCCGCTCTTCCCTTTTTCCTGCCCGGGAAATAAACTTTTTAATTTTCGAGGCATCCGAAATCCGAATTAGCGTGATTACTTCTTGCGGATACCCCACCCGAGTGTGCCGGTGCAAATTTCAACCCCCTCAATGTTTTACTTTGGCGGTAATCGACGATTTTTGGTCAATTATGACGTCACTTTTGCACCAAAAAGTTGTAATTCCCAAGGTTTTGCGAATTTTGCATGACTCCAAACAGGAAAGTTGTTCAGGATGCTCAACTTGGTCGATTTGCAACGTCAAAACGCGATTTCCAGAGTTGACTATTAGAAAAACAAGATGGCCGCTCTTCCCTTTTCCCTGCCCGGGGAATAAACTTTTTAATTTTCGTGGCACCCCAAAAAAACGAATTAGCGTGATTACTTCTTGCGGATACCCCACCCGAGTGTGGCTGTGCAAATTTGAACCCCCTCAATGTTTTACTTTGGCGGTAATCGACGATTTTTGGTCAAATTATGACGTCACTTTTGCACCAAAAAGTTGTAATTCCCAAGGTTTTGCGAATTTTGCATGACTCCAAACAGGAAAGTTGTTCAGGATGCTCAACTTGGTCGATTTGCACCGTCAAAACGCGATTTCCAGAGTTGACTATTAGAAAAACAAGATGGCCGCTCTTCCCTTTTCCCTGCCCGGGGAATAAACTTTTTAATTTTCGTGGCACCCCGAAAAACCGAATTAGCGTGATTACTTCTTGCGGATACCCCACCCGAGTGTGCCGGTGCAAATTTGAACCCCGTCAATGTTTTACTTTGGCGGTAATCGACGATTTTTGGTCAAATTATGACGTCACTTTTGCACCAAAAAGTTGTAATTCCCAAGGTTTTGCGAATTTTGCATGACTCCACAAAGGAAAGTTGTTCAGGATGCTCAACTTGGTCGATTTGCACCGTCAAAACGCGATTTCCAGAGTTGACTATTAGAAAAACAAGATGGCCGCTCTTCCCTTTTCCCTGCCCGGGGAATAAACTTTTTAATTTTCGTGGCACCCCGAAAAACCGAATTAGCGTGATTACTTCTTGCGGATACCCCACCCGAGTGTGCCGGTGCAAATTTGAACCCCCTCAATGTTTTACTTTGGCGGTAATCGACGATTTTTTGTCAAATTATGACGTCACTTTTGCACCAAAATGTTGTAATTCCCAAGGTTTTGCGAATTTTGCATGACTCCACACAGGAAAGTTGTTCAGGATGCTCAACTTGGTCGATTTGCACCGTCAAAACGCGATTTCCAGAGTTGACTATTAGAAAAACAAGATGGCCGCTCTTCCCTTTTCCCTGCCCGGGGAATAAACTTTTTAATTTTCGTGGCACCCCGAAAAACCGAATTAGCGTGATTACTTCTTGCGGATACCCCACCCAAGTGTGCCGGTGCAAATTTGAACCCCCTCAATGTTTTACTTTGGCGGTAATCGACGATTTTTGGTCAAATTATGACGTCACTTTTGCACCAAAAAGTTGTAATTCCCAAGGTTTTGCGAATTTTGCATGACTCCACACAGGAAAGTTGTTCAGGATGCTCAACTTGGTCGATTTGCACCGTCAAAACGCGATTTCCAGAGTTGACTATTAGAAAAACAAGATGGCCGCTCTTCCCTTTTTCCTGCCCGGGGAATAAACTTTTTAATTTTCGTGGCACCCCGAAAAACCGAACTAGCGTGATTACTTCTTGCGGATACCCCACCCGAGTGTGCCGGTGCAAATTTGAACCCCCTCAATGTTTTACTTTGGCGGTAATCGACGATTTTTGGTCAAATTATGACGTCACTTTTGCACCAAAAAGTTGTAATTCCCAAGGTTTTGCGAATTTTGCATGACTCCACACAGGAAAGTTGTTCAGGATGCTCAACTTGGTCGATTTGCACCGTCAAAACGCGATTTCCAGAGTTGACTATTAGAAAAACAAGATGGCCGCTCTTCCCTTTTTCCTGCCCGGGGAATAAACTTTTTAATTTTCGTGGCACCCCGAAAAACCGAATTAGCGTGATTACTTCTTGCGGATACCCCACCCGAGTGTGCCGGTGCAAATTTGAACCCCCTCAATGTTTTACTTTGGCGGTAATCGACGATTTTTGGTCAAATTATGACGTCACTTTTGCACCAAAAAGTTGTAATTCCCAAGGTTTTGCGAATTTTGCATGACTCCAAACAGGAAAGTTGTTCAGGATGCTCAACTTGGTCGATTTGCACCGTCAAAACGCGATTTCCAGAGTTGACTATTAGAAAAACAAGATGGCCGCTCTTCCCTTTTTCCTGCCCGGGGAATAACCTTTTTAATTTTCGAGGCACCCCGAAATCCAAATTAGCGTGATTACTTCTTGCGGATACCCCACCCGAGTGTGCCGGTGCAAATTTCAACCCCCTCAATGTTTTACTTTGGCGGTAATCGACGATTTTTGGTCAAATTATGACGTCACTTTTGCACCAAAAAGTTGTAATTCCCAAGGTTTTGCGAATTTTGCATGACTCCACACAGGAAAGTTGTTCAGGATGCTCAACTTGGTCGATTTGCACCGTCAAAACGCGATTTCCAGAGTTGACTATTAGAAAAACAAAATGGCCGCTCTTCCCTTTTTCCTGCCCGGGAAATAAACTTTTTAATTTTCGAGGCATCCGAAATCCGAATTAGCGTGATTACTTCTTGCGGATACCCCACCCGAGTGTGCCGGTGCAAATTTCAACCCCCTCAATGTTTTACTTTGGCGGTAATCGACGATTTTTGGTCAATTATGACGTCACTTTTGCACCAAAAAGTTGTAATTCCCAAGGTTTTGCGAATTTTGCATGACTCCAAACAGGAAAGTTGTTCAGGATGCTCAACTTGGTCGATTTGCAACGTCAAAACGCGATTTCCAGAGTTGACTATTAGAAAAACAAGATGGCCGCTCTTCCCTTTTCCCTGCCCGGGGAATAAACTTTTTAATTTTCGTGGCACCCCAAAAAAACGAATTAGCGTGATTACTTCTTGCGGATACCCCACCCGAGTGTGGCTGTGCAAATTTGAACCCCCTCAATGTTTTACTTTGGCGGTAATCGACGATTTTTGGTCAAATTATGACGTCACTTTTGCACCAAAAAGTTGTAATTCCCAAGGTTTTGCGAATTTTGCATGACTCCAAACAGGAAAGTTGTTCAGGATGCTCAACTTGGTCGATTTGCACCGTCAAAACGCGATTTCCAGAGTTGACTATTAGAAAAACAAGATGGCCGCTCTTCCCTTTTCCCTGCCCGGGGAATAAACTTTTTAATTTTCGTGGCACCCCGAAAAACCGAATTAGCGTGATTACTTCTTGCGGATACCCCACCCGAGTGTGCCGGTGCAAATTTGAACCCCGTCAATGTTTTACTTTGGCGGTAATCGACGATTTTTGGTCAAATTATGACGTCACTTTTGCACCAAAAAGTTGTAATTCCCAAGGTTTTGCGAATTTTGCATGACTCCACAAAGGAAAGTTGTTCAGGATGCTCAACTTGGTCGATTTGCACCGTCAAAACGCGATTTCCAGAGTTGACTATTAGAAAAACAAGATGGCCGCTCTTCCCTTTTCCCTGCCCGGGGAATAAACTTTTTAATTTTCGTGGCACCCCGAAAAACCGAATTAGCGTGATTACTTCTTGCGGATACCCCACCCGAGTGTGCCGGTGCAAATTTGAACCCCCTCAATGTTTTACTTTGGCGGTAATCGACGATTTTTTGTCAAATTATGACGTCACTTTTGCACCAAAATGTTGTAATTCCCAAGGTTTTGCGAATTTTGCATGACTCCACACAGGAAAGTTGTTCAGGATGCTCAACTTGGTCGATTTGCACCGTCAAAACGCGATTTCCAGAGTTGACTATTAGAAAAACAAGATGGCCGCTCTTCCCTTTTCCCTGCCCGGGGAATAAACTTTTTAATTTTCGTGGCACCCCGAAAAACCGAATTAGCGTGATTACTTCTTGCGGATACCCCACCCAAGTGTGCCGGTGCAAATTTCAACCCCCTCAATGTTTTACTTTGGCGGTAATCGACGATTTTTGGTCAATTATGACGTCACTTTTGCACCAAAAAGTTGTAATTCCCAAGGTTTTGCGAATTTTGCATGACTCCAAACAGGAAAGTTGTTCAGGATGCTCAACTTGGTCGATTTGCAACGTCAAAACGCGATTTCCAGAGTTGACTATTAGAAAAACAAGATGGCCGCTCTTCCCTTTTCCCTGCCCGGGGAATAAACTTTTTAATTTTCGTGGCACCCCAAAAAAACGAATTAGCGTGATTACTTCTTGCGGATACCCCACCCGAGTGTGGCTGTGCAAATTTGAACCCCCTCAATGTTTTACTTTGGCGGTAATCGACGATTTTTGGTCAAATTATGACGTCACTTTTGCACCAAAAAGTTGTAATTCCCAAGGTTTTGCGAATTTTGCATGACTCCAAACAGGAAAGTTGTTCAGGATGCTCAACTTGGTCGATTTGCACCGTCAAAACGCGATTTCCAGAGTTGACTATTAGAAAAACAAGATGGCCGCTCTTCCCTTTTCCCTGCCCGGGGAATAAACTTTTTAATTTTCGTGGCACCCCGAAAAACCGAATTAGCGTGATTACTTCTTGCGGATACCCCACCCGAGTGTGCCGGTGCAAATTTGAACCCCGTCAATGTTTTACTTTGGCGGTAATCGACGATTTTTGGTCAAATTATGACGTCACTTTTGCACCAAAAAGTTGTAATTCCCAAGGTTTTGCGAATTTTGCATGACTCCACAAAGGAAAGTTGTTCAGGATGCTCAACTTGGTCGATTTGCACCGTCAAAACGCGATTTCCAGAGTTGACTATTAGAAAAACAAGATGGCCGCTCTTCCCTTTTCCCTGCCCGGGGAATAAACTTTTTAATTTTCGTGGCACCCCGAAAAACCGAATTAGCGTGATTACTTCTTGCGGATACCCCACCCGAGTGTGCCGGTGCAAATTTGAACCCCCTCAATGTTTTACTTTGGCGGTAATCGACGATTTTTTGTCAAATTATGACGTCACTTTTGCACCAAAATGTTGTAATTCCCAAGGTTTTGCGAATTTTGCATGACTCCACACAGGAAAGTTGTTCAGGATGCTCAACTTGGTCGATTTGCACCGTCAAAACGCGATTTCCAGAGTTGACTATTAGAAAAACAAGATGGCCGCTCTTCCCTTTTCCCTGCCCGGGGAATAAACTTTTTAATTTTCGTGGCACCCCGAAAAACCGAATTAGCGTGATTACTTCTTGCGGATACCCCACCCAAGTGTGCCGGTGCAAATTTGAACCCCCTCAATGTTTTACTTTGGCGGTAATCGACGATTTTTGGTCAAATTATGACGTCACTTTTGCACCAAAAAGTTGTAATTCCCAAGGTTTTGCGAATTTTGCATGACTCCACACAGGAAAGTTGTTCAGGATGCTCAACTTGGTCGATTTGCACCGTCAAAACGCGATTTCCAGAGTTGACTATTAGAAAAACAAGATGGCCGCTCTTCCCTTTTTCCTGCCCGGGGAATAAACTTTTTAATTTTCGTGGCACCCCGAAAAACCGAACTAGCGTGATTACTTCTTGCGGATACCCCACCCGAGTGTGCCGGTGCAAATTTGAACCCCCTCAATGTTTTACTTTGGCGGTAATCGACGATTTTTGGTCAAATTATGACGTCACTTTTGCACCAAAAAGTTGTAATTCCCAAGGTTTTGCGAATTTTGCATGACTCCACACAGGAAAGTTGTTCAGGATGCTCAACTTGGTCGATTTGCACCGTCAAAACGCGATTTCCAGAGTTGACTATTAGAAAAACAAGATGGCCGCTCTTCCCTTTTTCCTGCCCGGGGAATAAACTTTTTAATTTTCGTGGCACCCCGAAAAACCGAATTAGCGTGATTACTTCTTGCGGATACCCCACCCGAGTGTGCCGGTGCAAATTTGAACCCCCTCAATGTTTTACTTTGGCGGTAATCGACGATTTTTGGTCAAATTATGACGTCACTTTTGCACCAAAAAGTTGTAATTCCCAAGGTTTTGCGAATTTTGCATGACTCCAAACAGGAAAGTTGTTCAGGATGCTCAACTTGGTCGATTTGCACCGTCAAAACGCGATTTCCAGAGTTGACTATTAGAAAAACAAGATGGCCGCTCTTCCCTTTTTCCTGCCCGGGGAATAACCTTTTTAATTTTCGAGGCACCCCGAAATCCAAATTAGCGTGATTACTTCTTGCGGATACCCCACCCGAGTGTGCCGGTGCAAATTTCAACCCCCTCAATGTTTTACTTTGGCGGTAATCGACGATTTTTGGTCAAATTATGACGTCACTTTTGCACCAAAAAGTTGTAATTCCCAAGGTTTTGCGAATTTTGCATGACTCCACACAGGAAAGTTGTTCAGGATGCTCAACTTGGTCGATTTGCACCGTCAAAACGCGATTTCCAGAGTTGACTATTAGAAAAACAAGATGGCCGCTCTTCCCTTTTCCCTGCCCGGGGAATAAACTTTTTAATTTTCGTGGCACCCCGAAAAACCGAATTAGCGTGATTACTTCTTGCGGATACCCCACCCGAGTGTGCCGGTGCAAATTTGAACCCCCTCAATGTTTTACTTTGGCGGTAATCGACGATTTTTGGTCAAATTATGACGTCACTTTTGCACCAAAAAGTTGTAATTCCCAAGGTTTTGCGAATTTTGCATGACTCCACACAGGAAAGTTGTTCAGGATGCTCAACTTGGTCGATTTGCACCGTCAAAACGCGATTTCCAGAGTTGACTATTAGAAAAACAAGATGGCCGCTCTTCCCTTTTCCCTGCCCGGGGAATAAACTTTTTAATTTATGTGGCACCCCGAAAAACCGAATTAGCGTGATTACTTCTTGCGGATACCCCACCCGAGTGTGCCGGTGCAAATTTGAACCCCGTCAATGTTTTACTTTGGCGGTAATCGACAATTTTTGGTCAAATTATGACGTCACTTTTGCACCAAAAAGTTGTAATTCCCAAGGTTTTGCGAATTTTGCATGACTCCACACAGGAAAGTTGTTCAGGATGCTCAACTTGGTCGATTTGCACCGTCAAAACGCGATTTCCAGAGTTGACTATTAGAAAAACAAGATGGCCGCTCTTCCCTTTTTCCTGCCCGGGGAATAACCTTTTTAATTTTCGAGGCACCCCGAAATCCGAATTAGCGTGAATACTTCTTGCGGATACCCCACCCGAGTGTGCCGGTGCAAATTTCAACCCCCTCAATGTTTTACTTTGGCGGTAATCGACGATTTTTGGTCAAATTATGACGTCACTTTTGCACCAAAAAGTTGTAATTCATTATGACGTCACTTTTGCACCAAAAAGTTGTAATTCCCAAGGTTTTGCGAATTTTGCATGACTCCAAACAGGAAAGTTGTTCAGGATGCTCAACTTGGTCGATTTGCATCGTCAAAACGCGATTTCCAGAGTTGACTATTAGAAAAACAAGATGGCCGCTCTTCCCTTTTCCCTGCCCGGGGAATAAACTTTTTAATTTTCGTGGCACCCCGAAAAACCGAATTAGCGTGATTACTTCTTGCGGATACCCCACCCGAGTGTGCCCGTGCAAATTTGAACCCCGTCAATGTTTTACTTTGGCGGTAATCGACGATTTTTGGTCAAATTATGACGTCACTTTTGCACCAAAAAGTTGTAATTCCCAAGGTTTTGCGAATTTTGCATGACTCCACACAGGAAAGTTGTTCAGGATGCTCAACTTGGTCGATTTGCACCGTCAAAACGCGATTTCCAGAGTTGACTATTAGAAAAACAAGATGGCCGCTCTTCCCTTTTCCCTGCCCGGGGAATAAACTTTTTAATTGTCGTGGCACCCCGAAAAACCGAATTAGCGTGATTACTTCTTGCGGATACCCCACCCGAGTGTGCCGGTGCAAATTTGAACCCCGTCAATGTTTTACTTTGGCGGTAATCGACAATTTTTGGTCAAATTATGACGTCACTTTTGCACCAAAAAGTTGTAATTCCCAAGGTTTTGCGAATTTTGCATGACTCCACACAGGAAAGTTGTTCAGGATGCTCAACTTGGTCGATTTGCACCGTCAAAACGCGATTTCCAGAGTTGACTATTAGAAAAACAAGATGGCCGCTCTTCCCTTTTCCCTGCCCGGGGAATAAACTTTTTAATTTTCGTGGCACCCCGAAAAACCGAATTAGCGTGATTACTTCTTGCGGATACCCCACCCGAGTGTGCCGGTGCAAATTTGAACCCCCTCAATGTTTTACTTTGGCGGTAATCGACGATTTTTGGTCAAATTATGACGTCACTTTTGCACCAAAAAGTTGTAATTCCCAAGGTTTTGCGAATTTTGCATGACTCCAAACAGGAAAGTTGTTCAGGATGCTCAACTTGGTCGATTTGCATCGTCAAAACGCGATTTCCAGAGTTGACTATTAGAAAAACAAGATGGCCGCTCTTCCCTTTTCCCTGCCCGGGGAATAAACTTTTTAATTTTCGTGGCACCCCGAAAAACCGAATTAGCGTGATTACTTCTTGCGGATACCCCACCCGAGTGTGCCGGTGCAAATTTGAACCCCGTCAATGTTTTACTTTGGCGGTAATCGACAATTTTTGGTCAAATTATGACGTCACTTTTGCACCAAAAAGTTGTAATTCCCAAGGTTTTGCGAATTTTGCATGACTCCACACAGGAAAGTTGTTCAGGATGCTCAACTTGGTCGATTTGCACCGTCAAAACGCGATTTCCAGAGTTGACTATTAGAAAAACAAGATGGCCGCTCTTCCCTTTTTCCTGCCCGGGGAATAACCTTTTTAATTTTCGAGGCACCCCGAAATCCGAATTAGCGTGATTACTTCTTGCGGATACCCCACCCGAGTGTGCCGGTGCAAATTTCAACCCCCTCAATGTTTTACTTTGGCGGTAATCGACGATTTTTGGTCAAATTATGACGTCACTTTTGCACCAAAAAGTTGTAATTCCCAAGGTTTTGCGAATTTTGCATGACTCCAAACAGGAAAGTTGTTCAGGATGCTCAACTTGGTCGATTTGCACCGTCAAAACGCGATTTCCAGAGTTGACTATTAGAAAAACAAGATGGCCGCTCTTCCCTTTTCCCTGCCCGGGGAATAAACTTTTTAATTTTCGTGGCACCCCGAAAAACCGAATTAGCGTGATTACTTCTTGCGGATACCCCACCCGAGTGTGGCTGTGCAAATTTGAACCCCCTCAATGTTTTACTTTGGCGGTAATCGACGATTTTTGGTCAAATTATGACGTCACTTTTGCACCAAAAAGTTGTAATTCCCAAGGTTTTGCGAATTTTGCATGACTCCACACAGGAAAGTTGTTCAGGATGCTCAACTTGGTCGATTTGCACCGTCAAAACGCGATTTCCAGAGTTGACTATTAGAAAAACAAGATGGCCGCTCTTCCCTTTTCCCTGCCCGGGGAATAAACTTTTTAATTTTCGTGGCACCCCGAAAAACCGAATTAGCGTGATTACTTCTTGCGGATACCCCACCCGAGTGTGCCGGTGCAAATTTGAACCCCCTCAATGTTTTACTTTGGCGGTAATCGGCGATTTTTGGTCAAATTATGACGTCACTTTTGTACCAAAATGTTGTAATTCCCAAGATTTTGCGAATTTTGCATGACTCCACACAGGAAAGTTGTTCAGGATGCTCAACTTGGTCGATTTGCACCGTCAAAACGCGATTTCCAGAGTTGACTATTAGAAAAACAAGATGGCCGCTCTTCCCTTTTCCCTGCCCGGGGAATAACCTTTTTAATTTTCGAGGCACCCCGAAATCCGAATTACCGTGATTACTTCTTGCGGATACCCCACCCGAGTGTGCCGGTGCAAATTTGAACCACGCCAATGTTTTACTTTGGCGGTAATCGACGATTTTTGGTCAAATTATGACGTCACTTTTGCACCAAAAAGTTGTAATTCCCTAGGTGTTGCGAATTTTGCATGACTCCACACAGGAAAATTGTTCAGGATGCTCAACTTGGTCGATTTGCATCGTCAAAACGCGATTTCCAGAGTTGACTATTAGAAAAACAAGATGGCCGCTCTTCCCTTTTTCCTGCCCGGGGAATAACCTTTTAAATTTTCGTGGCACCCCGAAAAACCGAATTAGCGTGATTACTTCTTGCGGATACCCCACCCGAGTGTGGCTGTGCAAATTTGAACCCGTCAATGTTTTACTTTGGCGGTAATCGACGATTTTTGGTCAAATTATGACGTCACTTTTGCACCAAAAAGTTGTAATTCCCAAGGTTTTGCGAATTTTGCATGACTCCACACAAGAAAGTTTTTCAGGATGCTCAACATGGTCGATTTGCACCGTCAAAACGCGATTTCCAGAGTTGACTATTAGAAAAACAAGATGGCCGCTCTTCCCTTTTTCTTGCCCGGGGAATAACCTTTTTAATTTTCGAGGCACCCCGAAAAGCCGAATTAGCGTGATTACTTCTTGCGGATACCCCACCCAAATGTGCCGGTGCAAATTTGAAGCACGCCATTGATTTACTTTGGCGGTAATCGACGATTTTTGGTCAAGTTATGACGTCACTTTTGCACCAAAAAGTTGAAATTCCCTAGGTGTTGCGAACTTTGCATGACTCCACACATGAAAATTGTTCAGGATGCTCAACTTGTTCGATTTGCACCGTCAAAACGCGATTTCCAGAGTTGACTATTAGAAAAAAAAGATGGCCGCTCTTCCCTGTTACCTGGCCGGGGAATAAACTTTTTAATTTTCGTGGCACCCCGAAAAACCGAATTAGCGTGATTACTTCTTGCGGATACCCCACCCGAGTGTGCCGGTGCAAATTTGAACCCGTCAATGTTTTACTTTGGCGGTAATCGACGATTTTTGGTCAAATTATGACGTCACTTTTGCACCAAAAAGTTGTAATTCCCAAGGTTTTGCGAATTTTGCATGACTCCACACAAGAAAGTTGTTCAGGATGCTCAACTTGGTCGATTTGCACCGTCAAAACTCGATTTCCAGAGTTGACTATTATGAAAACAAGATGGCCGCTCTTCCCTTTTCCCTGCCCGGGGAATAACCTTTTTAATTTTCGAGGCACCCCGAAAAGCCGAATTAGCGTGATTACTTCTTGCGGATACCCCACCCGAGTGTGCCCGTGCAAATTTGAACCCCGTCAATGTTTTACTTTGGCGGTAATCGACGATTTTTGGTCAAATTATGACGTCACTTTTGCACCAAAAATGTGTAATTCCCTAGGTTTTGCGAATTTTGCATGACTCCACACAGGAAAGTTGTTCAGGATGCTCAACTTGGTCGATTTCCACCGTCAAAACGCGATTTCCAGAGTTGACTATTAGAAAAACAAGATGGCCGCTCTTCCCTTTTTACTGCCCGGGGAATAACCTTTTTAATTTTCGAGGCACCCCGAAAAGCCGAATTAGCGTGATTACTTCTTGCGGATACCCCACCCGAGTGTGCCGGTGCAAATATGAAGCACGCCAATGATTTACTTTGGCGGTAATCGACGATTTTTGGTCAAGTTAAGACGTCACTTTTGCACCAAAAAGTTGTAATTCCCTAGGTGTTGCGAATTTTGCATGACTTCACACAGGAAAATTGTTCAGGATGCTCAACTTGGTCGATTTGCACCGTCAAAACGCGATTTCCAGAGTTGACTATTAGAAAAACAAGATGGCCGCTCTTCCCTTTTTACTGCCCGGGGAATAACCTTTTTAATTTTCGAGGCACCCCGAAAAGCCGAACTAGCGTGATTACTTCTTGCGGATACCCCACCCGAGTGTGCCGGTGCAAATTTGAAGCACGCCAATGATTTACTTTGGCGGTAATCGACGATTTTTGGTCAAGTTATGACGTCACTTTTGCACCAAAAAGTTGTAATTCCCTAGGTGTTGCGAATTTTGCATGACTCCACACAGGAAAATTGTTCAGGATGCTCAACTTGGTCGATTTGCACCGTCAAAACGCGATTTCCAGAGTTGCCTATTAGAAAAACAAGATGGCCGCTCTTCCCTTTTTCCTGCCCGGGGAATAACCTTTTTTAATTTTCGTGGCACCCCGAAAAACCGAATTAGCGTGATTACTTCTTGCGGATACCCCACCCGAGTGTGCCGGTGCAAATTTGAACCCGTCAATGTTTTACTTTGACGGTAATCGACGATTTTTGGTCAAATTATGACGTCACTTTTGCACCAAAAAGTTGTAATTCCCAAGGTTTTGCGAATTTTGCGTGACTCCACACAAGAAAGTTGTTCAGGATGCTCCACATGGTCGATTTGCACCGTCAAAACGCGATTTCCAGAGTTGACTATTAGAAAAACAAGATGGCCGCTCTTCCCTTTTTCCTGCCCGGGGAATAACCTTTTTAATTTTCGAGGCACCCCGAAAAGCCGAATTAGCGTGATTACTTCTTGCGGATACCCCACCCGAGTGTGCCGGTGCAAATTTGAAGCACGCCAATGATTTACTTTGGCGGTAATCGACGATTTTTGGTCAAGTTATGACGTCACTTTTGCACCAAAAAGTTGTAATTCCCTAGGTTTTGCGAATTTTGCATGACTCCACACAGGAAAGTTGTTCAGGATGCTCAACTTGATCGATTTCCACCGTCAAAACGCGGTTTCCAGAGTTGACTATAAGAAAAACAAGATGGCCGCTCTTCCCTTTTCCCTGCCCGGGGAATAACCTTTTTAATTTTCGAGGCACCCCGAAATCCGAATTAGCGTGATTACTTCTTGCGGATACCCCACCCGAGTGTGCCGGTGCAAATTTCAACCCCCTCAATGTTTTACTTTGGCGGTAATCGACGATTTTTGGTCAAATTATGACGTCACTTTTGCACCAAAAAGTTGTAATTCCCAAGGTTTTGCGAATTTTGCATGACTCCAAACAGGAAAGTTGTTCAGGATGCTCAACTTGGTCGATTTGCACCGTCAAAACGCGATTTCCAGAGTTGACTATTACAAAAACAAGATGGCCGCTCTTCCCTTTTCCCTGCCCGGGGAATAACCTTTTTAATTTTCGTGGCACCCCGGAAAACCGAATTAGCGTGATTACTTCTTGCGGATACCCCACCCGAGTGTGCCGGTGCAAATTTGAACCCGTCAATGTTTTACTTTGGCGGTAATCGACGATTTTTGGTCAAATTATGACGTCACTTTTGCACCAAAAAGTTGTAATTCCCAAGGTTTTGCGAATTTTGCATGACTCCACACAAGAAAGTTGTTCAGGATGCTCAACTTGGTCGATTTGCACCGTCAAAACGCGATTTCCAGAGTTGACTATTAGAAAAACAAGATGGCCGCTCTTCCCTTTTCCCTGCCCGGGGAATAACCTTTTTAATTTTCGAGGCACCCCGAAATCCGAATTACCGTGATTACTTCTTGCGGATACCCCACCAGAGTGTGCCGGTGCAAATTTGAACCACGCCAATGTTTTACTTTGGCGGTAATCGACGATTTTTGGTCAAATTATGACGTCACTTTTGCACCAAAAAGTTGTAATTCCCTAGGTGTTGCGAATTTTGCATGACTCCACACAGGAAAATTGTTCAGGATGCTCAACTTGGTCGATTTGCATCGTCAAAACGCGATTTCCAGAGTTGACTATTAGAAAAACAAGATGGCCGCTCTTCCCTTTTTCCTGCCCGGGGAATAACCTTTTTAATTTTCGTGGCACCCCGAAAAACCGAATTAGCGTGATTACTTCTTGCGGATACCCCACCCGAGTGTGCCGGTGCAAATTTGAACCCGTCAATGTTTTACTTTGGCGGTAATCGACGATTTTTGGTCAAATTATGACGTCACTTTTGCACCAAAAAGTTGTAATTCCCAAGGTTTTGCGAATTTTGCATGACTCCACACAAGAAAGTTTTTCAGGATGCTCAACATGGTCGATTTGCACCGTCAAAACGCGATTTCCAGAGTTGACTATTAGAAAAACAAGATGGCCGCTCTTCCCTTTTTCTTGCCCGGGGAATAACCTTTTTAATTTTCGAGGCACCCCGAAAAGCCGAATTAGCGTGATTACTTCTTGCGGATACCCCACCCAAATGTGCCGGTGCAAATTTGAAGCACGCCATTGATTTACTTTGGCGGTAATCGACGATTTTTGGTCAAGTTATGACGTCACTTTTGCACCAAAAAGTTGAAATTCCCTAGGTGTTGCGAATTTTGCATGACTCCACACATGAAAATTGTTCAGGATGCTCAACTTGGTCGATTTGCACCGTCAAAACGCGATTTCCAGAGTTGACTATTAGAAAAAAAAGATGGCCGCTCTTCCCTGTTACCTGGCCGGGGAATAAACTTTTTAATTTTCGTGGCACCCCGAAAAGCCGAATTAGCGTGATTACTTCTTGCGGATACCCCACCCGAGTGTGCCGGTGCAAATTTGAACCCGTCAATGTTTTACTTTGGCGGTAATCGACGATTTTTGGTCAAATTATGACGTCACTTTTGCACCAAAAAGTTGTAATTCCCAAGGTTTTGCGAATTTTGCATGACTCCACACAAGAAAGTTGTTCAGGATGCTCCACATGGTCGATTTGCACCGTCAACACGCGATTTCCAGAGTTGACTATTAGAAAAACAAGATGGCCGCGCTTCCCTTTTTCCTGCCCAGGGAATAACCTTTTTTAATTTTCGTGGCACCCCGAAAAACCGAATTAGCGTGATTACTTCTTGCGGATACCCCACCCGAGTGTGCCGGTGCAAATTTGAACCCGTCAATGTTTTAATTTGACGGTAATCGACGATTTTTGGTCAAATTATGACGTCACTTTTGCACCAAAATGTTGTAATTCCCAAGGTTTTGCGAATTTTGCGTGACTCCACACAAGAAAGTTGTTCAGGATGCTCCACATGGTCGATTTGCACCGTCAAAACGCGATTTCCAGAGTTGACTATTAGAAAAACAAGATGGCCGCTCTTCCCTTTTTCCTGCCCGGGGAATAACCTTTTTAATTTTCGAGGCACCCCGAAAAGCCGAATTAGCGTGATTACTTCTTGCGGATACCCCACCCGAGTGTGCCGGTGCAAATTTGAAGCACGCCAATGATTTACTTTGGCGGTAATCGACGATTTTTGGTCAAGTTATGACGTCACTTTTGCACCAAAAAGTTGTAATTCCCTAGGTTTTGCGAATTTTGCATGACTCCACACAGGAAAGTTGTTCAGGATGCTCAACTTGATCGATTTCCACCGTCAAAACGCGGTTTCCAGAGTTGACTATAAGAAAAACAAGATGGCCGCTCTTCCCTTTTCCCTGCCCGGGGAATAACCTTTTTAATTTTCGAGGCACCCCGAAATCCGAATTAGCGTGATTACTTCTTGCGGATACCCCACCCGAGTGTGCCGGTGCAAATTTCAACCCCCTCAATGTTTTACTTTGGCGGTAATCGACGATTTTTGGTCAAATTATGACGTCACTTTTGCACCAAAAAGTTGTAATTCCCAAGGTTTTGCGAATTTTGCATGACTCCAAACAGGAAAGTTGTTCAGGATGCTCAACTTGGTCGATTTGCACCGTCAAAACGCGATTTCCAGAGTTGACTATTACAAAAACAAGATGGCCGCTCTTCCCTTTTCCCTGCCCGGGGAATAACCTTTTTAATTTTTGAGGCACCCCGGAAAACCGAATTAGCGTGATTACTTCTTGCGGATACCCCACCCGAGTGTGCCGGTGCAAATTTGAACCCGTCAATGTTTTACTTTGGCGGTAATCGACGATTTTTGGTCAAATTATGACGTCACTTTTGCACCAAAAAGTTGTAATTCCCAAGGTTTTGCGAATTTTGCATGACTCCACACAAGAAAGTTGTTCAGGATGCTCAACTTTGTCGATTTGCACCGTCAAAACGCGATTTCCAGAGTTGACTATTAGAAAAACAAGATGGCCGCTCTTCCCTTTTCCCTGCCCGGGGAATAAACTTTTTAATTTTCGTGGCACCCCGAAAAAACGAATTAGCGTGATTACTTCTTGCGGATACCCCACCCGAGTGTGCCGGTGCAAATTTGAACCCCCTCAATGTTTTACTTTGGCGGTAATCGACGATTTTTGGTCAAATTATGACGTCACTTTTGCACCAAAAAGTTGTAATTCCCAAGGTTTTGCGAATTTTGCATGACTCCACACAAGAAAGTTGTTCAGGATGCTCAACTTGGTCGATTTGCACCGTCAAAACGCGATTTCCAGAGTTGACTATTAGAAAAACAAGATGGCCGCTCTTCCCTTTTCCCTGCCCGGGGAATAAACTTTTTAATTTTCGTGGCACCCCGAAAAACCGAATTAGCGTGATTACTTCTTGCGGATACCCCACCCGAGTGTGCCGGTGCAAATTTGAACCCCCTCAATGTTTTACTTTGGCGGTAATCGACGATTTTTGGTCAAATTATGACGTCACTTTTGCACCAAAAAGTTGTAATTCCCAAGGTTTTGCGAATTTTGCATGACTCCACACAGGAAAGTTGTTCAGGATGCTCAACTTGGTCGATTTGCACCGTCAAAACGCGATTTCCAGAGTTGACTATTAGAAAAAAAAGATGGCCGCTCTTCCCTTTTACCTGGCCGAGGAATAAACTTTTTAATTTTCGTGGCACCCCGAAAAACCGAATTAGCGTGATTACTTCTTGCGGATACCCCACCCGAGTGTGCCGGTGCAAATTTGAACCCGTCAATGTTTTACTTTGGAGGTAATCGACGATTTTGGGTCAAATTATGACGTCACTTTTCACCAAAAAGTTGTAATTCCCAAGGTTTTGCGAATTTTGCATGACTCCACACAAGAAAGTTGTTCAGGATGCTCAACTTGGTCGATTTGCACCGTCAAAACGCGATTTCCAGAGTTGACTATTAGAAAAACAAGATGGCCGCTCTTCCCTTTTCCCTGCCCGGGGAATAACCTTTTTAATTTTCGAGGCACCCCGAAAAGCCGAATTAGCGTGATTACTTCTTGCGGATACCCCACCCGAGTGTGCCGGTGCAAATTTGAACCCCGTCAATGTTTTACTTTGGCGGTAATCGACGATTTTTGGTCAAATTATGACGTCACCTTTGCACCAAAAATGTGTAATTCCCAAGGTTTTGCGAATTTTGCATGACTCCACACAGGAAAGTTGTTCAGGATGCTCAACTTGGTCGATTTGCACCGTCAAAACGCGATTTCCAGAGTTGACTATTAGAAAAACAAGATGGCCGCTCTTCCCTTTTCCCTGCCCGGGGAATAACCTTTTTAATTTTCGAGGCACCCCGAAATCCGAATTACCGTGATTACTTCTTGCGGATACCCCACCCGAGTGTGCCGGTACAAATTTGAACCACGCCAATGTTTTACTTTGGCGGTAATCGACGATTTTGGGTCAAATTATGACGTCACTTTTGCACCAAAAAGTTGTAATTCCCTAGATTTTGCGAATTTTGCATGACTCCACACAGGAAAGTTGTTCAGGATGCTCAACTTGATCGATTTCCACCGTCAAAACGCGGTTTCCAGAGTTGACTATAAGAAAAACAAGATGGCCGCTCTTCCCTTTTCCCTGCCCGGGGAATAACCTTTTTAATTTTCGAGGCACCCCGAAATCCGAATTAGCGTGATTACTTCTCGCGGATACCCCACCCGAGTGTGCCGGTGCAAATTTCAACCCCCTCAATGTTTTACTTTGGCGGTAATCGACGATTTTTGGTCAAATTATGACGTCACTTTTGCACCAAAAAGTTGTAATTCCCAAGGTTTTGCGAATTTTGCATGACTCCACACAGAAAAGTTGTTCAGGATGCTCAACTTGGTCGATTTGCACCGTCAAAACACGATTTTCAGAGTTGACTATTACAAAAACAAGATGGCCGCTCTTCCCTTTTCCCTGCCCGGGGAATAACCTTTTTAATTTTTGAGGCACCCCGAAAAACCGAATTAGCGTGATTACTTCTTGCGGATACCCCACCCGAGTGTGCCCGTGCAAATTTGAACCCCGTCAATGTTTTACTTTGGCGGTAATCGACGATTTTTGGTCAAATTATGACGTCACTTTTGCACCAAAAAGTTGTAATTCCCAAGGTTTTGCGATTTTTGCATGACTCCACACAGGAAAGTTGTTCAGGATGCTCAACTTGGTCGATTTGCACCGTCAAAACGCGATTTCCAGAGTTGACTATAAGAAAAACAAGATGGCCGCTCTTCCCTTTTCCCTGCCCGGGGAATAACCTTTTTAATTTTCGAGGCACCCCGAAATCCGAATTACCGTGATTACTTCTTGCGGATACCCCACCCGAGTGTGCCGGTACAAATTTGAACCACGCCAATGTTTTACTTTGGCGGTAATCGACGATTTTTGGTCAAATTATGACGTCACTTTTGCACCAAAAAGTTGTAATTCCCAAGGTTTTGCGAATTTTGCATGACTCCAAACAGGAAAGTTGTTCAGGATGCCCAACTTGGTCGATTTGCACCGTCAAAACGCGATTTCCAGAGTTGACTATTAGAAAAACAAGATGGCCGCTCTTCCCTTTTCCCTGCCCGGGGAATAAACTTTTTAATTTTCGTGGCACCCCGAAAAAACGAATTAGCGTGATTACTTCTTGCGGATACCCCACCCGAGTGTGCCGGTGCAAATTTGAACCCCCTCAATGTTTTACTTTGGCGGTAATCGACGATTTTTGGTCAAATTATGACGTCACTTTTGCACCAAAAAGTTGTAATTCCC
The DNA here is from genome assembly GCF_032118995.1 of Asterias amurensis. NCBI lineage: Eukaryota > Metazoa > Echinodermata > Asteroidea > Forcipulatida > Asteriidae > Asterias > Asterias amurensis. The sequence continues at coordinate 7,400,493 of NC_092667.1, read as the reverse complement.
AAGGTTTTGCGAATTTTGCATGACTCCACACAAGAAAATTGTTCAGGATGCTCAACTTGGTCGATTTGCACCGTCAAAACGCGATTTCCAGAGTTGACTATTAGAAAAACAAGATGGCCGCTCTTCCCTTTTCCCTGCCCGGGGAATAAACTTTTTAATTTTCGAGGCACCCCGAAATCCGAATTAGCGTGATTACTTCTTGCGGATACCCCACCCGAGTGTGCCGGTACAAATTTGAACCACGCCAATGTTTTACTTTGGCGGTAATCGACGATTTTTGGTCAAATTATGACGTCACTTTTGCACCAAAAAGTTGTAATTCCCAAGGTTTTGCGAATTTTGCATGACTCCAAACAGGAAAGTTGTTCAGGATGCCCAACTTGGTCGATTTGCACCGTCAAAACGCGATTTCCAGAGTTGACTATTAGAAAAACAAGATGGCCGCTCTTCCCTTTTCCCTGCCCGGGGAATAAACTTTTTAATTTTCGTGGCACCCCGAAAAAACGAATTAGCGTGATTACTTCTTGCGGATACCCCACCCGAGTGTGCCGGTGCAAATTTCAACCCCCTCAATGTTTTACTTTGGCGGTAATCGACGATTTTTGGTCAAATTATGACGTCACTTTTGCACCAAAAAGTTGTAATTCCCAAGGTTTTGCGAATTTTGCATGACTCCACACAGAAAAGTTGTTCAGGATGCTCAACTTGGTCGATTTGCACCGTCAAAACACGATTTTCAGAGTTGACTATTACAAAAACAAGATGGCCGCTCTTCCCTTTTCCCTGCCCGGGGAATAACCTTTTTAATTTTTGAGGCACCCCGAAAAACCGAATTAGCGTGATTACTTCTTGCGGATACCCCACCCGAGTGTGCCCGTGCAAATTTGAACCCCGTCAATGTTTTACTTTGGCGGTAATCGACGATTTTTGGTCAAATTATGACGTCACTTTTGCACCAAAAAGTTGTAATTCCCAAGGTTTTGCGATTTTTGCATGACTCCACACAGGAAAGTTGTTCAGGATGCTCAACTTGGTCGATTTGCACCGTCAAAACGCGATTTCCAGAGTTGACTATAAGAAAAACAAGATGGCCGCTCTTCCCTTTTCCCTGCCCGGGGAATAACCTTTTTAATTTTCGAGGCACCCCGAAATCCGAATTACCGTGATTACTTCTTGCGGATACCCCACCCGAGTGTGCCGGTACAAATTTGAACCACGCCAATGTTTTACTTTGGCGGTAATCGACGATTTTTGGTCAAATTATGACGTCACTTTTGCACCAAAAAGTTGTAATTCCCAAGGTTTTGCGAATTTTGCATGACTCCAAACAGGAAAGTTGTTCAGGATGCCCAACTTGGTCGATTTGCACCGTCAAAACGCGATTTCCAGAGTTGACTATTAGAAAAACAAGATGGCCGCTCTTCCCTTTTCCCTGCCCGGGGAATAAACTTTTTAATTTTCGTGGCACCCCGAAAAAACGAATTAGCGTGATTACTTCTTGCGGATACCCCACCCGAGTGTGCCGGTGCAAATTTGAACCCCCTCAATGTTTTACTTTGGCGGTAATCGACGATTTTTGGTCAAATTATGACGTCACTTTTGCACCAAAAAGTTGTAATTCCCAAGGTTTTGCGAATTTTGCATGACTCCACACAAGAAAATTGTTCAGGATGCTCAACTTGGTCGATTTGCACCGTCAAAACGCGATTTCCAGAGTTGACTATTAGAAAAACAAGATGGCCGCTCTTCCCTTTTCCCTGCCCGGGGAATAAACTTTTTAATTTTCGTGGCACCCCGAAAAACCGAATTAGCGTGATTACTTCTTGCGGATACCCCACCCGAGTGTGCCGGTGCAAATTTGAACCCCCTCAATGTTTTACTTTGGCGGTAATCGACGATTTTTGGTCAAATTATGACGTCACTTTTGCACCAAAAAGTTGTAATTCCCAAGGTTTTGCGAATTTTGCATGACTCCACACAGGAAAGTTGTTCAGGATGCTCAACTTGGTCGATTTGCACCGTCAAAACGCGATTTCCAGAGTTGACTATTAGAAAAAAAAGATGGCCGCTCTTCCCTTTTACCTGGCCGAGGAATAAACTTTTTAATTTTCGTGGCACCCCGAAAAACCGAATTAGCGTGATTACTTCTTGCGGATACCCCACCCGAGTGTGCCGGTGCAAATTTGAACCCGTCAATGTTTTACTTTGGAGGTAATCGACGATTTTGGGTCAAATTATGACGTCACTTTTCACCAAAAAGTTGTAATTCCCAAGGTTTTGCGAATTTTGCATGACTCCACACAAGAAAGTTGTTCAGGATGCTCAACTTGGTCGATTTGCACCGTCAAAACGCGATTTCCAGAGTTGACTATTAGAAAAACAAGATGGCCGCTCTTCCCTTTTCCCTGCCCGGGGAATAACCTTTTTAATTTTCGAGGCACCCCGAAAAGCCGAATTAGCGTGATTACTTCTTGCGGATACCCCACCCGAGTGTGCCGGTGCAAATTTGAACCCCGTCAATGTTTTACTTTGGCGGTAATCGACGATTTTTGGTCAAATTATGACGTCACCTTTGCACCAAAAATGTGTAATTCCCAAGGTTTTGCGAATTTTGCATGACTCCACACAGGAAAGTTGTTCAGGATGCTCAACTTGGTCGATTTGCACCGTCAAAACGCGATTTCCAGAGTTGACTATTAGAAAAACAAGATGGCCGCTCTTCCCTTTTCCCTGCCCGGGGAATAACCTTTTTAATTTTCGAGGCACCCCGAAATCCGAATTACCGTGATTACTTCTTGCGGATACCCCACCCGAGTGTGCCGGTACAAATTTGAACCACGCCAATGTTTTACTTTGGCGGTAATCGACGATTTTTGGTCAAATTATGACGTCACTTTTGCACCAAAAAGTTGTAATTCCCAAGGTTTTGCGATTTTTGCATGACTCCACACAGGAAAGTTGTTCAGGATGCTCAACTTGGTCGATTTGCACCGTCAAAACGCGATTTCCAGAGTTGACTATAAGAAAAACAAGATGGCCGCTCTTCCCTTTTCCCTGCCCGGGGAATAACCTTTTTAATTTTCGAGGCACCCCGAAATCCGAATTACCGTGATTACTTCTTGCGGATACCCCACCCGAGTGTGCCGGTACAAATTTGAACCACGCCAATGTTTTACTTTGGCGGTAATCGACGATTTTTGGTCAAATTATGACGTCACTTTTGCACCAAAAAGTTGTAATTCCCAAGGTTTTGCGAATTTTGCATGACTCCAAACAGGAAAGTTGTTCAGGATGCCCAACTTGGTCGATTTGCACCGTCAAAACGCGATTTCCAGAGTTGACTATTAGAAAAACAAGATGGCCGCTCTTCCCTTTTCCCTGCCCGGGGAATAAACTTTTTAATTTTCGTGGCACCCCGAAAAAACGAATTAGCGTGATTACTTCTTGCGGATACCCCACCCGAGTGTGCCGGTGCAAATTTGAACCCCCTCAATGTTTTACTTTGGCGGTAATCGACGATTTTTGGTCAAATTATGACGTCACTTTTGCACCAAAAAGTTGTAATTCCCAAGGTTTTGCGAATTTTGCATGACTCCACACAAGAAAATTGTTCAGGATGCTCAACTTGGTCGATTTGCACCGTCAAAACGCGATTTCCAGAGTTGACTATTAGAAAAACAAGATGGCCGCTCTTCCCTTTTCCCTGCCCGGGGAATAAACTTTTTAATTTTCGTGGCACCCCGAAAAACCGAATTAGCGTGATTACTTCTTGCGGATACCCCACCCGAGTGTGCCGGTGCAAATTTGAACCCCCTCAATGTTTTACTTTGGCGGTAATCGACGATTTTTGGTCAAATTATGACGTCACTTTTGCACCAAAAAGTTGTAATTCCCAAGGTTTTGCGAATTTTGCATGACTCCACACAGGAAAGTTGTTCAGGATGCTCAACTTGGTCGATTTGCACCGTCAAAACGCGATTTCCAGAGTTGACTATTAGAAAAAAAAGATGGCCGCTCTTCCCTTTTACCTGGCCGAGGAATAAACTTTTTAATTTTCGTGGCACCCCGAAAAACCGAATTAGCGTGATTACTTCTTGCGGATACCCCACCCGAGTGTGCCGGTGCAAATTTGAACCCGTCAATGTTTTACTTTGGAGGTAATCGACGATTTTGGGTCAAATTATGACGTCACTTTTCACCAAAAAGTTGTAATTCCCAAGGTTTTGCGAATTTTGCATGACTCCACACAAGAAAGTTGTTCAGGATGCTCAACTTGGTCGATTTGCACCGTCAAAACGCGATTTCCAGAGTTGACTATTAGAAAAACAAGATGGCCGCTCTTCCCTTTTCCCTGCCCGGGGAATAACCTTTTTAATTTTCGAGGCACCCCGAAAAGCCGAATTAGCGTGATTACTTCTTGCGGATACCCCACCCGAGTGTGCCGGTACAAATTTGAACCACGCCAATGTTTTACTTTGGCGGTAATCGACGATTTTGGGTCAAATTATGACGTCACTTTTGCACCAAAAAGTTGTAATTCCCTAGATTTTGCGAATTTTGCATGACTCCACACAGGAAAGTTGTTCAGGATGCTCAACTTGATCGATTTCCACCGTCAAAACGCGGTTTCCAGAGTTGACTATAAGAAAAACAAGATGGCCGCTCTTCCCTTTTCCCTGCCCGGGGAATAACCTTTTTAATTTTCGAGGCACCCCGAAATCCGAATTAGCGTGATTACTTCTTGCGGATACCCCACCCGAGTGTGCCGGTGCAAATTTCAACCCCCTCAATGTTTTACTTTGGCGGTAATCGACGATTTTTGGTCAAATTATGACGTCACTTTTGCACCAAAAAGTTGTAATTCCCAAGGTTTTGCGAATTTTGCATGACTCCACACAGGAAAGTTGTTCAGGATGCTCAACTTGGTCGATTTGCACCGTCAAAACACGATTTTCAGAGTTGACTATTACAAAAACAAGATGGCCGCTCTTCCCTTTTCCCTGCCCGGGGAATAACCTTTTTAATTTTTGAGGCACCCCGAAAAACCGAATTAGCGTGATTACTTCTTGCGGATACCCCACCCGAGTGTGCCCGTGCAAATTTGAACCCCGTCAATGTTTTACTTTGGCGGTAATCGACGATTTTTGGTCAAATTATGACGTCACTTTTGCACCAAAAAGTTGTAATTCCCAAGGTTTTGCGATTTTTGCATGACTCCACACAGGAAAGTTGTTCAGGATGCTCAACTTGGTCGATTTGCACCGTCAAAACGCGATTTCCAGAGTTGACTATTAGAAAAACAAGATGGCCGCTCTTCCCTTTTCCCTGCCCGGGGAATAACCTTTTTAATTTTCGAGGCACCCCGAAATCCGAATTACCGTGATTACTTCTTGCGGATACCCCACCCGAGTGTGCCGGTACAAATTTGAACCACGCCAATGTTTTACTTTGGCGGTAATCGACGATTTTTGGTCAAATTATGACGTCACTTTTGCACCAAAAAGTTGTAATTCCCAAGGTTTTGCGAATTTTGCATGACTCCAAACAGGAAAGTTGTTCAGGATGCCCAACTTGGTCGATTTGCACCGTCAAAACGCGATTTCCAGAGTTGACTATTAGAAAAACAAGATGGCCGCTCTTCCCTTTTCCCTGCCCGGGGAATAAACTTTTTAATTTTCGTGGCACCCCGAAAAACCGAATTAACGTGATTACTTCTTGCGGATACCCCACCCGAGTGTGCCGGTGCAAATTTCAACCCCCTCAATGTTTTACTTTGGCGGTAATCGACGATTTTTGGTCAAATTATGACGTCACTTTTGCACCAAAAAGTTGTAATTCCCAAGGTTTTGCGAATTTTGCATGACTCCACACAGGAAAGTTGTTCAGGATGCTCAACTTGGTCGATTTGCACCGTCAAAACGCGATTTCCAGAGTTGACTATTAGAAAAACAAGATGGCCGCTCTTCCCTTTTCCCTGCCCGGGGAATAAACTTTTTAATTTTCGTGGCACCCCGAAAAACCGAATTAGCGTGATTACTTCTTGCGGATACCCCACCCGAGTGTGCCGGTGCAAATTTGAACCCCGTCAATGTTTTACTTTGGCGGTAATCGACAATTTTTGGTCAAATTATGACGTCACTTTTACACCAAAAAGTTGTAATTCCCAAGGTTTTGCGAATTTTGCATGACTCCACACAAGAAAGTTGTTCAGGATGCTCAACTTGGTCGATTTGCACCGTCAAAACGCGATTTCCAGAGTTGACTATTAGAAAAACAAGATGGCCGCTCTTCCCTTTTCCCTGCCCGGGGAATAACCTTTTTAATTTTCGAGGCACCCCGAAAAGCCGAATTAGCGTGATTACTTCTTGCGGATACCCCACCCGAGTGTGCCGGTACAAATTTGAACCACGCCAATGTTTTACTTTGGCGGTAATCGACGATTTTGGGTCAAATTATGACGTCACTTTTGCACCAAAAAGTTGTAATTCCCTAGGTTTTGCGAATTTTGCATGACTCCACACAGGAAAGTTGTTCAGGATGCTCAACTTGATCGATTTCCACCGTCAAAACGCGGTTTCCAGAGTTGACTATAAGAAAAACAAGATGGCCGCTCTTCCCTTTTCCCTGCCCGGGGAATAACCTTTTTAATTTTCGAGGCACCCCGAAATCCGAATTAGCGTGATTACTTCTTGCGGATACCCCACCCGAGTGTGCCGGTGCAAATTTCAACCCCCTCAATGTTTTACTTTGGCGGTAATCGACGATTTTGGGTCAAATTATGACGTCACTTTTGCTCCAAAAAGTTGTAATTCCCAAGGTTTTGCGAATTTTGCATGACTCCAAAAAGGAAAGTTGTTCAGGATGCTCAACTTGGTCGATTTGCACCGTCAAAACGCGATTTCCAGAGTTGACTATTACAAAAACAAGAAGGCCGCTCTTCCCTTTTCCCTGCCCGGGGAATAACCTTTTTAATTTTTGAGGCACCCCGAAAAACCGAATTAGCGTGATTACTTCTTGCGGATACCCCACCCGAGTGTGCCGGTGCAAATTTGAACCCCGTCAATGTTTTACTTTGGCGGTAATCGACAATTTTTGGTCAAATTATGACGTCACTTTTGCACCAAAAAGTTGTAATTCCCAAGGTTTTGCGAATTTTGCATGACTCCACACAAGAAAATTGTTCAGGATGCTCAACTTGGTCGATTTCCACCGTCAAAACGCGGTTTCCAGAGTTGACTATAAGAAAAACAAGATGGCCGCTCTTCCCTTTTCCCTGCCGGGGGAATAACCTTTTTAATTTTCGAGGCACCCCGAAATCCGAATTAGCGTGATTACTTCTTGCGGATACCCCACCCGAGTGTGCCGGTGCAAATTTCAACCCCCTCAATGTTTTACTTTGGCGGTAATCGACGATTTTTGGTCAAATTATGACGTCACTTTTGCACCAAAAAGTTGTAATTCCCAAGGTTTTGCGAATTTTGCATGACTCCACACAGGAAAGTTGTTCAGGATGCTCAACTTGGTCGATTTGCACCGTCAAAACACGATTTTCAGAGTTGACTATTACAAAAACAAGATGGCCGCTCTTCCCTTTTCCCTGCCCGGGGAATAACCTTTTTAATTTTTGAGGCACCCCGAAAAGCCGAATTAGCGTGATTACTTCTTGCGGATACCCCACCCGAGTGTGCCCGTGCAAATTTGAACCCCGTCAATGTTTTACTTTGGCGGTAATCGACGATTTTTGGTCAAATTATGACGTCACGTTTGCACCAAAATGTTGTAATTCCCAAGGTTTTGCGATTTTTGCATGACTCCACACAGGCAAGTTGTTCAGGATGCTCAACTTGGTCGATTTGCACCGTCAAAACGCGATTTCCAGAGTTGACTATTAGAAAAACAAGATGGCCGCTCTTCCCTTTTCCCTGCCCGGGGAATAACCTTTTTAATTTTTGAGGCACCCCGAAATCCGAATTACCGTGATTACTTCTTGCGGATACCCCACCCGAGTGTGCCGGTACAAATTTGAACCACGCCAATGTTTTACTTTGGCGGTAATCGACGATTTTGGGTCAAATTATGACGTCACTTTTGCACCAAAAAGTTGTAATTCCCTAGGTTTTGCGAATTTTGCATGACTCCACACAGGAAAGTTGTTCAGGATGCTCAACTTGATCGATTTCCACCGTCAAAACGCGGTTTCCAGAGTTGACTATAAGAAAAACAAGATGGCCGCTCTTCCCTTTTCCCTGCCCGGGGAATAACCTTTTTAATTTTCGAGGCACCCAGAAATCCGAATTAGCGTGATTACTTCTTGCGGATACCCCACCCGAGAGTGCCGGTGCAAATTTCAAGCCCCTCAATGTTTTACTTTGGCGGTAATCGACGATTTTTGGTCAAATTATGACGTCACTTTTGCACCAAAAAGTTGTAATTCCCAAGGTTTTGCGAATTTTGCATGACTCCACACAGGAAAGTTGTTCAGGATGCTCAACTTGGTCGATTTGCACCGTCAAAACACGATTTTCAGAGTTGACTATTACAAAAACAAGATGGCCGCTCTTCCCTTTTCCCTGCCCGGGGAATAACCTTTTTAATTTTTGAGGCACCCCGAAAAACCGAATTAGCGTGATTACTTCTTGCGGATACCCCACCCGAGTGTGCCCGTGCAAATTTGAACCCCGTCAATGTTTTACTTTGGCGGTAATCGACGATTTTTGGTCAAATTATGACGTCACTTTTGCACCAAAATGTTGTAATTCCCAAGGTTTTGCGATTTTTGCGTGACTCCACACAGGAAAGTTGTTCAGGATGCTCAACTTGGTCGATTTGCACCGTCAAAACGCGATTTCCAGAGTTGAATTTTAGAAAAACAAGATGGCCGCTCTTCCCTTTTCCCTGCCCGGGGAATAACCTTTTTAATTTTTGAGGCACCCCGAAAAGCCGAATTAGCGTGATTACTTCTTGCGGATACCCCACCCGAGTGTGCCGGTACAAATTTGAACCACGCCAATGTTTTACTTTGGCGGTAATCGACGATTTTGGGTCAAATTATGACGTCACTTTTGCACCAAAAAGTTGTAATTCCCTAGGTTTTGCGAATTTTGCATGACTCCACACAGGAAAGTTGTTCAGGATGCTCAACTTGATCGATTTCCACCGTCAAAACGCGGTTTCCAGAGTTGACTATAAGAAAAACAAGATGGCCGCTCTTCCCTTTTCCCTGCCCGGGGAATAACCTTTTTAATTTTCGAGGCACCCCGAAATCCGAATTAGCGTGATTACTTCTTGCGGATACCCCACCCGAGTGTGCCGGTGCAAATTTCAACCCCCTCAATGTTTTACTTTGGCGGTAATCGACGATTTTGGGTCAAATTATGACGTCACTTTTGCTCCAAAAAGTTGTAATTCCCAAGGTTTTGCGAATTTTGCATGACTCCAAAAAGGAAAGTTGTTCAGGATGCTCAACTTGGTCGATTTGCACCGTCAAAACGCGATTTCCAGAGTTGACTATTACAAAAACAAGAAGGCCGCTCTTCCCTTTTCCCTGCCCGGGGAATAACCTTTTTAATTTTTGAGGCACCCCGAAAAACCGAATTAGCGTGATTACTTCTTGCGGATACCCCACCCGAGTGTGCCGGTGCAAATTTGAACCCCGTCAATGTTTTACTTTGGCGGTAATCGACAATTTTTGGTCAAATTATGACGTCACTTTTGCACCAAAAAGTTGTAATTCCCAAGGTTTTGCGAATTTTGCATGACTCCACACAAGAAAATTGTTCAGGATGCTCAACTTGGTCGATTTCCACCGTCAAAACGCGGTTTCCAGAGTTGACTATAAGAAAAACAAGATGGCCGCTCTTCCCTTTTCCCTGCCCGGGGAATAACCTTTTTAATTTTCGAGGCACCCCGAAATCCGAATTAGCGTGATTACTTCTTGCGGATACCCCACCCGAGTGTGCCGGTGCAAATTTCAACCCCCTCAATGTTTTACTTTGGCGGTAATCGACGATTTTTGGTCAAATTATGACGTCACTTTTGCACCAAAAAGTTGTAATTCCCAAGGTTTTGCGAATTTTGCATGACTCCACACAGGAAAGTTGTTCAGGATGCTCAACTTGGTCGATTTGCACCGTCAAAACACGATTTTCAGAGTTGACTATTACAAAAACAAGATGGCCGCTCTTCCCTTTTCCCTGCCCGGGGAATAACCTTTTTAATTTTTGAGGCACCCCGAAAAACCGAATTAGCGTGATTACTTCTTGCGGATACCCCACCCGAGTGTGCCCGTGCAAATTTGAACCCCGTCAATGTTTTACTTTGGCGGTAATCGACGATTTTTGGTCAAATTATGACGTCACTTTTGCACCAAAATATTGTAATTCCCAAGGTTTTGCGATTTTTGCATGACTCCACACAGGAAAGTTGTTCAGGATGCTCAACTTGGTCGATTTGCACCGTCAAAACGCGATTTCCAGAGTTGACTATTAGAAAAACAAGATGGCCGCTCTTCCCTTTTCCCTGCCCGGGGAATAACCTTTTTAATTTTTGAGGCACCCCGAAATCCGAATTAGCGTGATTACTTCTTGCGGATACCCCACCCGAGTGTGCCGGTACAAATTTGAACCACGCCAATGTTTTACTTTGGCGGTAATCGACGATTTTGGGTCAAATTATGACGTCACTTTTGCACCAAAAAGTTGTAATTCCCTAGGTTTTGCGAATTTTGCATGACTCCACACAGGAAAGTTGTTCAGGATGCTCAACTTGATCGATTTCCACCGTCAAAACGCGGTTTCCAGAGTTGACTATAAGAAAAACAAGATGGCCGCTCTTCCCTTTTCCCTGCCCGGGGAATAACCTTTTTAATTTTCGAGGCACCCAGAAATCCGAATTAGCGTGATTACTTCTTGCGGATACCCCACCCGAGTGTGCCGGTGCAAATTTCAAGCCCCTCAATGTTTTACTTTGGCGGTAATCGACGATTTTTGGTCAAATTATGACGTCACTTTTGCACCAAAAAGTTGTAATTCCCAAGGTTTTGCGAATTTTTCATGACTCCACACAGGAAAGTTGTTCAGGATGCTCAACTTGGTCGATTTGCACCGTCAAAACGCGATTTCCAGAGTTGACTATTAGAAAAACAAGATGGCCGCTCTTCCCTTTTCCCTGCCCGGGGAATAACCTTTTTAATTTTTGAGGCACCCCGAAAAACCGAATTAGCGTGATTACTTCTTGCGGATACCCCACCCGAGTGTGCCGGTGCAAATTTGAACCACGCCAATGTTTTACTTTGGCGGTAATCGACGATTTTTGGTCAAATTATGACGTCACTTTTGCACCAAAAAGTTGTAATTCCCAAGGTTTTGCGAATTTTGCATGACTCCAAACAGGAAAGTTGTTCAGGATGCTCAACTTGGTCGATTTGCACCGTCAAAACGCGATTTCCAGAGTTGACTATTAGAAAAACAAGATGGCCGCTCTTCCCTTTTCCCTGCCCGGGGAATAAACTTTTTAATTTTCGTGGCACCCCGAAAAACCGAATTAGCGTGATTACTTCTTGCGGATACCCCACCCGAGTGTGCCGGTGCAAATTTCAACCCCCTCAATGTTTTACTTTGGCGGTAATCGACGATTTTTGGTCAAATTATGACGTCACTTTTGCACCAAAAAGTTGTAATTCCCAAGGTTTTGCGAATTTTGCATGACTCCACACAGGAAAGTTGTTCAGGATGCTCAACTTGGTCGATTTGCACCGTCAAAACGCGATTTCCAGAGTTGACTATTAGAAAAACAAGATGGCCGCTCTTCCCTTTTCCCTGCCCGGGGAATAAACTTTTTAATTTTCGTGGCACCCCGAAAAACCGAATTAGCGTGATTACTTCTTGCGGATACCCCACCCGAGTGTGCCGGTGCAAATTTGAACCCCGTCAATGTTTTACTTTGGCGGTAATCGACAATTTTTGGTCAAATTATGACGTCACTTTTGCACCAAAAAGTTGTAATTCCCAAGGTTTTGCGAATTTTGCATGACTCCACACAGGAAAGTTGTTCAGGATGCTCAACTTGGTCGATTTGCACCGTCAAAACGCGATTTCCAGAGTTGACTATTAGAAAAACAAGATGGCCGCTCTTCCCTTTTCCCTGCCCGGGGAATAACCTTTTTAATTTTCGAGGCACCCCGAAAAGCCGAATTAGCGTGATTACTTCTTGCGGATACCCCACCCGAGTGTGCCGGTGCAAATTTGAACCCCGTCAATGTTTTACTTTGGCGGTAATCGACGATTTTTGGTCAAATTATGACGTCACTTTTGCACCAAAAAGTTGTAATTCCCTAGGTTTTGCGAATTTTGCATGACTCCACACAGGAAAGTTGTTCAGGATGCTCAACTTGATCGATTTGCACCGTCAAAACGCGGTTTCCAGAGTTGACTATAAGAAAAACAAGATGGCCGCTCTTCCCTTTTCCCTTCCCGGGGAATAACCTTTTTAATTTTCGTGGCACCCCGAAAAACCGAATTAGCGTGATTACTTCTTGCGGATACCCCACCCGAGTGTGCCGGTGCAAATTTGAACCCGTCAATGTTTTACTTTGGCGGTAATCGACGATTTTTGGTCTAATTATGACGTCACTTTTGCACCAAAAAGTTGTAATTCCCAAGGTTTTGCGAATTTTGCATGACTCCACACAAGAAAGTTGTTCAGGATGCTCAACTTGGTCGATTTGCACCGTCAAAACGCGATTTCCAGAGTTGACTATTAGAAAAACAAGATGGCCGCTCTTCCCTTTTCCCTGCCCGGGGAATAAACTTTTTAATTTTCGTGGCACCCCGAAAAACCGAATTAGCGTGATTACTTCTTGCGGATACCCCACCCGAGTGTGCCGGTGCAAATTTGAACCCCGTCAATGTTTTACTTTGGCGGTAATCGACAATTTTTGGTCAAATTATGACGTCACTTTTGCACCAAAAAGTTGTAATTCCCAAGGTTTTGCGAATTTTGCATGACTCCACACAGGAAAGTTGTTCAGGATGCTCAACTTGGTCGATTTCCACCGTCAAAGCGCGATTTCCAGAGTTGACTATTAGAAAAACAAGATGGCCGCTCTTCCCTTTTCCCTGCCCGGGGAATAACCTTTTTAATTTTCGTGGCACCCCGAAAAACCGAATTAGCGTGATTACTTCTTGCGGATACCCCACCCGAGTGTGCCGGTGCAAATTTGAACCCGTCAATGTTTTACTTTGGCGGTAATCGACGATTTTTGGTCAAATTATGACGTCACTTTTGCACCAAAAAGTTGTAATTCCCAAGGTTTTGCGAATTTTGCATGACTCCACACAAGAAAGTTGTTCAGGATGCTCAACATGGTCGATTTGCACCGTCAAAACGCGATTTCCAGAGTTGACTATAATTAGAAAAACAAGATGGCCGCTCTTCCCTTTTTCCTGCCCGGGGATTAACCTTTTTAATTTTCGAGGCACCCCGAAAAGCCGAATTAGCGTGATTACTTCTTGCGGATACCCCACCCGAGTGTGCCGGTGCAAATTTGAACCCGTCAATGTTTTACTTTGGCGGTAATCGACGATTTTTGGTCAAATTATGGCGTCACTTTTGCACCAAAAAGTTGTAATTCCCAAGGTTTTGCGAATTTTGCATGACTCCACACAAGAAAGTTGTTCAGGATGCTCAACTTGGTCGATTTGCACCGTCAAAGCGCGATTTCCAGAGTTGACTATTAGAAAAACAAGATGGCCGCTCTTCCCTTTTCCCTGCCCGGGGAATAACCTTTTTAATTTTCGAGGCACCCCGAAAAGCCGAATAAGCGTGATTACTTCTTGCGGATACCCCACCCGAGTGTGCCCGTGCAAATTTGAACCCCGTCAATGTTTTACTTTGGCGGTAATCGACGATTTTTGGTCAAATTATGACGTCACTTTTGCACCAAAAAGTTGTAATTCCCTAGGTTTTGCGAATTTTGCCTGACTCCACACAGGAAAGTTGTTCAGGATGCTCAACTTAGTCGATTTGCACCGTCAAAACGCGATTTCCAGAGTTGACTATTAGAAAAACAAGATGGCCGCTCTTCCCTTTTTCCTGCCCGGGGAATAACCTTTTTAATTTTCGTGGCACCCCGAAAAACCGAGTTAGCGTGATTACTTCTTGCGGATACCCCACCCGAGTGTGCCGGTGCAAATTTGAACCCGTCAATGTTTTACTTTGGCGGTAATCGACGATTTTTGGTCAAATTATGACGTCACTTTTGCACCAAAAAGTTGTAATTCCCAAGGTTTTGCGAATTTTGCATGACTCCACACAAGAAAGTTGTTCAGGATGCTCAACATTGTCGATTTGCACCGTCAAAACGCGATTTCCAGAGTTGACTATAATAAGAAAAACAAGATGGCCGCTCTTCCCTTTTTCCTGCCCGGGGAATAACCTTTTTAATTTTCGAGGCACCCCGAAAAGCCGAATTAGCGTGATTACTTTTTGCGGATACCCCACCCGAGTGTGCCGGTGCAAATTTGAACCCGTCAATGTTTTACTTTGGCGGTAATCGACGATTTTTGGTCAAATTATGACGTCACTTTTGCACCAAAAAGTTGTAATTCCCAATGTTTTGCGAATTTTGCATGACTCCACACAAGAAAGTTGTTCAGGATGCTCAACTTGGTCGATTTGCACCGTCAAAGCGCGATTTCCAGAGTTGACTATTAGAAAACAAGATGGCCGCTCTTCCCTTTTCCCTGCCCGGGGAATAACCTTTTTAATTTTCGAGGCACCCCGAAAAGCCGAATTAGCGTGCTTACTTCTTGCGGATACCCCACCCGAGTGTGCCCGTGCAAATTTGAACCCCGTCAATGTTTTACTTTGGCGGTAATCGACGATTTTTGGTCAAATTATGACGTCACTTTTGCACCAAAAAGTTGTAATTCCCTAGGTTTTGCGAATTTTGCATGACTCCACACAGGAAAGTTGTTCAGGATGCTCAACTTGATCGATTTGCACCGTCAAAACGCGGTTTCCAGAGTTGACTATAAGAAAAACAAGATGGCCGCTCTTCCCTTTTCCCTGCCCGGGGAATAACCTTTTTAATTTTCGTGGCACCCCGAAAAACCGAATTAGCGTGATTACTTCTTGCGGATACCCCACCCGAGTGTGCCGGTGCAAATTTGAACCCGTCAATGTTTTACTTTGGCGGTAATCGACGATTTTTGGTCAAATTATGACGTCACTTTTGCACCAAAAAATTGTAATTCCCAAGGTTTTGCGAATTTTGCATGACTCCACACAAGAAAGTTGTTCAGGATGCTCAACATGGTCGATTTGCACCGTCAAAACGCGATTTCCAGAGTTGACTATAATTAGAAAAACAAGATGGCCGCTCTTCCCTTTTTCCTGCCCGGGGAATAACCTTTTTAATTTTCGAGGCACCCCGAAAAGCCGAATTAGCGTGATTACTTCTTGCGGATACCCCACCCGAGTGTGCCGGTGCAAATTTGAACCCGTCAATGTTTTACTTTGGCGGTAATCGACGATTTTTGGTCAAATTATGACGTCACTTTTGCACCAAAAAGTTGTAATTCCCAAGGTTTTGCGAATTTTGCATGACTCCACACAAGAAAGTTGTTCAGGATGCTCAACTTGGTCGATTTGCACCGTCAAAGCGCGATTTCCAGAGTTGACTATTAGAAAAACAAGATGGCCGCTCTTCCCTTTTCCCTGCCCGGGGAATAACCTTTTTAATTTTCGAGGCACCCCGAAAAGCCGAATTAGCGTGATTACTTCTTGCGGATACCCCACCCGAGTGTGCCCGTGCAAATTTGAACCCCGTCAATGTTTTACTTTGGCGGTAATCGACGATTTTTGGTCAAATTATGACGTCACTTTTGCACCAAAAAGTTGTAATTCCCTAGGTTTTGCGAATTTTGCATGACTCCACACAGGAAAGTTGTTCAGGATGCTCAACTTGATCGATTTGCACCGTCAAAACGCGGTTTCCAGAGTTGACTATAAGAAAAACAAGATGGCCGCTCTTCCCTTTTCCCTGCCCGGGGAATAACCTTTTTAATTTTCGTGGCACCCCGAAAAACCGAATTAGCGTGATTACTTCTTGCGGATACCCCACCCGAGTGTGCCGGTGCAAATTTGAACCCGTCAATGTTTTACTTTGGCGGTAATCGACGATTTTTGGTCAAATTATGACGTCACTTTTGCACCAAAAAGTTGTAATTCCCAAGGTTTTGCGAATTTTGCATGACTCCACACAAGAAAGTTGTTCAGGATGCTCAACATGGTCGATTTGCACCGTCAAAACGCGATTTCCAGAGTTGACTATAATTAGAAAAACAAGATGGCCGCTCTTCCCTTTTTCCTGCCCGGGGAATAACCTTTTTAATTTTCGAGGCACCCCGAAAAGCCGAATTAGCGTGATTACTTCTTGCGGATACCCCACCCGAGTGTGCCGGTGCAAATTTGAACCCGTCAATGTTTTACTTTGGCGGTAATCGACGATTTTTGGTCAAATTATGACGTCACTTTTGCACCAAAAAGTTGTAATTCCCAAGGTTTTTTGAATTTTGCATGACTCCACACAAGAAAGTTGTTCAGGATGCTCAACTTGGTCGATTTGCACCGTCAAAGCGCGATTTCCAGAGTTGACTATTAGAAAAACAAGATGGCCGCTCTTCCCTTTTCCCTGCCCAGGGAATAACCTTTTTAATTTTCGAGGCACCCCGAAAAGCCGAATTAGCGTGATTACTTCTTGCGGATACCCCACCCGAGTGTGCCCGTGCAAATTTGAACCCCGTCAATGTTTTACTTTGGCGGTAATCGACGATTTTTGGTCAAATTATGACGTCACTTTTGCACCAAAAAGTTGTAATTCCCTAGGTTTTGCGAATTTTGCATGACTCCACACAGGAAAGTTGTTCAGGATGCTCAACTTGATCGATTTGCACCGTCAAGACGCGGTTTCCAGAGTTGACTATAAGAAAAACAAGATGGCCGCTCTTCCCTTTTCCCTGCCCGGGGAATAACCTTTTTAATTTTCGAGGCACCCCGAAATCCGAATTAGCGTGATTACTTCTTGCGGATACCCCACCCGAGTGTGCCCGTGCAAATTTCAACCCCCTCAATGTTTTACTTTGGCGGTAATCGACGATTTTTGTTCAAATTATGAAGTCACTTTTGCACCAAAAAGTTGTAATTCCCAAGGTTTTGCGAATTTTGCATGACTCCAAACAGGAAAGTTGTTCAGGATGCTCAACTTGGTCGATTTGCACCGTCAAAACGCGATTTCCAGAGTTGACTATTAGAAAAACAAGATGGCCGCTCTTCCCTTTTCCCTGCCCGGGGAATAACCTTTTTAATTTTCGTGGCACCCCGAAAAACCGAATTAGCGTGATTACTTCTTGCGGATACCCCACCCGAGTTTGCCGGTGCAAATTTGAACCCCCTCAATGTTTTACTTTGGCGGTAATCGACGATTTTTGGTCAAATTATGACGTCACTTTTGCACCAAAAAGTTGTAATTCCCAAGGTTTTGCGAATTTTGCATGACTCCACACAGGAAAGTTGTTCAAGATGCTCAACTTGGTCGATTTGCACCGTCAAAACACGATTTCCAGAGTTGACTATTAGAAAAACAAGATGGCCGCTCTTCCCTTTTCCCTGCCCGGGGAATAAACTTTTTAATTTTCGTGGCACCCCGAAAAACCGAATAAGCGTGATTACTTCTTGCGGATACCCCACCCGAGTGTGCCGGTGCAAATTTGAACCCCGTCAATGTTTTACTTTGGCGGTAATCGACGATTTTTGGTCAAATTATGACGTCACTTTTGCACCAAAAAGTTGTAATTCTCAAGGTTTTGCGAATTTTGCATGACTCCACACAGGAAAGTTGTTCAGGATGCTCAACTTGGTCGATTTGCACCGTCAAAACGCGATTTCCAGAGTTGACTATTAGAAAAACAAGATGGCCGCTCTTCCCTTTTACCTGGCCGCTGAATAAACTTTTTAATTTTCGTGGCACCCCGAAATACCGAATTAGCGTGATTACTTCTTGCGGATACCCCACCCGAGTGTGCCGGTGCAAATTTGAACCCGTCAATGTTTTACTTTGGCGGTAATCGACGATTTTTGGTCAAATTATGACGTCACTTTTGCACCAAAAAGTTGTAATTCCCAAGGTTTTGCGAATTTTGCATGACTCCACACAGGAAAGTTGTTCAGGATGCTCAACTTGGTCGATTTGCACCGTCAAAACGCGATTTCCAGAGTTGACTATTAGAAAAACAAGATGGCCGCTCTTCCCTTTTAGCTGGCCGGGGAATAAACTTTTTAATTTTCGTGGCACCCCGAAAAACCGAATTAGCGTGATTACTTCTTGCGGATACCCCACCCGAGTGTGCCGGTGCAAATTTGAACCCCGTCAATGTTTTACTTTGGCGGTAATCGACGATTTTTGGTCAAATTATGACGTCACTTTTGCACCAAAAAGTTGTAATTCCCAAGGTTTTGCGAATTTTGCATGACTCCACACAAGAAAGTTGTTCAAGATGCTCAACTTGGTCGATTTGCACCGTCAAAACACGATTTCCAGAGTTGACTATTAGAAAAACAAGATGGCCGCTCTTCCCTTTTCCCTGCCCGGGGAATAAACTTTTTAATTTTCGTGGCACCCCGAAAAACCGAATTAGCGTGATTACTTCTTGCGGATACCCCACCCGAGTGTGCCGGTGCAAATTTGAACCCCGTCAATGTTTTACTTTGGCGGTAATCGACGATTTTTGGTCAAATTATGACGTCACTTTTGCACCAAAAAGTTGTAATTCTCAAGGTTTTGCGAATTTTGCATGACTCCACACAGGAAAGTTGTTCAGGATGCTCAACTTGGTCGATTTGCACCGTCAAAACGCGATTTCCAGAGTTGACTATTAGAAAAACAAGATGGCCGCTCTTCCCTTTTACCTGCCCGGGGAATAAACTTTTTAATTTTCGTGGCACCCCGAAAAACCGAATTAGCGTGATTACTTCTTGCGGATACCCCACCCGAGTGTGCCGGTGCAAATTTGAACCCCGTCAATGTTTTACTTTGGCGGTAATCGACGATTTTTGGTCAAATTATGACGTCACTTTTGCACCAAAAAGTTGTAATTCCCAAGGTTTTGCGAATTTTGCATGACTCCACACAGGAAAGTTGTTCAGGATGCTCAACTTGGTCGATTTGCACCGTCAAAACGCGATTTCCAGAGTTGACTATTAGAAAAACAAGATGGCCGCTCTTCCCGTTTCCCTGCCCGGGGAATAAACTTTTTAATTTTCGTGGCACCCCGAAAAACCGAATTAGCGTGATTACTTCTTGCGGATACTCCACCCGAGTGTGCCGGTGCAAATTTGAACCCCGTCAATGTTTTACTTTGGCGGTAATCGACGATTTTTGGTCAAATTATGACGTCACTTTTGCACCAAAAAGTTGTAATTCCCAAGGTTTTGCGAATTTTGCATGACTCCACACAGGAAAGTTGTTCAGGATGCTCAACTTGGTCGATTTGCACCGTCAAAACGCGATTTCCAGAGTTGACTATTAGAAAAACAAGACGGCCGCTCTTCCCTTTTTCCTGCCCGGGGAATAACCTTTTTAATTTTCGAGGCTCCCCGAAAAGCCGAATTAGCGTGATTACTTCTTGCGGATACCCCACCCGAGTGTGCCGGTGCAAATTTGAAGCACGCCAATGATTTACGTTGGCGGTAATCGACGATTTTTGGTCAAGTTATGACGTCACTTTTGCACCAAAAAGTTGTAATTCCCTAGGTTTTGCAAATTTTGCATGACTCCACACAGGAAAATTGTTCAGGATGCTCAACTTGGTCGATTTGCACCGTCAAAACGCGATTTCCAGAGTTGACTATTAGAAAAACAAGATGGCCGCTCTTCCCTTTTAGCTGGCCGGGGAATAAACTTTTTAATTTTCGTGGCACCCCGAAAAACCGAATTAGCGTGATTACTTCTTGCGGATACCCCACCCGAGTGTGCCGGTGCAAATTTGAACCCGTCAATGTTTTACTTTGGCGGTAATCGACGATTTTTGGTGAAATTATGACGTCACTTTTGCACCAAAAAGTTGTAATTCCCAAGGTTTTGCGAATTTTGCATGACTCCACACAGGAAAGTTGTTCAGGATGCTCAACTTGGTCGATTTGCACCGTCAAAACGCGATTTCCAGAGTTGACTATTAAAAAAACAAGATGGCCGCTCTTCCCTTTTCCCTGCCCGGGGAATAACCTTTTTAATTTTCGAGGCACCCCGAAAAGCCGAATTAGCGTGATTACTTCTTGCGGATACCCCACCCGAGTGTGCCCGTGCAAATTTGAACCCCGTCAAAGTTTTACTTTGGCGGTAATCGACTATTTTTGGTCAAATTATGACGTCACTTTTGCACCAAAAAGTTGTAATTCCCAAGGTTTTGCGAATTTTGCATGACTCCACACAGGAAAGTTGTTCAGGATGCTCAACTTGGTCGATTTGCACCGTCAAAACGCGATTTCCAGAGTTGACTATTAGAAAAACAAGATGGCCGCTCTTCCCTATTCCCTGCCCGGGGAATAAACTTTTTAATTTTCGTGGCACCCCGAAAAACCGAATTAGCGTGATTACTTCTTGCGGATACCCCACCCGAGTGTGCCGGTGCAAATTTGAACCCCTTCAATGTTTTACTTTGACGGTAATCGACGATTTTTGGTCAAATTATGACGTCACTTTTGCACCAAAAAGTTGTAATTCCCAAGGTTTTGCGAATTTTGCATGACTCCACACAGGAAAACTGTTCAGGATGCTCAACTTAGTCGATTTGCACCGTCAAAACGCGATTTCCAGAGTTGACTATTAGAAAAACAAGATGGCCGCTCTTCCCTTTTCCCTGCCCGGGGAATAAACTTTTTAATTTTCGTGGCACCCCGAAAAACCGAATTAGCGTGATTACTTCTTGCGGATACCCCACCCGAGTGTGCCGGTGCAAATTTGAACCCCCTTAATGTTTTACTTTGGCGGTAATCGACGATTTTTTGTCAAATTATGACGTCACTTTTGCACCAAAAGGTTGTAATTCCCAAGGTTTTGCGAATTTTGCATGACTCCACACAGGAAAGTTGTTCAGGATGCTCAACTTGGTCGATTTGCACCGTCAAAACGCGATTTCCAGAGTTGACTATTAGAAAAACAAGATGGCCGCTCTTCCCTTTTCCCTGCCCGGGGAATAAACTTTTTAATTTTCGTGGCACCCCGAAAAACCGAATTAGCGTGATTACTTCTTGCGGATACCCCACCCGAGTGTGCCCGTGCAAATTTGAACCCCGTCAATGTTTTACTTTGGCGGTAATCGACGATTTTTGGTCAAATTATGACGTCACTTTTGCACCAAAAAGTTGTAATTCCCAAGGTTTTGCGAATTTTGCATGACTCCACACAGGAAAGTTGTTCAGGATGCTCAACTTAGTCGATTTGCACCGTCAAAACGCGATTTCCAGAGTTGACTATTAGAAAAACAAGATGGCCGCTCTTCCCTTTTCCCTGCCCGGGGAATAACCTTTTTAATTTTCGAGGCACCCCGAAATCCGAATTACCGTGATTACTTCTTGCGGATACCCCACCCGAGTGTGCCGGTACAAATTTGAACCACGCCAATGTTTTACTTTGGCGGTAATCGACCATTTTGGGTCAAATTATGACGTCACTTTTGCACCAAAAAGTTGTAATTCCCTAGGTTTTGCGAACTTTGCATGACTCCACACAGGAAAGTTGTTCAGGATGCTCAACTTGATCGATTTCCACCGTCAAAACGCGGTTTCCAGAGTTGACTATAAGAAAAACAAGATGGCCGCTCTTCCCTTTTCCCTGCCCGGGGAATAACCTTTTTAATTTTCGAGGCACCCCGAAATCCGAATTAGCGTGATTACTTCTTGCGGATACCCCACCCGAGTGTGCCGGTGCAAATTTCAACCCCCTCAATGTTTTACTTTGGCGGTAATCGACGATTTTTGGTCAAATTATGACGTCACTTTTGCACCAAAAAGTTGTAATTCCCAAGGTTTTGCGAATTTTGCATGACTCCACACAGGAAAGTTGTTCAGGATGCTCAACTTGGTCGATTTGCACCGTCAAAACACGATTTTCAGAGTTGACTATTAGAAAAACAAGATGGCCGCTCTTCCCTTTTCCCTGCCCGGGGAATAACCTTTTTAATTTTTGAGGCACCCCGAAAAACCGAATTAGCGTGATTACTTCTTGCGGATACCCCACCCGAGTGTGCCCGTGCAAATTTGAACCCCGTCAATGTTTTACTTTGGCGGTAATCGACGATTTTTGGTCAAATTATGACGTCACTTTTGCACCAAAATGTTGTAATTCCCAAGGTTTTGCGAATTTTGCATGACTCCACACAGGAAAGTTGTTCAGGATGCTCAACTTGGTCGATTTGCACCGTCAAAACGCGATTTCCAGAGTTGACTATTAGAAAAACAAGATGGCCGCTCTTCCCTTTTCCCTGCCCGGGGAATAAACTTTTTAATTTTCGTGGCACCCCGAAAAACCGAATTAGCGTGATTACTTCTTGCGGATACCCCACCCGAGTGTGCCGGTGCAAATTTCAACCCCCTCAATGTTTTACTTTGGCGGTAATCGACGATTTTGGGTCAAATTATGACGTCACTTTTGCACCAAAAAGTTGTAATTCCCAAGGTTTTGCGAATTTTGCATGACTCCACACAGGAAAGTTGTTCAGGATGCTCAACTTGGTCGATTTGCACCGTCAAAACGCGATTTCCAGAGTTGACTATTAGAAAAACAAGATGGCCGCTCTTCCCTTTTCCCTGCCCGGGGAATAAACTTTTTAATTTTCGTGGCACCCCGAAAAACCGAATTAGCGTGATTACTTCTTGCGGATACCCCACCCGAGTGTGCCGGTGCAAATTTGAAGCACGCCAATGATTTACTTGGGCGGTAATCGACGATTTTTGGTCAAGTTATGACGTCACTTTTGCACCAAAAAGTTGTAATTCCCTAGGTGTTGCGAATTTTGCATGACTCCACACAGGAAAGTTGTTCAGGATGCTCAACTTGATCGATTTGCACCGTCAAAACGCGATTTCCAGAGTTGACTATAATTAGAAAAACAAGATGGCCGCTCTTCCCTTTTTCCTGCCCGGGGAATAACCTTTTTAATTTTCGAGGCACCCCGAAATCCGAATTACCGTGATTACTTCTTGCGGATACCCCACCCGAGTGTGCCGGTACAAATTTGAACCCCCTCAATGTTTTACTTTGGCGGTAATCGACGATTTTTGGTCAAACTATGACGTCACTTTTGCACCAAAAAGTTGTAATTCCCAAGGTTTTGCGAATTTTGCATGACTCCACACAGGAAAGTTGTTCAGGATGCTCAACTTGATCGATTTGCACCGTCAAAACGCGGTTTCCAGAGTTGACTATAAGAAAAACAAGATGGCCGCTCTTCCCTTTTCCCTGCCCGGGGAATAACCTTTTTAATTTTCGAGGCACCCCGAAATCCGAAATAGCGTGATTACTTCTTGCGGATACCCCACCCGAGTGTGCCGGTGCAAATTTCAACCCCCTCAATGTTTTACTTTGGCGGTAATCGAAGATTTTTGGTCAAATTATGACGTCACTTTTGCACCAAAAAGTTGTAATTCCCAAGGTTTTGCGAATTTTGCATGACTCCAAACAGGAAAGTTGTTCAGGATGCTCAACTTGGTCGATTTGCACCGTCAAAACGCGATTTCCAGAGTTGACTATTAGAAAAACAAGATGGCCGCTCTTCCCTTTTCCCTGCGCGGGGAATAAACTTTTTAATTTTCGTGGCACCCCGAAAAACCGAATTATCGTGATTACTTCTTGCGGATACCCCACCCGAGTGTGCCGGTGCAAATTTCAACCCCCTCAATGTTTTACTTTGGCGGTAATCGACGATTTTTGGTCAAATTATGACGTCACTTTTGCACCAAAAAGTTGTAATTCCCAAGGTTTTGCGAATTTTGCATGACTCCACACAGGAAAGTTGTTCAGGATGCTCAACTTGGTCGATTTGCACCGTCAAAACGCGATTTCCAGAGTTGACTATTAGAAAAACAAGATGGCCGCTCTTCCCTTTTCCCTGCCCGGGGAATAAACTTTTTAATTTTCGTGGCACCCCGAAAAACCGAATTAGCGTGATTACTTCTTGCGGATACCCCACCCGAGTGTGCCGGTGCAAATTTGAAGCACGCCAATGATTTACTTGGGCGGTAATCGACGATTTTTGGTCAAGTTATGACGTCACTTTTGCACCAAAAAGTTGTAATTCCCTAGGTGTTGCGAATTTTGCATGACTCCACACAGGAAAATTGTTCAGGATGCTCAACTTGGTCGATTTGCACCGTCAAAACGCGATTTCCAGAGTTGACTATAAGAAAAACAAGATGGCCGCTCTTCCCTTTTCCCTGCCCGGGGAATAACCTTTTTAATTTTCGTGGCACCCCGAAAAACCGAATTAGCGTGATTACTTCTTGCGGATACCCCACCCGAGTGTGCCCGTGCAAATTTGAACCCGTCAATGTTTTACTTTGGCGGTAATCGACGATTTTTGGTCAAATTATGACGTCACTTTTGCACCAAAAAGTTGTAATTCCCAAGGTTTTGCGAATTTTGCATGACTCCACACAAGAAAGTTGTTCAGGATGCTCAACATGGTCGATTTGCACCGTCAAAACGCGATTTCCAGAGTTGACTATAATTAGAAAAACAAGATGGCCGCTCTTCCCTTTTCCCTGCCCGGGGAATAACCTTTTTAATTTTCGAGGCACCCCGAAATCCGAATTACCGTGATTACTTCTTGCGGATACCCCACCCGAGTGTGCCGGTACAAATTTGAACCCCCTCAATGTTTTACTTTGGCGGTAATCGACGATTTTTGGTCAAATTATGACGTCACTTTTGCACCAAAAAGTTGTAATTCCCAAGGTTTTGCGAATTTTGCATGACTCCACACAGGAAAGTTGTTCAGGATGCTCAACTTGGTCGATTTGCACCGTCAAAACACGATTTTCAGAGTTGACTATTACAAAAACAAGATGGCCGCTCTTCCCTTTTCCCTGCCCGGGGAATAACCTTTTTAATTTTTGAGGCACCCCGAAAAACCGAATTAGCGTGATTACTTCTTGCGGATACCCCACCCGAGTGTGCCCGTGCAAATTTGAACCCCGTCAATGTTTTACTTTGGCGGTAATCGACGATTTTTGGTCAAATTATGACGTCACTTTTGCACCAAAATATTGTAATTCCCAAGGTTTTGCGATTTTTGCATGACTCCACACAGGAAAGTTGTTCAGGATGCTCAACTTGGTCGATTTGCACCGTCAAAACGCGATTTCCAGAGTTGACTATTAGAAAAACAAGATGGCCGCTCTTCCCTTTTCCCTGCCCGGGGAATAACCTTTTTAATTTTCGAGGCACCCCGAAATCCGAATTACCGTGATTACTTCTTGCGGATACCCCACCCGAGTGTGCCGGTACAAATTTGAACCACGCCAATGTTTTACTTTGGCGGTAATCGACGATTTTGGGTCAAATTATGACGTCACTTTTGCACCAAAAAGTTGTAATTCCCTAGGTTTTGCGAATTTTGCATGACTCCACACAGGAAAGTTGTTCAGGATGCTCAACTTGATCGATTTCCACCGTCAAAACGCGGTTTCCAGAGTTGACTATAAGAAAAACAAGATGGCCGCTCTTCCCTTTTCCCTGCCCGGGGAATAACCTTTTTAATTTTCGAGGCACCCCGAAATCCGAATTAGCGTGATTACTTCTTGCGGATACCCCACCCGAGTGTGCCGGTGCAAATTTCAACCCCCTCAATGTTTTACTTTGGCGGTAATCGACGATTTTTGGTCAAATTATGACGTCACTTTTGCACCAAAAAGTTGTAATTCCCAAGGTTTTGCGAATTTTGCATGACTCCACACAGGAAAGTTGTTCAGGATGCTCAACTTGGTCGATTTGCACCGTCAAAACACGATTTTCAGAGTTGACTATTACAAAAACAAGATGGCCGCTCTTCCCTGTTCCCTGCCCGGGGAATAACCTTTTTAATTTTTGAGGCACCCCGAAAAACCGAATTAGCGTGATTACTTCTTGCGGATACCCCACCCGAGTGTGCCCGTGCAAATTTGAACCCCGTCAATGTTTTACTTTGGCGGTAATCGACGATTTTTGGTCAAATTATGACGTCACTTTTGCACCAAAATGTTGTAATTCCCAAGGTTTTGCGAATTTTGCATGACTCCACACAGGAAAGTTGTTCAGGATGCTCAACTTGGTCGATTTGCACCGTCAAAACGCGATTTCCAGAGTTGACTATTAGAAAAACAAGATGGCCGCTCTTCCCTTTTCCCTGCTCGAGGAATAACCTTTTTAATTTTCGTGGCACCCCGAAAAACCGAATTAGCGTGATTACTTCTTGCGGATACCCCACCCGAGTGTGCCGGTGCAAATTTGAACCCGTCAATGTTTTACTTTGACGGTAATCGACGATTTTTGGTCAAATTATGACGTCACTTTTGCACCAAAAAGTTGTAATTCCCAAGGTTTTGCGAATTTTGCATGACTCCACACAGGAAAGTTGTTCAGAATGCTCAACTTAGTCGATTTGCACCGTCAAAACGCGATTTCCAGAGTTGACTATTAGAAAAACAAGATGGCCGCTCTTCCCTTTTCCCTGCCCGGGAAATAAACTTTTTAATTTTCGTGGCACCCCGAAAAACCGAATTAGCGTGATTACTTCTTGCGTATACCCCACCCGAGTGTGCCGGTGCAAATTTGAACCCCCTTAATGTTTTACTTTGGCGGTAATCGACGATTTTTTGTCAAATTATGACGTCACTTTTGCACCAAAAAATGGTAATTCCCAAGGTTTTGCGAATTTTGCATGACTCCACACAGGAAAGTTGTTCAGGATGCTCAACTTGGTCGATTTGCACCGTCAAAACGCGATTTCCAGAGTTGACTATTAGAAAAACAAGATGGCCGCTCTTCCCTTTTCCCTGCCCGGGGAATAAACTTTTTAATTTTCGTGGCACCCCGAAAAACCGAATTAGCATGATTACTTCTTGCGGATACCCCACCCGAGTGTGCCCGTGCAAATTTGAACCCCGTCAATGTTTTACTTTGGCGGTAATCGACGATTTTTGGTCAAATTATGACGTCACTTTTGCACCAAAAAGTTGTAATTCCCAAGGTTTTGCGAATTTTGCATGACTCCACACAGGAAAATTGTTCAGGATGCTCAACTTGGTCGATTTGCACCGTTCAAACGCGATTTCCAGAGTTGACTATTAGAAAAACAAGATGGCCGCTCTTCCCTTTTACCTGGCCGGGGAATAAACTTTTTAATTTTCGAGGCACCCCGAAAAGCCGAATTAGCGTGATTACTTCTTGCGGATACCCCACCCGAGTGTGCCGGTGCAAATTTGAACCCCGTCAATGTTTTACTTTGGCGGTAATCGACGATTTTTGGTCAAATTATGACGTCACTTTTGCACCAAAAAGTTGTAATTCCCAAGGTTTTGCGAATTTTGCATGACTCCACACAGGAAAGTTGTTCAGGATGCTCAACTTGGTCGATTTGCACCGTCAAAACGCGATTTCCAGAGTTGACTATTAGAAAAACAAGATGGCCGCTCTTCCCTTTTTCCTGCCCGGGGAATAACCTTTTTAATTTTCGAGGCACCCCGAAAAGCCGAATTAGCGTGATTACTTCTTGCGGATACCCCACCCGAGTGTGCCCGTGCAAATTTGAAGCACGCCAATGATTTACTTTGGCGGTAATCGACGATTTTTGGTCAAGTTATGACGTCACTTTTGCACCAAAAAGTTGTAATTCCCTAGGTTTTGCGAATTTTGCATGACTCCACACAGGAAAATTGTTCAGGATGCTCAACTTGGTCGATTTGCACCGTCAAAACGCGATTTCCAGAGTTGACTATTAGAAAAACAAGATGGCCGCTCTTCCCTTTTCCCTGCCCGGGGAATAAACTTTTTAATTTTCGTGGCACCCCGAAAAACCGAATTAGCGTGATTACTTCTTGCGGATACCCCACCCGAGTGTGCCAGTGCAAATTTGAACCCCTTCAATGTTTTACTTTGACGGTAATCGACGATTTTTGGTCAAATTATGACGTCACTTTTGCACCAAAAAGTTGTAATTCCCAAGGTTTTGCGAATTTTGCATGACTCCACACAGGAAAGTTGTTCAGGATGCTCAACTTAGTCGATTTGCACCGTCAAAACGCGATTTCCAGAGTTGACTATTAGAAAAACAAGATGGCCGCTCTTCCCTTTTCCCTGCCCGGGGAATAAACTTTTTAATTTTCGTGGCACCCCGAAAAACCGAATTAGCGTGATTACTTCTTGCGGATACCCCACCCGAGTGTGCCGGTGCAAATTTGAACCCCGTCAATGTTTTACTTTGGCGGTAATCGACGATTTTTGGTCAAATTATGACGTCACTTTTGCTCCAAAAAGTTGTAATTCCCAAGGTTTTGCGAATTTTGCATGACTCCACACAGGAAAGTTGTTCAGGATGCTCAACTTGGTCGATTTGCACCGTCAAAACGCGATTTCCAGAGTTGACTATTAGAAAAACAAGATGGCCGCTCTTCCCTTTTTCCTGCCCGGGGAATAACCTTTTTAATTTTCGAGGCACCCCGAAAAGCCGAATTAGCGTGATTACTTCTTGCGGATACCCCACCCGAGTGTGCCGGTGCAAATTTGAAGCACGCCAATGATTTACTTTGGCGGTAATCGACGATTTTTGGTCAAGTTATGACGTCACTTTTGCACCAAAAAGTTGTAATTCCCTAGGTTTTGCGAATTTTGCATGACTCCACACAGGACAATTGTTCAGGATGCTCAACTTGGTCGATTTGCACCGTCAAAACGCGATTTCCAGAGTTGACTATTAGAAAAACAAGATGGCCGCTCTTCCCTTTTTCCTGCCCGGGGAATAACCTTTTTAATTTTCGAGGCACCCCGAAAAGCCGAATTAGCGTGATTACTTCTTGCGGATACCCCACCCGAGTGTGCCCGTGCAAATTTGAAGCACGCCAATGATTTACTTTGGCGGTAATCGACGATTTTTGGTCAAGTTATGACGTCACTTTTGCACCAAAAAGTTGTAATTCCCTAGGTTTTGCGAATTTTGCATGACTCCACACAGGAAAATTGTTCAGGATGCTCAACTTGGTCGATTTGCACCGTCAAAACGCGATTTCCAGAGTTGACTATTAGAAAAACAAGATGGCCGCTCTTCCCTTTTACCTGGCCGGGGAATACACTTTTTTATTTTCGTGGCACCCCGAAAAACCGAATTAGCGTGATTACTTCTTGCGGATACCCCACCCGAGTGTGCCGGTGCAAATTTCAACCCCCTCAATGTTTTACTTTGGCGGTAATCGACGATTTTTGGTCAAATTATGACGTCACTTTTGCACCAAAAAGTTGTAATTCCCAAGGTTTTGCGAATTTTGCATGACTCCACACAGGAAAGTTGTTCAGGATGCTCAACTTGGTCGATTTGCACCGTCAAAACGCGATTTCCAGAGTTGACTATTAGAAAAACAAGATGGCCGCTCTTCCCTTTTTCCTGCCCGGGGAATAACCTTTTTAATTTTCGAGGCACCCCGAAAAGCCGAATTAGCGTGATTACTTCTTGCGGATACCCCACCCGAGTGTGCCGGTGCAAATTTGAAGCACGCCAATGATTTACTTTGGCGGTAATCGACGATTTTTGGTCAAGTTATGACGTCACTTTTGCACCAAAAAGTTGTAATTCCCTAGGTTTTGCGAATTTTGCATGACTCCACACAGGACAATTGTTCAGGATGCTCAACTTGGTCGATTTGCACCGTCAAAACGCGATTTCCAGAGTTGACTATTAGAAAAACAAGATGGCCGCTCTTCCCTTTTTCCTGCCCGGGGAATAACCTTTTTAATTTTCGAGGCACCCCGAAAAGCCGAATTAGCGTGATTACTTCTTGCGGATACCCCACCCGAGTGTGCCCGTGCAAATTTGAAGCACGCCAATGATTTACTTTGGCGGTAATCGACGATTTTTGGTCAAGTTATGACGTCACTTTTGCACCAAAAAGTTGTAATTCCCTAGGTTTTGCGAATTTTGCATGACTCCACACAGGAAAATTGTTCAGGATGCTCAACTTGGTCGATTTGCACCGTCAAAACGCGATTTCCAGAGTTGACTATTAGAAAAACAAGATGGCCGCTCTTCCCTTTTACCTGGCCGGGGAATACACTTTTTAATTTTCGTGGCACCCCGAAAAACCGAATTAGCGTGATTACTTCTTGCGGATACCCCACCCGAGTGTGCCGGTGCAAATTTCAACCCCCTCAATGTTTTACTTTGGCGGTAATCGACGATTTTTGGTCAAATTATGACGTCACTTTTGCACCAAAAAGTTGTAATTCCCAAGGTTTTGCGAATTTTGCATGACTCCACACAGGAAAGTTGTTCAGGATGCTCAACTTGGTCGATTTGCACCGTCAAAACGCGATTTCCAGAGTTGACTATTAGAAAAACAAGATGGCCGCTCTTCCCTTTTCCCTGCCCGGGGAATAACCTTTTTAATTTTCGAGGCACCCCGAAAAGCCGAATTAGCGTGATTACTTCTTGCGGATACCCCACCCGAGTGTGCCCGTGCAAATTTGAACCCCGTCAATGTTTTACTTTGGCGGTAATCGACGATTTTTGGTCAAATTATGACGTCACTTTTGCACCAAAAAGTTGTAATTCCCAAGGTTTTGCGAATTTTGCATGACTCCACACAGGAAATTTGTTCAGGATGCTCAACTTGGTCGATTTGCACCGTCAAAACGCGATTTCCAGAGTTGACTATTAGAAAAGCAAGATGGCCGCTCTTCCCTTTTCCCTGCCCGGGGAATAAACTTTTTAATTTTCGTGGCACCCCGAAAAACCGAATTAGCGTGATTACTTCTTGCGGATACCCCACCCGAGTGTGCCAGTGCAAATTTGAACCCCTTCAATGTTTTACTTTGACGGTAATCGACGATTTTTGGTCAAATTATGACGTCACTTTTGCACCAAAAAGTTGTAATTCCCAAGGTTTTGCGAATTTTGCATGACTCCACACAGGAAAGTTGTTCAGGATGCTCAACTTAGTCGATTTGCACCGTCAAAACGCGATTTCCAGAGTTGACTATTAGAAAAACAAGATGGCCGCTCTTCCCTTTTCCCTGCCCGGGGAATAAACTTTTTAATTTTCGTGGCACCCCAAAAACCGAATTAGCGTGATTACTTCTTGCGGATACCCCACCCGAGTGTGCCGGTGCAAGTTTGAACCCCGTCAATGTTTTACTTTGGCGGTAATCGACGATTTTTTTGTCAAATTATGACGTCACTTTTGTTCCAAAAAGTTGTAAATCCCAAGGTTTTGGGAATTTTGCATGACTCCACACAGGAAAGTTGTTCAGGATGCTCAACTTGGTCGATTTGCACCGTCAAAACGCGATTTCCAGAGTTGACTATTAGAAAAACAAGATGGCCGCTCTTCCCTTTTTCCTGCCCGGGGAATAACCTTTTTAATTTTCGAGGCACCCCGAAAAGCCGAATTAGCGTGATTACTTCTTGCGGATACCCCACCCGAGTGTGCCGGTGCAAATTTGAAGCACGCCAATGATTTACTTTGGCCGTAATCGACGATTTTTGGTCAAGTTATGACGTCACTTTTGCACCAAAAAGTTGTAATTCCCTAGGTTTTGCGAATTTTGCATGACTCCACACAGGACAATTGTTCAGGATGCTCAACTTGGTCGATTTGCACCGTCAAAACGCGATTTCCAGAGTTGACTATTAGAAAAACAAGATGGCCGCTCTTCCCTTTTCCCTGCCCGGGGAATAGACTTTTTAATTTTCGTGGCACCCCGAAAAACCGAATTAGCGTGATTACTTCTTGCGGATACCCCACCCGAGTGTGCCAGTGCAAATTTGAACCCCTTTAATGTTTTACTTTGACGGTAATCGACGATTTTTTGTCAAATAATGACGTCACTTTTGCACCAAAAAGTTGTAATTCCCAAGGTTTTGCGAATTTTGCATGACTCCACACAGGAAAGTTGTTCAGGATGCTCAACTTGGTCGATTTGCACCGTCAAAACGCGATTTCCAGAGTTGACTATTAGAAAAACAAGATGGCCGCTCTTCCCTTTTCCCTGCCCGGGGAATAAACTTTTTAATTTTCGTGGCACCCCGAAAAACCGAATTAGCGTGATTACTTCTTGCGGATACCCCACCCGAGTGTGCCGGTGCAAATTTGAACCCCGTCAATGTTTTACTTTGGCGGTAATCGACGATTTTTGGTCAAATTATGACGTCACTTTTGCACCAAAAAGTTGTAATTCCCAACGTTTTGCGAATCCACACAGGAAAGTTGTTCAGGATGCTCAACTTGGTCGATTTGCACCGTCAAAACGCGATTTCCAGAGTTGACTATTAGAAAAACAAGATGGCCGCTCCTCCCTTTTTCCTGCCCGGGGAATAACCTTTTTAATTTTCGAGGCACCCCGAAAAGCCGAATTAGCGTGATTACTTCTTGCGGATACCCCACCCGAGTGTGCCGGTGCAAATTTGAAGCACGCCAATGATTTACTTTGGTGGTAACCGACGATTTTTGGTCAAGTTATGACGTCACTTTTGCACCAAAAGGTTGTAATTCCCTAGGTTCTGCGAATTTTGCATGACTCCACACAGGAAAATTGTTCAGGATGCTCAACTTGGTCGATTTGCACCGTCAAAACGCGATTTCCAGAGTTGACTACTAGAAAAACAAGATGGCTGCTCTTCCCTTTTACCTGGCCGGGGAATAAACTTTTTAATTTTCGTGGCACCCCGAAAAACCGAATTAGCGTGATTACTTCTTGCGGATACCCCACCCGAGTGTGCCCGAGCAAATTTGAACCCCGTCAATGTTTTACTTTGGCGGTAATCTACGATTTTTGGTCAAATTATGACGTCACTTTTGCACCAAAAAGTTGTATTTCCCTAGGTTTTGCAAATTTTGCATGACTCCACACAGGAAAGTTGCTCAGGATGCTCAACTTGGTCGATTTGCACCGTCAAAACGCGATTTCCAGAGTTGACTATTAGAAAAACAAGATGGCCGCTCTTCCCTTTTCCCTGCCCGGGGAATAACCTTTTTAATTTTCGAGGCACCCCGAAAAGCCGAATTAGCGTGATTACTTCTTGCGGATACCCCACCCGAGTGTGCCGGTGCAAATTTGAACCCCGTCAATGTTTTACTTTGGCGGTAATCGACGATTTTTGGTCAAATTATGACGTCACTTTTGCACCAAAAAGTTGTAATTCCCAAGGTTTTGCGAATTTTGCATGACTCCACACAGGAAAGTTGTTCAGGATGCTCAACTTGGTCGATTTGCACCGTCAAAACGCGATTTCCAGAGTTGACTATTAGAAAAACAAGATGGCCGCTCTTCCCTTTTCCTGCCCGGGGAATAACCTTTTTAATTTTCGAGGCACCCCGAAAAGCCGAATTAGCGTGATTACTTCTTGCGGATACCCCACCCGAGTGTGCCGGTGCAAATTTGAAGCACGCCAATGATTTACTTTGGCGGTAATCGACGATTTTTGGTCAAGTTATGACGTCACTTTTGCACCAAAAAGTTGTAATTCCCTAGGTTTTGCGAATTTTGCAAGACTCCACACAGGAAAGTTGTTCAGGATGCTCAACTTGGTCGATTTGCACCGTCAAAACGCGATTTCCAGAGTTGACTATTAGAAAAACAAGATGGCCGCTCTTCCCTTTTCCCTGCCCGGGGAATAAACTTTTTAATTTTCGTGGCACCCCGAAAAACCGAATTAGCGTGATTACTTCTTGCGGATACCCCACCCGAGTGTGCCGGTGAAAATTTGAACCCCGTCAATGTTTTACTTTGGCGGTAATCGACGATTTTTGGTCAAATTATGACGTCACTTTTGCACCAAAAAGTTGTATTTCCCTAGGTTTTGCAAATTTTGCATGACTCCACACAGGAAAGTTGTTCAGGATGCTCAACTTGGTCGATTTGCACCGTCAAAACGCGATTTCCAGAGTTGACTATTAGAAAAACAAGATGGCCGCTCTTCCCTTTTCCCTGCCCGGGGAATAAACTTTTTAATTTTCGTGGCACCCCGAAAAACCGAATTAGCGTGATTACTTCTTGCGGATACCCCACCCGAGTGTGCCGGTGAAAATTTGAACCCCGTCAATGTTTTACTTTGGCGGTAATCGACGATTTTTGGTCAAATTATGACGTCACTTTTGCACCAAAAAGTTGTAATTCCCAAGGTTTTGCGAATTTTGCATGACTCCAAACAGGAAAGTTGTTCAGGATGCTCAACTTGGTCGATTTGCACCGTCAAAACGCGATTTCCAGAGTTGACTATTAGAAAAACAAGATGGCCGCTCTTCCCTTTTCCTGCCCGGGGAATAAACTTTTTAATTTTCGAGGCACCCCGAAAAGCCGAATTAGCGTGATTACTTCTTGCGGATACCCCACCCGAGTGTGCCGGTGCAAATTTGAAGCACGCCACGGATTTACTTTGGCGGTAATCGACGATTTTTGGTCAAGTTATGACGTCACTTTTGCACCAAAAAGTTGTAATTCCCAAGGTTTTGCGAATTTTGCAAGACTCCACACAGGAAAGTTGTTCAGGATGCTCAACTTGGTCGATTTGCACCGTCAAAACGCGATTTCCAGAGTTGACTATTAGAAAAACAAGATGGCCGCTCTTCCCTTTTCCCTGCCCGGGGAATAAACTTTTTAATTTTCGTGGCACCCCGAAAAACCGAATTAGCGTGATTACTTCTTGCGGATACCCCACCCGAGTGTGCCGGTGCAAATTTGAACCCCGTCAATGTTTTACTTTGGCGGTAATCGACGATTTTTGGTCAAGTTATGACGGCACTTTTGCACCAAAAAGTTGTAATTCCCTAGGTTTTGCGAATTTTGCATGACTCCACACAGGACAATTGTTCAGGATGCTCAACTTGGTCGATTTGCACCGTCAAAACGCGATTTCCAGAGTTGACTATTAGAAAAACAAGATGGCCGCTCTTCCCTTTTACCTGGCCGGGGAATAAACTTTTTAATTTTCGTGGCACCCCGAAAAACCGAATTAGCGTGATTACTTCTTGCGGATACCCCACCCGTGTGTGCCGGTGCAAATTTGAACCCGTCAATGTTTTACTTTGGCGGTAATCGACGATTTTTGGTCAAGTTATGACGTCACTTTTGCACCAAAAAGTTGTAATTCCCTAGGTTTTGCGAATTTTGCATGACTCCACACAGGACAATTGTTCAGGATGCTCAATTTGGTCGATTTGCACCGTCAAAACGCGATTTCCAGAGTTGACTATTAGAAAAACAAGATGGCCGCTCTTCCCATTTACCTGCCCGGGGAATAACCTTTTTAATTTTCGAGGCACCCCGAAAAGCCGAATTAGCGTGATTACTTCTTGCGGATACCCCACCCGAGTGTGCCGGTGCAAATTTGAAGCACGCCAATGATTTACTTTGGCGGTAATCGACGATTTTTGGTCAAGTTATGACGTCACTTTTGCACCAAAAAGTTGTAATTCCCTAGGTTTTGCGAATTTTGCATGACTCCACACAGGACAATTGTTCAGGATGCTCAACTTGGTCGATTTGCACCGTCAAAACGCGATTTCCAGAGTTGACTATTAGAAAAACAAGATGGCCGCTCTTCCCTTTTTCCTGCCCGGGGAATAACCTTTTTAATTTTCGAGGCACCCCGAAAAGCCGAATTAGCGTGATTACTTCTTGCGGATACCCCACCCGAGTGTGCCCGTGCAAATTTGAAGCACGCCAATGATTTACTTTGGCGGTAATCGACGATTTTTGGTCAAGTTATGACGTCACTTTTGCACCAAAAAGTTGTAATTCCCTAGGTTTTGCGAATTTTGCATGACTCCACACAGGAAAATTGTTCAGGATGCTCAACTTGGTCGATTTGCACCGTCAAAACGCGATTTCCAGAGTTGACTATTAGAAAAACAAGATGGCCGCTCTTCCCTTTTACCTGGCCGGGGAATACACTTTTTAATTTTCGTGGCACCCCGAAAAACCGAATTAGCGTGATTACTTCTTGCGGATACCCCACCCGAGTGTGCCGGTGCAAATTTCAACCCCCTCAATGTTTTACTTTGGCGGTAATCGACGATTTTTGGTCAAATTATGACGTCACTTTTGCACCAAAAAGTTGTAATTCCCAAGGTTTTGCGAATTTTGCATGACTCCACACAGGAAAGTTGTTCAGGATGCTCAACTTGGTCGATTTGCACCGTCAAAACGCGATTTCCAGAGTTGACTATTAGAAAAACAAGATGGCCGCTCTTCCCTTTTCCCTGCCCGGGGAATAAACTTTTTAATTTTCGAGGCACCCCGAAAAGCCGAATTAGCGTGATTACTTCTTGCGGATACCCCACCCGAGTGTGCCCGTGCAAATTTGAACCCCGTCAATGTTTTACTTTGGCGGTAATCGACGATTTTTGGTCAAATTATGACGTCACTTTTGCACCAAAAAGTTGTAATTCCCAAGGTTTTGCGAATTTTGCATGACTCCACACAGGAAATTTGTTCAGGATGCTCAACTTGGTCGATTTGCACCGTCAAAACGCGATTTCCAGAGTTGACTATTAGAAAAACAAGATGGCCGCTCTTCCCTTTTCCCTGCCCGGGGAATAAACTTTTTAATTTTCGTGGCACCCCGAAAAACCGAATTAGCGTGATTACTTCTTGCGGATACCCCACCCGAGTGTGCCAGTGCAAATTTGAACCCCTTCAATGTTTTACTTTGACGGTAATCGACGATTTTTGGTCAAATTATGACGTCACTTTTGCACCAAAAAGTTGTAATTCCCAAGGTTCTGCGAATTTTGCATGACTCCACACAGGAAAGTTGTTCAGGATGCTCAACTTAGTCGATTTGCACCGTCAAAACGCGATTTCCAGAGTTGACTATTAGAAAAACAAGATGGCCGCTCTTCCCTTTTCCCTGCCCGGGGAATAAACTTTTTAATTTTCGTGGCACCCCAAAAACCGAATTAGCGTGATTACTTCTTGCGGATACCCCACCCGAGTGTGCCGGTGCAAGTTTGAACCCCGTCAATGTTTTACTTTGGCGGTAATCGACGATTTTTTGTCAAATTATGACGTCACTTTTGCTCCAAAAAGTTGTAAATCCCAAGGTTTTGGGAATTTTGCATGACTCCACACAGGAAAGTTGTTCAGGATGCTCAACTTGGTCGATTTGCACCGTCAAAACGCGATTTCCAGAGTTGACTATTAGAAAAACAAGATGGCCGCTCTTCCCTTTTTCCTGCCCGGGGAATAACCTTTTTAATTTTCGAGGCACCCCGAAAAGCCGAATTAGCGTGATTACTTCTTGCGGATACCCCACCCGAGTGTGCCGGTGCAAATTTGAAGCACGCCAATGATTTACTTTGGCCGTAATCGACGATTTTTGGTCAAGTTATGACGTCACTTTTGCACCAAAAAGTTGTAATTCCCTAGGTTTTGCGAATTTTGCATGACTCCACACAGGACAATTGTTCAGGATGCTCAACTTGGTCGATTTGCACCGTCAAAACGCGATTTCCAGAGTTGACTAATAGAAAAACAAGATGGCCGCTCTTCCCTTTTCCCTGCCCGGGGAATAACCTTTTTAATTTTCGAGGCACCCCGAAAAGCCGAATTAGCGTGATTACTTCTTGCGGATACCCCACCCGAGTGTGCCCGTGCAAATTTGAACCCCGTCAATGTTTTACTTTGGCGGTAATCGACGATTTTTGATCAAATTATCACGTCACTTTTGCACCAAAAAGTTGTAATTCCCAAGGTTTTGCGAATTTTGCATGACTCCACACAGGAAAGTTGTTCAGGATGCTCAACTTGGTCGATTTGCACCGTCAAAACGCGATTTCCAGAGTTGACACTTAGAAAAACAAGATGGCCGCTCTTCCCTTTTCCCTGCCCGGGGAATAAACTTTTTAATTTTCGTGGCACCCCGAAAAACCGAATTAGCGTGATTACTTCTTGCGGATACCCCACCCGAGTGTGCCAGTGCAAATTTGAACCCCTTTAATGTTTTACTTTGACGGTAATCGACGATTTTTGGTCAAATAATGACGTCACTTTTGCACCAAAAAGTTGTAATTCCCAAGGTTTTGCGAATTTTGCATGACTCCACACAGGAAAGTTGTTCAGGATGCTCAACTTAGTCGATTCGCACCGTCAAAACGCGATTTCCAGAGTTGACTATTAGAAAAACAAGATGGCCGCTCTTCCCTTTTCCCTGCCCGGGGAATAAACTTTTTAATTTTCGTGGCACCCCGAAAAACCGAATTAGCGTGATTACTTCTTGCGGATACCCCACCCGAGTGTGCCCGTGCAAATTTGAAGCACGCCAATGATTTACTTTGGCGGTAATCGACGATTTTTGGTCAAATTATGACGTCACTTTTGCACCAAAAAGTTGTAATTCCCAAGGTTTTGCGAATTTTGCATGACTCCACACAGGAAAGTTGTTCAGGATGCTCAACTTGGTCGATTTGCACCGTCAAAACGCGATTTCCAGAGTTGACTATTAGAAAAACAAGATGGCCGCTCTTCCCTTTTCCCTGCCCGGGGAATAACCTTTTTAATTTTCGAGGCACCCCGAAAAGCCGAATTAGCGTGATTACTTCTTGCGGATACCCCACCCGAGTGTGCCCGTGCAAATTTGAACCCCGTCAATGTTTTACTTTGGCGGTAATCGACGATTTTTGATCAAATTATGACGTCACTTTTGCACCAAAAAGTTGTAATTCCCAAGGTTTTGCGAATTTTGCATGACTCCACACAGGAAAGTTGTTCAGGATGCGCAACTTGGTCGATTTGCACCGTCAAAACGCGATTTCCAGAGTTGACTATTAGAAAAACAAGATGGCCGCTCTTCCCTTTTCCCTGCCCGGGGAATAAACTTTTTAATTTTCGTGGCACCCCGAAAAACCGAATTAGCGTGATTACTTCTTGCGGATACCCCACCCGAGTGTGCCGGTGCAAATTTGAACCCCGTCAATGTTTTACTTTGGCGGTAATCGACGATTTTTGGTCAAATTATGACGTCACTTTTGCACCAAAAAGTTGTAATTCCCAAGGTTTTGCGAATCCACACAGGAAAGTTGTTCAGGATGCTCAACTTGGTCGATTTGCACCGTCAAAACGCGATTTCCAGAGTTGACTATTAGAAAAACAAGATGGCCGCTCCTCCCTTTTTCCTGCCCGGGGAATAACCTTTTTAATTTTCGAGGCACCCCGAAAAGCCGAATTAGCGTGATTACTTCTTGCGGATACCCCACCCGAGTGTGCCGGTGCAAATTTGAAGCACGCCAATGATTTACTTTGGTGGTAACCGACGATTTTTGGTCAAGTTATGACGTCACTTTTGCACCAAAAAGTTGTAATTCCCTAGGTTCTGCGAATT
This sequence comes from Asterias amurensis, assembly GCF_032118995.1. Classification (NCBI taxonomy): domain Eukaryota; kingdom Metazoa; phylum Echinodermata; class Asteroidea; order Forcipulatida; family Asteriidae; genus Asterias; species Asterias amurensis. Next base: position 7,360,876 of record NC_092667.1, on the reverse strand, counting down.
TTGCATGACTCCACACAGGAAAATTGTTCAGGATGCTCAACTTGGTCGATTTGCACCGTCAAAACGCGATTTCCAGAGTTGACTACTAGAAAAACAAGATGGCTGCTCTTCCCTTTTACCTGGCCGGGGAATAAACTTTTTAATTTTCGTGGCACCCCGAAAAACCGAATTAGCGTGATTACTTCTTGCGGATACCCCACCCGAGTGTGCCCGTGCAAAATTGAACCCCGTCAATGTTTTACTTTGGCGGTAATCGACGATTTTTGGTCAAATTATGACGTCACTTTTGCACCAAAAAGTTGTATTTCCCTAGGTTTTGCAAATTTTGCATGACTCCACACAGGAAAGTTGCTCAGGATGCTCAACTTGGTCGATTTGCACCGTCAAAACGCGATTTCCAGAGTTTACTATTAGAAAAACAAGATGGCCGCTCTTCCCTTTTCCCTGCCCGGGGAATAACCTTTTTAATTTTCGAGGCACCCCGAAAAGCCGAATTAGCGTGATTACTTCTTGCGGATACCCCACCCGAGTGTGCCCGTGCAAATTTGAAACCCGTCAATGTTTTACTTTGGCGGTAATCGACGATTTTTGGTCAAATTATGACGTCACTTTTGCACCAAAAAGTTGTATTTCCCTAGGTTTTGCAAATTTTGCATGACTCCACACAGGAAAGTTGTTCAGGATGCTCAACTTGGTCGATTTGCACCGTCAAAACGCGATTTCCAGAGTTGACTATTAGAAAAACAAGATGGCCGCTCTTCCCTTTTCCCTGCCCGGGGAATAAACTTTTTAATTTTCGTGGCACCCCGAAAAACCGAATTAGCGTGATTACTTCTTGCGGATACCCCACCCGAGTGTGCCGGTGCAAATTTGAACCCCGTCAATGTTTTACTTTGGCGGTAATCGACGATTTTTGGTCAAATTATGACGTCACTTTTGCACCAAAAAGTTGTAATTCCCAAGGTTTTGCGAATTTTGCATGACTCCACACAGGAAAGTTGTTCAGGATGCTCAACTTGGTCGATTTGCACCGTCAAAACGCGATTTCCAGAGTTGACTATTAGAAAAACAAGATGGCCGCTCTTCCCTTTTCCTGCCCGGGGAATAACCTTTTTAATTTTCGAGGCACCCCGAAAAGCCGAATTAGCGTGATTACTTCTTGCGGATACCCCACCCGAGTGTGCCGGTGCAAATTTGAAGCACGCCAATGATTTACTTTGGCGGTAATCGACGATTTTTGGTCAAGTTATGACGTCACTTTTGCACCAAAAAGTTGTAATTCCCTAGGTTTTGCGAATTTTGCATGACTCCACACAGGAAAGTTGTTCAGGATGCTCAACTTGGTCGATTTGCACCGTCAAAACGCGATTTCCAGAGTTGACTATTAGAAAAACAAGATGGCCGCTCTTCCCTTTTCCCTGCCCGGGGAATAAACTTTTTAATTTTCGTGGCACCCCGAAAAACCGAATTAGCGTGATTACTTCTTGCGGATACCCCACCCGAGTGTGCCGGTGAAAATTTGAACCCCGTCAATGTTTTACTTTGGCGGTAATCGACGATTTTTGGTCAAATTATGACGTCACTTTTGCACCAAAAAGTTGTATTTCCCTAGGTTTTGCAAATTTTGCATGACTCCACACAGGAAAGTTGTTCAGGATGCTCAACTTGGTCGATTTGCACCGTCAAAACGCGATTTCCAGAGTTGACTATTAGAAAAACAAGATGGCCGCTCTTCCCTTTTCCCTGCCCGGGGAATAAACTTTTTAATTTTCGTGGCACCCCGAAAAAACGAATTAGCGTGATTACTTCTTGCGGATACCCCACCCGAGTGTGCCGGTGCAAATTTGAACCCCGTCAATGTTTTACTTTGGCGGTAATCGACGATTTTTGGTCAAATTATGACGTCACTTTTGCACCAAAAAGTTGTAATTCCCAAGGTTTTGCGAATTTTGCATGACTCCAAACAGGAAAGTTGTTCAGGATGCTCAACTTGGTCGATTTGCACCGTCAAAACGCGATTTCCAGAGTTGACTATTAGAAAAACAAGATGGCCGCTCTTCCCTTTTCCTGCCCGGGGAATAAACTTTTTAATTTTCGTGGCACCCCGAAAAACCGAATTAGCGTGATTACTTCTTGCGGATACCCCACCCGAGTGTGCCGGTGAAAATTTGAACCCCGTCAATGTTTTACTTTGGCGGTAATCGACGATTTTTGGTCAAATTATGACGTCACTTTTGCACCAAAAAGTTGTATTTCCCTAGGTTTTGCAAATTTTGCATGACTCCACACAGGAAAGTTGTTCAGGATGCTCAACTTGGTCGATTTGCACCGTCAAAACGCGATTTCCAGAGTTGACTATTAGAAAAACAAGATGGCCGCTCTTCCCTTTTCCCTGCCCGGGGAATAAACTTTTTAATTTTCGTGGCACCCCGAAAAAACGAATTAGCGTGATTACTTCTTGCGGATACCCCACCCGAGTGTGCCGGTGCAAATTTGAACCCCGTCAATGTTTTACTTTGGCGGTAATCGACGATTTTTGGTCAAATTATGACGTCACTTTTGCACCAAAAAGTTGTAATTCCCAAGGTTTTGCGAATTTTGCATGACTCCACACAGGAAAGTTGTTCAGGATGCTCAACTTGGTCGATTTGCACCGTCAAAACGCGATTTCCAGAGTTGACTATTAGAAAAACAAGATGGCCGCTCTTCCCTTTTCCCTGCCCGGGGAATAAACTTTTTAATTTTCGAGGCACCCCGAAAAGCCGAATTAGCGTGATTACTTCTTGCGGATACCCCACCCGAGTGTGCCCGTGCAAATTTGAACCCCGTCAATGTTTTACTTTGGCGGTAATCGACGATTTTTGGTCAAATTATGACGTCACTTTTGCACCAAAAAGTTGTAATTCCCAAGGTTTTGCGAATTTTGCATGACTCCACACAGGAAATTTGTTCAGGATGCTCAACTTGGTCGATTTGCACCGTCAAAACGCGATTTCCAGAGTTGACTATTAGAAAAACAAGATGGCCGCTCTTCCCTTTTCCCTGCCCGGGGAATAAACTTTTTAATTTTCGTGGCACCCCGAAAAACCGAATTAGCGTGATTACTTCTTGCGGATACCCCACCCGAGTGTGCCAGTGCAAATTTGAACCCCTTCAATGTTTTACTTTGACGGTAATCGACGATTTTTGGTCAAATTATGACGTCACTTTTGCACCAAAAAGTTGTAATTCCCAAGGTTCTGCGAATTTTGCATGACTCCACACAGGAAAGTTGTTCAGGATGCTCAACTTAGTCGATTTGCACCGTCAAAACGCGATTTCCAGAGTTGACTATTAGAAAAACAAGATGGCCGCTCTTCCCTTTTCCCTGCCCGGGGAATAAACTTTTTAATTTTCGTGGCACCCCAAAAACCGAATTAGCGTGATTACTTCTTGCGGATACCCCACCCGAGTGTGCCGGTGCAAGTTTGAACCCCGTCAATGTTTTACTTTGGCGGTAATCGACGATTTTTTGTCAAATTATGACGTCACTTTTGCTCCAAAAAGTTGTAAATCCCAAGGTTTTGGGAATTTTGCATGACTCCACACAGGAAAGTTGTTCAGGATGCTCAACTTGGTCGATTTGCACCGTCAAAACGCGATTTCCAGAGTTGACTATTAGAAAAACAAGATGGCCGCTCTTCCCTTTTTCCTGCCCGGGGAATAACCTTTTTAATTTTCGAGGCACCCCGAAAAGCCGAATTAGCGTGATTACTTCTTGCGGATACCCCACCCGAGTGTGCCGGTGCAAATTTGAAGCACGCCAATGATTTACTTTGGCCGTAATCGACGATTTTTGGTCAAGTTATGACGTCACTTTTGCACCAAAAAGTTGTAATTCCCTAGGTTTTGCGAATTTTGCATGACTCCACACAGGACAATTGTTCAGGATGCTCAACTTGGTCGATTTGCACCGTCAAAACGCGATTTCCAGAGTTGACTAATAGAAAAACAAGATGGCCGCTCTTCCCTTTTCCCTGCCCGGGGAATAACCTTTTTAATTTTCGAGGCACCCCGAAAAGCCGAATTAGCGTGATTACTTCTTGCGGATACCCCACCCGAGTGTGCCCGTGCAAATTTGAACCCCGTCAATGTTTTACTTTGGCGGTAATCGACGATTTTTGATCAAATTATCACGTCACTTTTGCACCAAAAAGTTGTAATTCCCAAGGTTTTGCGAATTTTGCATGACTCCACACAGGAAAGTTGTTCAGGATGCTCAACTTGGTCGATTTGCACCGTCAAAACGCGATTTCCAGAGTTGACACTTAGAAAAACAAGATGGCCGCTCTTCCCTTTTCCCTGCCCGGGGAATAAACTTTTTAATTTTCGTGGCACCCCGAAAAACCGAATTAGCGTGATTACTTCTTGCGGATACCCCACCCGAGTGTGCCAGTGCAAATTTGAACCCCTTTAATGTTTTACTTTGACGGTAATCGACGATTTTTGGTCAAATAATGACGTCACTTTTGCACCAAAAAGTTGTAATTCCCAAGGTTTTGCGAATTTTGCATGACTCCACACAGGAAAGTTGTTCAGGATGCTCAACTTAGTCGATTCGCACCGTCAAAACGCGATTTCCAGAGTTGACTATTAGAAAAACAAGATGGCCGCTCTTCCCTTTTCCCTGCCCGGGGAATAAACTTTTTAATTTTCGTGGCACCCCGAAAAACCGAATTAGCGTGATTACTTCTTGCGGATACCCCACCCGAGTGTGCCCGTGCAAATTTGAAGCACGCCAATGATTTACTTTGGCGGTAATCGACGATTTTTGGTCAAATTATGACGTCACTTTTGCACCAAAAAGTTGTAATTCCCAAGGTTTTGCGAATTTTGCATGACTCCACACAGGAAAGTTGTTCAGGATGCTCAACTTGGTCGATTTGCACCGTCAAAACGCGATTTCCAGAGTTGACTATTAGAAAAACAAGATGGCCGCTCTTCCCTTTTCCCTGCCCGGGGAATAACCTTTTTAATTTTCGAGGCACCCCGAAAAGCCGAATTAGCGTGATTACTTCTTGCGGATACCCCACCCGAGTGTGCCCGTGCAAATTTGAACCCCGTCAATGTTTTACTTTGGCGGTAATCGACGATTTTTGATCAAATTATGACGTCACTTTTGCACCAAAAAGTTGTAATTCCCAAGGTTTTGCGAATTTTGCATGACTCCACACAGGAAAGTTGTTCAGGATGCGCAACTTGGTCGATTTGCACCGTCAAAACGCGATTTCCAGAGTTGACTATTAGAAAAACAAGATGGCCGCTCTTCCCTTTTCCCTGCCCGGGGAATAAACTTTTTAATTTTCGTGGCACCCCGAAAAACCGAATTAGCGTGATTACTTCTTGCGGATACCCCACCCGAGTGTGCCGGTGCAAATTTGAACCCCGTCAATGTTTTACTTTGGCGGTAATCGACGATTTTTGGTCAAATTATGACGTCACTTTTGCACCAAAAAGTTGTAATTCCCAAGGTTTTGCGAATCCACACAGGAAAGTTGTTCAGGATGCTCAACTTGGTCGATTTGCACCGTCAAAACGCGATTTCCAGAGTTGACTATTAGAAAAACAAGATGGCCGCTCCTCCCTTTTTCCTGCCCGGGGAATAACCTTTTTAATTTTCGAGGCACCCCGAAAAGCCGAATTAGCGTGATTACTTCTTGCGGATACCCCACCCGAGTGTGCCGGTGCAAATTTGAAGCACGCCAATGATTTACTTTGGTGGTAACCGACGATTTTTGGTCAAGTTATGACGTCACTTTTGCACCAAAAAGTTGTAATTCCCTAGGTTCTGCGAATTTTGCATGACTCCACACAGGAAAATTGTTCAGGATGCTCAACTTGGTCGATTTGCACCGTCAAAACGCGATTTCCAGAGTTGACTACTAGAAAAACAAGATGGCTGCTCTTCCCTTTTACCTGGCCGGGGAATAAACTTTTTAATTTTCGTGGCACCCCGAAAAACCGAATTAGCGTGATTACTTCTTGCGGATACCCCACCCGAGTGTGCCCGTGCAAAATTGAACCCCGTCAATGTTTTACTTTGGCGGTAATCGACGATTTTTGGTCAAATTATGACGTCACTTTTGCACCAAAAAGTTGTATTTCCCTAGGTTTTGCAAATTTTGCATGACTCCACACAGGAAAGTTGCTCAGGATGCTCAACTTGGTCGATTTGCACCGTCAAAACGCGATTTCCAGAGTTTACTATTAGAAAAACAAGATGGCCGCTCTTCCCTTTTCCCTGCCCGGGGAATAACCTTTTTAATTTTCGAGGCACCCCGAAAAGCCGAATTAGCGTGATTACTTCTTGCGGATACCCCACCCGAGTGTGCCCGTGCAAATTTGAAACCCGTCAATGTTTTACTTTGGCGGTAATCGACGATTTTTGGTCAAATTATGACGTCACTTTTGCACCAAAAAGTTGTATTTCCCTAGGTTTTGCAAATTTTGCATGACTCCACACAGGAAAGTTGTTCAGGATGCTCAACTTGGTCGATTTGCACCGTCAAAACGCGATTTCCAGAGTTGACTATTAGAAAAACAAGATGGCCGCTCTTCCCTTTTCCCTGCCCGGGGAATAAACTTTTTAATTTTCGTGGCACCCCGAAAAACCGAATTAGCGTGATTACTTCTTGCGGATACCCCACCCGAGTGTGCCGGTGCAAATTTGAACCCCGTCAATGTTTTACTTTGGCGGTAATCGACGATTTTTGGTCAAATTATGACGTCACTTTTGCACCAAAAAGTTGTAATTCCCAAGGTTTTGCGAATTTTGCATGACTCCACACAGGAAAGTTGTTCAGGATGCTCAACTTGGTCGATTTGCACCGTCAAAACGCGATTTCCAGAGTTGACTATTAGAAAAACAAGATGGCCGCTCTTCCCTTTTCCTGCCCGGGGAATAACCTTTTTAATTTTCGAGGCACCCCGAAAAGCCGAATTAGCGTGATTACTTCTTGCGGATACCCCACCCGAGTGTGCCGGTGCAAATTTGAAGCACGCCAATGATTTACTTTGGCGGTAATCGACGATTTTTGGTCAAGTTATGACGTCACTTTTGCACCAAAAAGTTGTAATTCCCTAGGTTTTGCGAATTTTGCATGACTCCACACAGGAAAGTTGTTCAGGATGCTCAACTTGGTCGATTTGCACCGTCAAAACGCGATTTCCAGAGTTGACTATTAGAAAAACAAGATGGCCGCTCTTCCCTTTTCCCTGCCCGGGGAATAAACTTTTTAATTTTCGTGGCACCCCGAAAAACCGAATTAGCGTGATTACTTCTTGCGGATACCCCACCCGAGTGTGCCGGTGAAAATTTGATTCCGTCAATGTTTTACTTTGGCGGTAATCGACGATTTTTGGTCAAATTATGACGTCACTTTTGCACCAAAAAGTTGTATTTCCCTAGGTTTTGCAAATTTTGCATGACTCCACACAGGAAAGTTGTTCAGGATGCTCAACTTGGTCGATTTGCACCGTCAAAACGCGATTTCCAGAGTTGACTATTAGAAAAACAAGATGGCCGCTCTTCCCTTTTCCCTGCCCGGGGAATAAACTTTTTAATTTTCGTGGCACCCCGAAAAAACGAATTAGCGTGATTACTTCTTGCGGATACCCCACCCGAGTGTGCCGGTGCAAATTTGAACCCCGTCAATGTTTTACTTTGGCGGTAATCGACGATTTTTGGTCAAATTATGACGTCACTTTTGCACCAAAAAGTTGTAATTCCCAAGGTTTTGCGAATTTTGCATGACTCCAAACAGGAAAGTTGTTCAGGATGCTCAACTTGGTCGATTTGCACCGTCAAAACGCGATTTCCAGAGTTGACTATTAGAAAAACAAGATGGCCGCTCTTCCCTTTTCCTGCCCGGGGAATAACCTTTTTAATTTTCGAGGCACCCCGAAAAGCCGAATTAGCGTGATTACTTCTTGCGGATACCCCACCCGAGTGTGCCGGTGCAAATTTGAAGCACGCCAATGATTTACTTTGGCGGTAATCGACGATTTTTGGTCAAGTTATGACGTCACTTTTGCACCAAAAAGTTGTAATTCCCTAGGTTTTGCGAATTTTGCAAGACTCCACACAGGAAAGTTGTTCAGGATGCTCAACTTGGTCGATTTGCACCGTCAAAACGCGATTTCCAGAGTTGACTATTAGAAAAACAAGATGGCCGCTCTTCCCTTTTCCCTGCCCGGGGAATAAACTTTTTAATTTTCGTGGCACCCCGAAAAACCGAATTAGCGTGATTACTTCTTGCGGATACCCCACCCGAGTGTGCCGGTGCAAATTTGAACCCCGTCAATGTTTTACTTTGGCGGTAATCGACGATTTTTGGTCAAGATATGACGTCACTTTTGCACCAAAAAACTGTAATTCCCTAGGTTTTGCGAATTTTGCATGACTCCACACAGGACAATTGTTCAGGATGCTCAACTTGGTCGATTTGCACCGTCAAAACGCGATTTCCAGAGTTGACTATTAGAAAAACAAGATGGCCGCTCTTCCCTTTTACCTGGCCGGGGAATAAACTTTTTAATTTTCGTGGCACCCCGAAAAACCGAATTAGCGTGATTACTTCTTGCGGATACCCCACCCGAGTGTGCCGGTGCAAATTTGAACCCGTCAATGTTTTACTTTGGCGGTAATCGACGATTTTTGGTCAAATTATGACGTCACTTTTGCACCAAAAAGTTGTAATTCCCAAGGTTTTGCGAATTTTGCATGACTCCACACAGGAAAGTTGTTCAGGATGCTCAACTTGGTCGATTTGCACCGTCAAAACGCGATTTCCAGAGTTGACTATTAGAAAAACAAGATGGCCGCTCTTCCCTTTTCCCTGCCCGGGGAATAACCTTTTTAATTTTCGAGGCACCCCGAAAAGCCGAATTAGCGTGATTACTTCTTGCGGATACCCCACCCGAGTGTGCCCGTGCAAATTTGATCCCCGTCAATGTTTTACTTTGGCGGTAATCGACGATTTTTGGTCAAATTATGACGTCACTTTTGCACCAAAAAGTTGTAATTCCCAAGGTTTTGCGAATTTTGCATGACTCCACACAGGAAAGTTGTTCAGGATGCTCAACTTAGACGATTCGCACCGTCAAAACGCGATTTCCAGAGTTGACTATTAGAAAAACAAGATGGCCGCTCTTCCCTTTTCCCTGCCCGGGGAATAAACTTTTTAATTTTCGTGGCACCCCGAAAAACCGAATTAGCGTGATTACTTCTTGCCGATACCCCACCCGAGTGTGCCCGTGCAAATTTGAACCCCGTCAATGTTTTACTTTGGCGGTAATCGACGATTTTTGGTCAAATTATGACGTCACTTTTGCACCAAAAAGTTGTAATTCCCTAGGTTTTGCGAATTTTGCATGACTCCACACAGGAAAGTTGTTCAGGATGCTCAACTTGGTCGATTTGCACCGTCAAAACGCGATTTCCAGAGTTGACTATTAGAAAAACAAGATGGCCGCTCTTCCCTTTTTCCTGCCCGGGGAATATACTTTTTTGATTTTCGAGGCACCCCGAAAAGCCGAATTAGCGTGATTACTTCTTGCGGATACCCCACCCGAATGTGCCGGTGCAAATTTGAAGCACGCCAATGATTTACTTTGGCGGTAATCGACGATTTTTGGTCAAATTATGACGTCACTTTTGCACCAAAAAGTTGTAATTCCCAAGGTTTTGCGAATTTTGCATGACTCCACACAGGAAAGTTGTTCAGGATGCTCAACTTGGTCGATTTGCACCGTCAAAACGCGATTTCCAGAGTTGACTATTAGAAAAACAAGATGGCCGCTCTTCTCTTTTCCCTGCCCGGGGAATAACCTTTTTAATTTTCGAGGCACCCCGAAAAGCCGAATTAGCGTGATTACTTCTTGCGGATACCCCACCCGAGTGTGCCCGTGCAAATTTGAACCCCGTCAATGTTTACTTTGGCGGTAATCGACGATTTTTGGTCAAATTATGACGTCACTTATGCACCAAAAAGTTGTAATTCCCAAGGTTTTGCGAATTTTGCATGACTCCACACAGGAAAGTTGTTCAGGATGCTCAACTTGGTCGATTTGCACCGTCAAAACGCGATTTCCAGAGTTGACTATTAGAAAAACAAGATGGCCGCTCTTCCCTTTTCCCTGCCCGGGGAATAAACTTTTTAATTTTCGTGGCACCCCGAAAAACCGAATTAGCGTGATTACTTCTTGCGGATACCCCACCCGAATGTGCCGGTGCAAATTTGAAGCACGCCAATGATTTACTTTGGCGGTAATCGACGATTTTTGGTCAAATTATGACGTCACTTTTGCACCAAAAAGTTGTAATTCGCAAGGTTTTGCGAATTTTGCATGACTCCACACAGGAAAGTTGTTCAGGATGCTCAACTTGGTCGATTTGCACCGTCAAAACGCGATTTCCAGAGTTGACTATTAGAAAAACAAGATGGCCGCTCTTCCCTTTTCCCTGCCCGGGGAATAACCTTTTTAATTTTCGAGGCACCCCGAAAAGCCGAATTAGCGTGATTACTTCTTGCGGATACCCCACCCGAGTGTGCCCGTGCAAATTTGAACCCCGTCAATGTTTTACTTTGGCGGTAATCGACGATTTTTGGTCAAATTATGACGTCACTTATGCACCAAAAAGTTGTAATTCCCAAGGTTTTGCGAATTTTGCATGACTCCACACAGGAAAGTTGTTCAGGATGCTCAACTTGGTCGATTTGCACCGTCAAAACGCGATTTCCAGAGTTGACTATTAGAAAAACAAGATGGCCGCTCTTCCCTTTTCCCTGCCCGGGGAATAAACTTTTTAATTTTCGTGGCACCCCGAAAAACCGAATTAGCGTGATTACTTCTTGCGGATACCCCACCCGAGTGTGCCGGTGCAAATTTGAACCCCGTCAATGTTTTACTTTGGCGGTAATCGACGATTTTTGGTCAAATTATGACGTCACTTTTGCACCAAAAAGTTGTAATTCCCAAGGTTTTGCGAATCCACACAGGAAAGTTGTTCAGGATGCTCAACTTGGTCGATTTGCACCGTCAAAACGCGATTTCCAGAGTTGACTATTAGAAAAACAAGATGGCCGCTCTTCCCTTTTTCCTGCCCGAGGAATAACCTTTTTAATTTTCGAGGCACCCCGAAAAGCCGAATTAGCGTGATTACTTCTTGCGGATACCCCACCCGAGTGTGCCGGTGCAAATTTGAAGAACGCCAATGATTTACTTTGGCGGTAACCGACGATTTTTGGTCAAGTTATGACGTCACTTTTGCACCAAAAAGTTGTAATTCCCTAGGTTTTGCGAATTTTGCATGACTCCACACAGGAAAATTGTTCAGGATACTCAACTTGGTCGATTTGCACCGTCAAAACGCGATTTCCAGAGTTGACTACTAGAAAAACAAGATGGCCGCTCTTCCCTTTTACCTGGCCGGGGAATAAACTTTTTAATTTTCGAGGCACCCCGAAAAACCGAATTAGCGTGATTACTTCTTGCGGATACCCCACCCGAGCGTGCCCGTGCAAATTTGAACCCCGTCAATGTTTTACTTTGGCGGTAATCGACGATTTTTGGTCAAATTATGACGTCACTTTTGCACCTAAAAGTTGTATTTCCCTAGGTTTTGCAAATTTTGCATGACTCCACACAGGAAAGTTGTTCAGGATGCTCAACTTGGTCGATTTGCACCGTCAAAACGCGATTTCCAGAGTTGACTATTAGAAAAACAAGATGGCCGCTCTTCCCTTTTCCCTGCCCGGGGAATAAACTTTTTAATTTTCGTGGCACCCCGAAAAACCGAATTAGCGTGATTACTTCTTGCGGATACCCCACCCGAGTGTGCCGGTGCAAATTTGAACCCCGTCAATGTTTTACTTTGGCGGTAATCGACGATTTTTGGTCAAATTATGACGTCACTTTTGCACCAAAAAGTTGTAATTCCCAAGGTTTTGCGAATCCACACAGGAAAGTTGTTCAGGATGCTCAACTTGGTCGATTTGCACCGTCAAAACGCGATTTCCAGAGTTGACTATTAGAAAAACAAGATGGCCGCTCTTCCCTTTTTCCTGCCCGGGGAATAACCTTTTTAATTTTCGAGGCACCCCGAAAAGCCGAATTAGCGTGATTACTTCTTGCGGATACCCCACCCGAGTGTGCCGGTGCAAATTTGAAGCACGCCAATGATTTACTTTGGCGGTAACCGACGATTTTTGGTCAAGTTATGACGTCACTTTTGCACCAAAAAGTTGTAATTCCCTAGGTTTTGCGAATTTTGCATGACTCCACACAGGAAAATTGTTCAGGATGCTCAACTTGGTCGATTTGCACCGTCAAAACGCGATTTCCAGAGTTGACTACTAGAAAAACAAGATGGCCGCTCTTCCCTTTTACCTGGCCGGGGAATAAACTTTTTAATTTTCGTGGCACCCCGAAAAACCGAATTAGCGTGATTACTTCTTGCGGATACCCCACCCGAGCGTGCCCGTGCAAATTTGAACCCCGTCAATGTTTTACTTTGGCGGTAATCGACGATTTTTGGTCAAATTATGACGTCACTTTTGCACCAAAAAGTTGTATTTCCCTAGGTTTTGCAAATTTTGCATGACTCCACACAGGAAAGTTGTTCAGGATGCTCAACTTGGTCGATTTGCACCGTCAAAACGCGATTTCCAGAGTTGACTATTAGAAAAACAAGATGGCCGCTCTTCCCTTTTCCCTGCCCGGGGAATAACCTTTTTAATTTTCGAGGCACCCCGAAAAGCCGAATTAGCGTGATTACTTCTTGCGGATACCCCACCCGAGTGTGCCCGTGCAAATTTGAAACCCGTCAATGTTTTACTTTGGCGGTAATCGACGATTTTTGGTCAAATTATGACGTCACTTTTGCACCAAAAAGTTGTATTTCCCTAGGTTTTGCAAATTTTGCATGACTCCACACAGGAAAGTTGTTCAGGATGCTCAACTTGGTCGATTTGCACCGTCAAAACGCGATTTCCAGAGTTGACTATTAGAAAAACAAGATGGCCGCTCTTCCCTTTCCCTGCCCGGGAATAAACCTTTTAATTTTCGTGGCAACCCGAAAAACCGAATTAGCGTGATTACTTCTTGCGGATACCCCACCCGAGTGTGCCGGTGCAAATTTGAACCCCGTCAATGTTTTACTTTGGCGGTAATCGACGATTTTTGGTCAAATTATGACGTCACTTTTGCACCAAAAAGTTGTATTTCCCTAGGTTTTGCAAATTTTGCATGACTCCACACAGGAAAGTTGTTCAGGATGCTCAACTTGGTCGATTTGCACCGTCAAAACGCGATTTCCAGAGTTGACTATTAGAAAAACAAGATGGCCGCTCTTCACTTTTCCCTGCCCGGGGAATAACCTTTTTAATTTTCGAGGCACCCCGAAAAGCCGAATTAGCGTGATTACTTCTTGCGGATACCCCACCCGAGTGTGCCGGTGCAAATTTGAAGCACGCCAATGATTTACTTTGGCGGTAATCGACGATTTTTGGTCAAGTTATGACGTCACTTTTGCACCAAAAAGTTGTAATTCCCTAGGTTTTGCGAATTTTGCATGACTCCACACAGGAAAGTTGTTCAGGATGCTCAACTTGGTCGATTTGCACCGTCAAAACACGATTTCCAGAGTTGATTATTAGAAAAACAAGATGGCCGCTCTTCCCTTTTCCCTGCCCGGGGAATAAACTTTTTAATTTTCGTGGCACCCCGAAAAACCGAATTAGCGTAATTACTTCTTGCGGATACCCCACCCGAGCGTGCCCGTGCAAATTTGAACCCCGTCAATGTTTTACTTTGGCGGTAATCGACGATTTTTGGTCAAATTATGACGTCACTTTTGCACCAAAAAGTTGTATTTCCCTAGGTTTTGCAAATTTTGCATGACTCCACACAGGAAAGTTGTTCAGGATGCTCAACTTGGTCGATTTGCACCGTCAAAACGCGATTTCCAGAGTTGACTATTAGAAAAACAAGATGGCCGCTCTTCCCTTTTCCCTGCCCGGGGAATAAACTTTTTAATTTTCGTGGCACCCCGAAAAACCGAATTAGCGTGATTACTTCTTGCGGATACCCCACCCGAGTGTGCCGGTGCAAATTTGAACCCCGTCAATGTTTTACTTTGGCGGTAATCGACGATTTTTGGTCAAATTATGACGTCACTTTTGCACCAAAAAGTTGTAATTCCCAAGGTTTTGCGAATCCACACAGGAAAGTTGTTCAGGATGCTCAACTTGGTCGATTTGCACCGTCAAAACGCGATTTCCAGAGTTGACTATTAGAAAAACAAGATGGCCGCTCTTCCCTTTTTCCTGCCCGGGGAATAACCTTTTTAATTTTCGAGGCACCCCGAAAAGCCGAATTAGCGTGATTACTTCTTGCGGATACCCCACCCGAGTGTGCCGGTGCAAATTTGAAGCACGCCAATGATTTACTTTGGCGGTAACCGACGATTTTTGGTCAAGTTATGACGTCACTTTTGCACCAAAAAGTTGTAATTCCCTAGGTTTTGCGAATTTTGCATGACTCCACACAGGAAAATTGTTCAGGATGCTCAACTTGGTCGATTTGCACCGTCAAAACGCGATTTCCAGAGTTGACTACTAGAAAAACAAGATGGCCGCTCTTCCCTTTTACCTGGCCGGGGAATAAACTTTTTAATTTTCGTGGCACCCCGAAAAACCGAATTAGCGTGATTACTTCTTGCGGATACCCCACCCGAGCGTGCCCGTGCAAATTTGAACCCCGTCAATGTTTTACTTTGGCGGTAATCGACGATTTTTGGTCAAATTATGACGTCACTTTTGCACCAAAAAGTTGTATTTCCCTAGGTTTTGCAAATTTTGCATGACTCCACACAGGAAAGTTGTTCAGGATGCTCAACTTGGTCGATTTGCACCGTCAAAACGCGATTTCCAGAGTTGACTATTAGAAAAACAAGATGGCCGCTCTTCCCTTTTCCCTGCCCGGGGAATAACCTTTTTAATTTTCGAGGCACCCCGAAAAGCCGAATTAGCGTGATTACTTCTTGCGGATACCCCACCCGAGTGTGCCCGTGCAAATTTGAAACCCGTCAATCTTTTACTTTGGCGGTAATCGACGATTTTTGGTCAAATTATGACGTCACTTTTGCACCAAAAAGTTGTATTTCCCTAGGTTTTGCAAATTTTGCATGACTCCACACAGGAAAGTTGTTCAGGATGCTCAACTTGGTCGATTTGCACCGTCAAAACGCGATTTCCAGAGTTGACTATTAGAAAAACAAGATGGCCGCTCTTCCCTTTCCCTGCCCGGGAATAAACCTTTTAATTTTCGTGGCAACCCGAAAAACCGAATTAGCGTGATTACTTCTTGCGGATACCCCACCCGAGTGTGCCGGTGCAAATTTGAACCCCGTCAATGTTTTACTTTGGCGGTAATCGACGATTTTTGGTCAAATTATGACGTCACTTTTGCACCAAAAAGTTGTATTTCCCTAGGTTTTGCAAATTTTGCATGACTCCACACAGGAAAGTTGTTCAGGATGCTCAACTTGGTCGATTTGCACCGTCAAAACGCGATTTCCAGAGTTGACTATTAGAAAAACAAGATGGCCGCTCTTCCCTTTTCCCTGCCCGGGGAATAACCTTTTTAATTTTCGAGGCACCCCGAAAAGCCGAATTAGCGTGATTACTTCTTGCGGATACCCCACCCGAGTGTGCCGGTGCAAATTTGAAGCACGCCAATGATTTACTTTGGCGGTAATCGACGATTTTTGGTCAAGTTATGACGTCACTTTTGCACCAAAAAGTTGTAATTCCCTAGGTTTTGCGAATTTTGCATGACTCCACACAGGAAAGTTGTTCAGGATGCTCAACTTGGTCGATTTGCACCGTCAAAACACGATTTCCAGAGTTGATTATTAGAAAAACAAGATGGCCGCTCTTCCCTTTTCCCTGCCCGGGGAATAAACTTTTTAATTTTCGTGGCACCCCGAAAAACCGAATTAGCGTAATTACTTCTTGCGGATACCCCACCCGAGTGTGCCCGTGCAAATTTGAACCCCGTCAATGTTTTACTTTGGCGGTAATCGACGATTTTTGGTCAAATTATGACGTCACTTTTGCACCAAAAAGTTGTAATTCCCTAGGTTTTGCGAATTTTGCATGACTCCACACAGGAAAGTTGTTCAGGATGCTCAACTTGGTCGATTTGCACCGTCAAAACACGATTTCCAGAGTTGATTATTAGAAAAACAAGATGGCCGCTCTTCCCTTTTCCCTGCCCGGGGAATAAACTTTTTAATTTTCGTGGCACCCCGAAAAACCGAATTAGCGTAATTACTTCTTGCGGATACCCCACCCGAGTGTGCCGGTGCAAATTTGAACCCCGTCAATGTTTTACTTTGGCGGTAATCGACGATTTTTGGTCAAATTATGACGTCACTTTTGCACCAAAAAGTTGTAATTACCTAGGTTTTGCGAATTTTGCATGACTCCACACAGGAATGTTGTTCAGGATGCTCAACTTGGTCGATTTGCACCGTCAAAACGCAATTTCCAGAGTTGACTATTAGAAAAACAAGATGGCCGCTCTTCCCTTTTTCCTGCCCGGGGAATATACTTTTTAATTTTCGAGGCACCCCGAAAAGCCGAATTAGCGTGATTACTTCTTGCGGATACCCCACCCGAGTGTGCCGGTGCAAATTTGAAGCACGCCAATGATTTACTTTGGCGGTAATCGACGATTTTTGGTCAAATTATGACGTCACTTTTGCACCAAAAAGTTGTAATTCCCTAGGTTTTGCGAATTTTGCATGACTCCACACAGGAAAGTTGTTCAGGATGCTCAACTTGGTCGATTAGCACCGTCAAAACGCGATTTCCAGAGTTGACTATTAGAAAAACAAGATGGCCGCTCTTCCCTTTTTCCTGCCCGGGGAATATACTTTTTTGATTTTCGAGGCACCCCGAAAAGCCGAATTAGCGTGATTACTTCTTGCGGATACCCCACCCGAATGTGCCGGTGCAAATTTGAAGCACGCCAATGATTTACTTTGGCGGTAATCGACGATTTTTGGTCAAATTTTGACGTCACTTTTGCACCAAAAAGTTGTAATTCCCAAGGTTTTGCGAATTTTGCATGACTCCACACAGGAAAGTTGTTCAGGATGCTCAACTTGGTCGATTTGCACCGTCAAAACGCGATTTCCAGAGTTGACTATTAGAAAAACAAGATGGCCGCTCTTCCCTTTTCCCTGCTCGGGGAATAACCTTTTTAATTTTCGAGGCACCCCGAAAAGCCGAATTAGCGTGATTACTTCTTGCGGATACCCCACCCGAGTGTGCCCGTGCAAATTTGAACCCCGTCAATGTTTTACTTTGGCGGTAATCGACGATTTTTGGTCAAATTATGACGTCACTTTTGCACCAAAAAGTTGTAATTCCCAAGGTTTTGCGAATTTTGCATGACTCCACACAGGAAAGTTGTTCAGGATGCTCAACTTGGTCGATTTGCACCGTCAAAACGCGATTTCCAGAGTTGACTATTAGAAAAACAAGATGGCCGCTCTTCCCTTTTTCCTGCCCGGGGAATATACTTTTTAATTTTCGAGGCACCCCGAAAAGCCGAATTAGCGTGATTACTTCTTGCGGATACCCCACCCGAGTGTGCCGGTGCAAATTTGAAGCACGCCAATGATTTACTTTGGCGGTAATCGACGATTTTTGGTCAAATTATGACGTCACTTTTGCACCAAAAAGTTGTAATTCCCTAGGTTTTGCGAATTTTGCATGACTCCACACAGGAAAGTTGTTCAGGATGCTCAACTTGGTCGATTTGCACCGTCAAAACGCGATTTCCAGAGTTGACTATTAGAAAAACAAGATGGCCGCTCTTCCCTTTTTCCTGCCCGGGGAATAACCTTTTTAATTTTCGAGGCACCCCGAAAAACCGAATTAGCGTGATTACTTCTTGCGGATACCCCACCCGAGTGTGCCGGTGCAAATTTGAAGCACGCCAATGATTTACTTTGGCGGTAACCGACGATTTTTGGTCAAGTTATGACGTCACTTTTGCACCAAAAAGTTGTAATTCCCTAGGTTTTGCGAATTTTGCATGACTCCACACAGGAAAATTGTTCAGGATGCTCAACTTGGTCGATTTGCACCGTCAAAACGCGATTTCCAGAGTTGACTACTAGAAAAACAAGATGGCCGCTCTTCCCTTTTACCTGGCCGGGGAATAAACTTTTTAATTTTCGTGGCACCCCGAAAAACCGAATTAGCGTGATTACTTCTTGCGGATACCCCACCCGAGCGTGCCCGTGCAAATTTGAACCCCGTCAATGTTTTACTTTGGCGGTAATCGACGATTTTTGGTCAAATTATGACGTCACTTTTGCACCAAAAAGTTGTATTTCCCTAGGTTTTGCAAATTTTGCATGACTCCACACAGGAAAGTTGTTCAGGATGCTCAACTTGGTCGATTTGCACCGTCAAAACGCGATTTCCAGAGTTGACTATTAGAAAAACAAGATGGCCGCTCTTCCCTTTTCCCTGCCTGGGGAATAACCTTTTTAATTTTCGAGGCACCCCGAAAAGCCGAATTAGCGTGATTACTTCTTGCGGATACCCCACCCGAGTGTGCCAGTGCAAATTTGAAACCCGTCAATCTTTTACTTTGGCGGTAATCGACGATTTTTGGTCAAATTATGACGTCAGTTTTGCACCAAAAAGTTGTATTTCCCTAGGTTTTGCAAATTTTGCATGACTCCACACAGGAAAGTTGTTCAGGATGCTCAACTTGGTCGATTTGCACCGTCAAAACGCGATTTCCAGAGTTGACTATTAGAAAAACAAGATGGCCGCTCTACCCTTTCCCTGCCCGGGAATAAACCTTTTAATTTTCGTGGCAACCCGAAAAACCGAATTAGCGTGATTACTTCTTGCGGATACCCCACCCGAGTGTGCCGGTGCAAATTTGAACCCCGTCAATGTTTTACTTTGGCGGTAATCGACGATTTTTGGTCAAATTATGACGTCACTTTTGCACCAAAAAGTTGTATTTCCCTAGGTTTTGCAAATTTTGCATGACTCCACACAGGAAAGTTGTTCAGGATGCTCAACTTGGTCGATTTGCACCGTCAAAACGCGATTTCCAGAGTTGACTATTAGAAAAACAAGATGGCCGCTCTTCCCTTTTCCCTGCCCGGGGAATAACCTTTTTAATTTTCGAGGCACCCCGAAAAGCCGAATTAGCGTGATTACTTCTTGCGGATACCCCACCCGAGTGTGCCGGTGCAAATTTGAAGCACGCCAATGATTTACTTTGGCGGTAATCGACGATTTTTGGTCAAGTTATGACGTCACTTTTGCACCAAAAAGTTGTAATTCCCTAGGTTTTGCGAATTTTGCATGACTCCACACAGGAAAGTTGTTCAGGATGCTCAACTTGGTCGATTTGCACCGTCAAAACACGATTTCCAGAGTTGATTATTAGAAAAACAAGATGGCCGCTCTTCCCTTTTCCCTGCCCGGGGAATAAACTTTTTAATTTTCGTGGCACCCCGAAAAACCGAATTAGCGTAATTACTTCTTGCGGATACCCCACCCGAGTGTGCCGGTGCAAATTTGAACCCCGTCAATGTTTTACTTTGGCGGTAATCGACGATTTTTGGTCAAATTATGACGTCACTTTTGCACCAAAAAGTTGTAATTCCCAAGGTTTTGCGAATTTTGCATGACTCCACACAGGAAAGTTGTTCAGGATGCTCAACTTGGTCGATTTGCACCGTCAAAACGCGATTTCCAGAGTTGACTATTAGAAAAACAAGATGGCCGCTCTTCCCTTTTTCCTGCCCGGGGAATATACTTTTTAATTTTCGAGGCACCCCGAAAAGCCGAATTAGCGTGATTACTTCTTGCGGATACCCCACCCGAGTGTGCCGGTGCAAATTTGAAGCACGCCAATGATTTACTTTGGCGGTAATCGACGATTTTTGGTCAAATTATGACGTCACTTTTGCACCAAAAAGTTGTAATTCCCAAGGTTTTGCGAATTTTGCTTGACTCCACACAGAAAAGTTGTTCAGTATGCTCAACTTGGTCGATTTGCACCGTCAAAACGCGATTTCAAGAGTTGACTATTAGAAAAACAAGATGGCCGCTCTTCCCTTTTTCCTGCCCGGGGAATAACCTTTTTAATTTTCGAGGCACCCCAAAAAGCCGAATTAGCGTGATTACTTCTTGCGGATACCCCACCCGAGTGTGCCGGTGCAAATTTGAAGCACGCCAATGATTTACTTTGGCGGTAATCGACGATTTTTGGTCAAGTTATGACGTCACTTTTGCACCAAAAAGTTGTAATTCCCTAGGTTTTGCGAATTTTGCATGACTCATCACAGGAAAATTGTTCAGGATGCTCAACTTGGTCGATTTGCACCGTCAAAACGCGATTTCCAGAGTTGACTACTAGAAAAACAAGATGGCCGCTCTTCCCTTTTACCTGGCCGGGGAATAAACTTTTTAATTTTCGTGGCACCCCGAAAAACCGAATTAGCGTGATTACTTCTTGCGGATACCCCACCCGAGTGTGCCCGTGCAAATTTGAAGCACGCCAATGATTTACTTTGGCGGTAATCGACGATTTTTGGTCAAGTTATGACGTCACTTTTGCACCAAAAAGTTGTAATTCCCTAGGTTTTGCGAATTTTGCATGACTCCACACAGGAAAGTTGTTCAGGATGCTCAACTTGGTCGATTTGCACCGTCAAAACACGATTTCCAGAGTTGATTATTAGAAAAACAAGATGGCCGCTCTTCCCTTTTCCCTGCCCGGGGAATAAACTTTTTAATTTTCGTGGCACCCCGAAAAACCGAATTAGCGTAATTACTTCTTGCGGATACCCCACCCGAGTGTGCCGGTGCAAATTTGAACCCCGTCAATGTTTTACTTTGGCGGTAATCGACGATTTTTGGTCAAATTATGACGTCACTTTTGCACCAAAAAGTTGTAATTCCCAAGGTTTTGCGAATTTTGCATGACTCCACACAGGAAAGTTGTTCAGGATGCTCAACTTGGTCGATTTGCACCGTCAAAACGCGATTTCCAGAGTTGACTATTAGAAAAACAAGATGGCCGCTCTTCCCTTTTTCCTGCCCGGGGAATATACTTTTTAATTTTCGAGGCACCCCGAAAAGCCGAATTAGCGTGATTACTTCTTGCGGATACCCCACCCGAGTGTGCCGGTGCAAATTTGAAGCACGCCAATGATTTACTTTGGCGGTAATCGACGATTTTTGGTCAAATTATGACGTCACTTTTGCACCAAAAAGTTGTAATTCCCAAGGTTTTGCGAATTTTGCATGACTCCACACAGGAAAGTTGTTCAGTATGCTCAACTTGGTCGATTTGCACCGTCAAAACGCGATTTCAAGAGTTGACTATTAGAAAAACAAGATGGCCGCTCTTCCCTTTTTCCTGCCCGGGGAATAACCTTTTTAATTTTCGAGGCACCCCAAAAAGCCGAATTAGCGTGATTACTTCTTGCGGATACCCCACCCGAGTGTGCCGGTGCAAATTTGAAGCACGCCAATGATTTACTTTGGCGGTAATCGACGATTTTTGGTCAAGTTATGACGTCACTTTTGCACCAAAAAGTTGTAATTCCCTAGGTTTTGCGAATTTTGCATGACTCCACACAGGAAAATTGTTCAGGATGCTCAACTTGGTCGATTTGCACCGTCAAAACGCGATTTCCAGAGTTGACTACTAGAAAAACAAGATGGCCGCTCTTCCCTTTTACCTGGCCGGGGAATAAACTTTTTAATTTTCGTGGCACCCCGAAAAACCGAATTAGCGTGATTACTTCTTGCGGATACCCCACCCGAGCGTGCCCGTGCAAATTTGAACCCCGTCAATGTTTTACTTTGGCGGTAATCGACGATTTTTGGTCAAATTATGACGTCACTTTTGCACCAAAAAGTTGTATTTCCCTAGGTTTTGCAAATTTTGCATGACTCCACACAGGAAAGTTGTTCAGGATGCTCAACTTGGTCGATTTGCACCGTCAAAACGCGATTTCCAGAGTTGACTATTAGAAAAACAAGATGGCCGCTCTTCCCTTTTCCCTGCCCGGGGAATAACCTTTTTAATTTTCGAGGCACCCCGAAAAGCCGAATTAGCGTGATTACTTCTTGCGGATACCCCACCCGAGTGTGCCCGTGCAAATTTGAAACCCGTCAATCTTTTACTTTGGCGGTAATCGACGATTTTTGGTCAAATTATGACGTCACTTTTGCACCAAAAAGTTGTATTTCCCTAGGTTTTGCAAATTTTGCATGACTCCACACAGGAAAGTTGTTCAGGATGCTCAACTTGGTCGATTTGCACCGTCAAAACGCGATTTCCAGAGTTGACTATTAGAAAAACAAGATGGCCGCTCTTCCCTTTCCCTGCCCGGGAATAAACCTTTTAATTTTCGTGGCAACCCGAAAAACCGAATTAGCGTGATTACTTCTTGCGGATACCCCACCCGAGTGTGCCGGTGCAAATTTGAACCCCGTCAATGTTTTACTTTGGCGGTAATCGACGATTTTTGGTCAAATTATGACGTCACTTTTGCACCAAAAAGTTGTATTTCCCTAGGTTTTGCAAATTTTGCATGACTCCACACAGGAAAGTTGTTCAGGATGCTCAACTTGGTCGATTTGCACCGTCAAAACGCGATTTCCAGAGTTGACTATTAGAAAAACAAGATGGCCGCTCTTCACTTTTCCCTGCCCGGGGAATAACCTTTTTAATTTTCGAGGCACCCCGAAAAGCCGAATTAGCGTGATTACTTCTTGCGGATACCCCACCCGAGTGTGCCGGTGCAAATTTGAAGCACGCCAATGATTTACTTTGGCGGTAATCGACGATTTTTGGTCAAGTTATGACGTCACTTTTGCACCAAAAAGTTGTAATTCCCTAGGTTTTGCGAATTTTGCATGACTCCACACAGGAAAGTTGTTCAGGATGCTCAACTTGGTCGATTTGCACCGTCAAAACACGATTTCCAGAGTTGATTATTAGAAAAACAAGATGGCCGCTCTTCCCTTTTCCCTGCCCGGGGAATAAACTTTTTAATTTTCGTGGCACCCCGAAAAACCGAATTAGCGTAATTACTTCTTGCGGATACCCCACCCGAGCGTGCCCGTGCAAATTTGAACCCCGTCAATGTTTTACTTTGGCGGTAATCGACGATTTTTGGTCAAATTATGACGTCACTTTTGCACCAAAAAGTTGTATTTCCCTAGGTTTTGCAAATTTTGCATGACTCCACACAGGAAAGTTGTTCAGGATGCTCAACTTGGTCGATTTGCACCGTCAAAACGCGATTTCCAGAGTTGACTATTAGAAAAACAAGATGGCCGCTCTTCCCTTTTCCCTGCCCGGGGAATAAACTTTTTAATTTTCGTGGCACCCCGAAAAACCGAATTAGCGTGATTACTTCTTGCGGATACCCCACCCGAGTGTGCCGGTGCAAATTTGAACCCCGTCAATGTTTTACTTTGGCGGTAATCGACGATTTTTGGTCAAATTATGACGTCACTTTTGCACCAAAAAGTTGTAATTCCCAAGGTTTTGCGAATCCACACAGGAAAGTTGTTCAGGATGCTCAACTTGGTCGATTTGCACCGTCAAAACGCGATTTCCAGAGTTGACTATTAGAAAAACAAGATGGCCGCTCTTCCCTTTTTCCTGCCCGGGGAATAACCTTTTTAATTTTCGAGGCACCCCGAAAAGCCGAATTAGCGTGATTACTTCTTGCGGATACCCCACCCGAGTGTGCCGGTGCAAATTTGAAGCACGCCAATGATTTACTTTGGCGGTAACCGACGATTTTTGGTCAAGTTATGACGTCACTTTTGCACCAAAAAGTTGTAATTCCCTAGGTTTTGCGAATTTTGCATGACTCCACACAGGAAAATTGTTCAGGATGCTCAACTTGGTCGATTTGCACCGTCAAAACGCGATTTCCAGAGTTGACTACTAGAAAAACAAGATGGCCGCTCTTCCCTTTTACCTGGCCGGGGAATAAACTTTTTAATTTTCGTGGCACCCCGAAAAACCGAATTAGCGTGATTACTTCTTGCGGATACCCCACCCGAGCGTGCCCGTGCAAATTTGAACCCCGTCAATGTTTTACTTTGGCGGTAATCGACGATTTTTGGTCAAATTATGACGTCACTTTTGCACCAAAAAGTTGTATTTCCCTAGGTTTTGCAAATTTTGCATGACTCCACACAGGAAAGTTGTTCAGGATGCTCAACTTGGTCGATTTGCACCGTCAAAACGCGATTTCCAGAGTTGACTATTAGAAAAACAAGATGGCCGCTCTTCCCTTTTCCCTGCCCGGGGAATAACCTTTTTAATTTTCGAGGCACCCCGAAAAGCCGAATTAGCGTGATTACTTCTTGCGGATACCCCACCCGAGTGTGCCCGTGCAAATTTGAAACCCGTCAATCTTTTACTTTGGCGGTAATCGACGATTTTTGGTCAAATTATGACTTCACTTTTGCACCAAAAAGTTGTATTTCCCTAGGTTTTGCAAATTTTGCATGACTCCACACAGGAAAGTTGTTCAGGATGCTCAACTTGGTCGATTTGCACCGTCAAAACGCGATTTCCAGAGTTGACTATTAGAAAAACAAGATGGCCGCTCTTCCCTTTCCCTGCCCGGGAATAAACCTTTTAATTTTCGTGGCAACCCGAAAAACCGAATTAGCGTGATTACTTCTTGCGGATACCCCACCCGAGTGTGCCGGTGCAAATTTGAACCCCGTCAATGTTTTACTTTGGCGGTAATCGACGATTTTTGGTCAAATTATGACGTCACTTTTGCACCAAAAAGTTGTATTTCCCTAGGTTTTGCAAATTTTGCATGACTCCACACAGGAAAGTTGTTCAGGATGCTCAACTTGGTCGATTTGCACCGTCAAAACGCGATTTCCAGAGTTGACTATTAGAAAAACAAGATGGCCGCTCTTCCCTTTTCCCTGCCCGGGGAATAACCTTTTTAATTTTCGAGGCACCCCGAAAAGCCGAATTAGCGTGATTACTTCTTGCGGATACCCCACCCGAGTGTGCCGGTGCAAATTTGAAGCACGCCAATGATTTACTTTGGCGGTAATCGACGATTTTTGGTCAAGTTATGACGTCACTTTTGCACCAAAAAGTTGTAATTCCCTAGGTTTTGCGAATTTTGCATGACTCCACACAGGAAAGTTGTTCAGGATGCTCAACTTGGTCGATTTGCACCGTCAAAACACGATTTCCAGAGTTGATTATTAGAAAAACAAGATGGCCGCTCTTCCCTTTTCCCTGCCCGGGGAATAAACTTTTTAATTTTCGTGGCACCCCGAAAAACCGAATTAGCGTAATTACTTCTTGCGGATACCCCACCCGAGTGTGCCCGTGCAAATTTGAACCCCGTCAATGTTTTACTTTGGCGGTAATCGACGATTTTTGGTCAAATTATGACGTCACTTTTGCACCAAAAAGTTGTAATTCCCTAGGTTTTGCGAATTTTGCATGACTCCACACAGGAAAGTTGTTCAGGATGCTCAACTTGGTCGATTTGCACCGTCAAAACACGATTTCCAGAGTTGATTATTAGAAAAACAAGATGGCCGCTCTTCCCTTTTCCCTGCCCGGGGAATAAACTTTTTAATTTTCGTGGCACCCCGAAAAACCGAATTAGCGTAATTACTTCTTGCGGATACCCCACCCGAGTGTGCCGGTGCAAATTTGAACCCCGTCAATGTTTTACTTTGGCGGTAATCGACGATTTTTGGTCAAATTATGACGTCACTTTTGCACCAAAAAGTTGTAATTACCTAGGTTTTGCGAATTTTGCATGACTCCACACAGGAAAGTTGTTCAGGATGCTCAACTTGGTCGATTTGCACCGTCAAAACGCAATTTCCAGAGTTGACTATTAGAAAAACAAGATGGCCGCTCTTCCCTTTTTCCTGCCCGGGGAATATACTTTTTAATTTTCGAGGCACCCCGAAAAGCCGAATTAGCGTGATTACTTCTTGCGGATACCCCACCCGAGTGTGCCGGTGCAAATTTGAAGCACGCCAATGATTTACTTTGGCGGTAATCGACGATTTTTGGTCAAATTATGACGTCACTTTTGCACCAAAAAGTTGTAATTCCCTAGGTTTTGCGAATTTTGCATGACTCCACACAGGAAAGTTGTTCAGGATGCTCAACTTGGTCGATTAGCACCGTCAAAACGCGATTTCCAGAGTTGACTATTAGAAAAACAAGATGGCCGCTCTTCCCTTTTTCCTGCCCGGGGAATATACTTTTTTGATTTTCGAGGCACCCCGAAAAGCCGAATTAGCGTGATTACTTCTTGCGGATACCCCACCCGAATGTGCCGGTGCAAATTTGAAGCACGCCAATGATTTACTTTGGCGGTAATCGACGATTTTTGGTCAAATTTTGACGTCACTTTTGCACCAAAAAGTTGTAATTCCCAAGGTTTTGCGAATTTTGCATGACTCCACACAGGAAAGTTGTTCAGGATGCTCAACTTGGTCGATTTGCACCGTCAAAACGCGATTTCCAGAGTTGACTATTAGAAAAACAAGATGGCCGCTCTTCCCTTTTCCCTGCTCGGGGAATAACCTTTTTAATTTTCGAGGCACCCCGAAAAGCCGAATTAGCGTGATTACTTCTTGCGGATACCCCACCCGAGTGTGCCCGTGCAAATTTGAACCCCGTCAATGTTTTACTTTGGCGGTAATCGACGATTTTTGGTCAAATTATGACGTCACTTTTGCACCAAAAAGTTGTAATTCCCAAGGTTTTGCGAATTTTGCATGACTCCACACAGGAAAGTTGTTCAGGATGCTCAACTTGGTCGATTTGCACCGTCAAAACGCGATTTCCAGAGTTGACTATTAGAAAAACAAGATGGCCGCTCTTCCCTTTTTCCTGCCCGGGGAATATACTTTTTAATTTTCGAGGCACCCCGAAAAGCCGAATTAGCGTGATTACTTCTTGCGGATACCCCACCCGAGTGTGCCGGTGCAAATTTGAAGCACGCCAATGATTTACTTTGGCGGTAATCGACGATTTTTGGTCAAATTATGACGTCACTTTTGCACCAAAAAGTTGTAATTCCCAAGGTTTTGCGAATTTTGCATGACTCCACACAGGAAAGTTGTTCAGGATGCTCAACTTGGTCGATTTGCACCGTCAAAACGCGATTTCCAGAGTTGACTATTAGAAAAACAAGATGGCCGCTCTTCCCTTTTCCCTGCCCGGGGAATAAACTTTTTAATTTTCGTGGCACCCCGAAAAACCGAATTAGCGTGGTTACTTCTTGCGGATACCCCACCCGAGTGTGCCCGTGCAAATTTGAACCCCCTCAATGTTTTACTTTGGCGGTAATCGACGATTTTTGGTCAAATTATGACGTCACTTTTGCACCAAAAAGTTGTAATTCCCAAGGTTTTGCGAATTTTGCATAACTCCACACAGGAAAGTTGTTCAGGATGCTCAACTTGGTCGATTTGCACCGTCAAAACGCGATTTCCAGAGTTGACTATTAGAAAAACAAGATGGTCGCTCTTCCCTTTTCCCTGCCAGGGGAATAAACTTTTTAATTTTCGTGGCACCCCGAAAAACCGAATTAGCGTGATTACTTCTTGCGGATACCCCACCCGAGTGTGCCGGTGCAAATTTGAACCCCGTCAATGTTTTACTTTGGCGATAATCGACGATTTTTGGTCAAATTATGACGTATTTTTGCACCAAAAAGTTGTAATTCCCAAGGTTTTGCGAATTTTGCATGACTCCAGACAGGAAAGTTGTTCAGGATGCTCAACTTGGTCGATTTGCACCGTCAAAACGCGATTTCCAGAGTTGACTATTAGAAAAACAAGATGGCCGCTCTTCCCTTTTCCCTGCCCGGGGAATAACCTTTTTAATTTTCGAGGCACCCCGAAATCCGAATTAGCGTGATTACTTCTTGCAGATACCCCACCCGAGTGTGCCCGTGCAAATTTGAAGCACGCCAATGATTTACTTTGGCGGTAATCGACGATTTTTGGTCAAATTATGACGTCACTTTTGCACCAAAAAGTTGTAATTCCCTAGGTTTTGCGAATTTTGCATGACTCCACACAGGAAAATTGTTCAGGATGCTCAACTTGGTCGATTTGCACCGTCAAAACGCGATTTCCAGAGTTGACTACTAGAAAAACAAGATGGCCGCTCTTCCCTTTTACCTGGCCGGGGAATAAACTTTTTAATTTTCGTGGCACCCCGAAAAACCGAATTAGCGTGATTACTTCTTGCGGATACCCCACCCGAGTGTGCCGGTGCAAATTTGAACCCGTCAATGTTTTACTTTGGCGGTAATCGACGATTTTTGGTCAAATTATGACGTCACTTTTGCACCAAAAAGTTGTAATTCCCAAGGTTTTGCGAATTTTACATGACTCCACACAGGAAAGTTGTTCAGGATGCTCAACTTGGTCGATTTGCACCGTCAAAACGCGATTTCAAGAGTTGACTATTAGAAAAACAAGATGGCCGCTCTTCCCTTTTCCCTGCCCGGGGAATAACCTTTTTAATTTTCGAGGCACCCCGAAAAGCCGAATTAGCGTGATTACTTCTTGCGGACACCCCACCCGAGTGTGCCGGTGCAAATTTGAACCCCGTCAATGTTTTACTTTGGCGGTAATCGACGATTTTTGGTCAAATTATGACGTCACTTTTGCACCAAAAAGTTGTATTTCCCTAGGTTTTGCAAATTTTGCATGACTCCACACAGGAAAGTTGTTCAGGATGCTCAACTTGGTCGATTTGCACCGTCAAAACGCGATTTCCAGAGTTGACTATTAGAAAAACAAGATGGCCGCTCTTCCCTTTTCCCTGCCCGGGAAATAACCTTTTTAATTTTCGAGGCACCCCGAAAAGCCGAATTAGCGTGATTACTTCTTGCGGATACCCCACCCGAGTGTGCCGGTGCAAATTTGAACCCCGTCAATGTTTTACTTTGGCGATAATCGACGATTTTTGGTCAAATGATGACGTCACTTTTGCACCAAAAAGTTGTAATTCCCAAGGTTTTGCGAATTTTGCATGACTCCACACAGGAAAGTTGTTTAGGATGCTCAACTTGATCGATTTGCACCGTCAAAACGCGGTTTCCAGAGTTGACTATAAGAAAAACAAGATGGCCGCTCTTCCCTTTTCCCTGCCCGGGGAATAACCTTTTTAATTTTCGTGGCACCCCGAAATCCGAATTAGCGTGATTACTTCCTTCGGATACCCCACCTGAGTGTGCCGGTGCAAATTTCAACCCCCTCAATGTTTTACTTTGGCGGTAATCGACGATTTTTGGTGAAATTATGACGTCACTTTTGCACCAAAAAGTTGTAATTCCCAAGGTTTTGCGAATTTTGCATGACTCCACACAGGAAAGTTGTTCAGGATGCTCAACTTGGTCGATTTGCACCGTCAAAACGCGATTTCCAGAGTTGACTATTAGAAAAACAAGATGGCCGCTCTTCCCTTTTTCCTATCCGATGAATAACCTTTTTAATTTTTGAGGCACCCCGAAAGGCCGAATTAGCGTGATTACTTCTTGCGGATACCCCACCCGAGTGTGCCGGTGCAAATTTGAAGCACGCCAATGATTTACTTTGGCGGTAATCGACGATTTTTGGTCAAGTTATGACGTCACTTTTGCACCAAAAAGTTGTAATTCCCTAGGTTTTGCGAATTTTGCATGACTCCACACAGGAAAATTGTTCAGGATGCTCAACTTGGTCGATTTGCACCGTCAAAACGCGATTTCCAGAGTTGACTACTAGAAAAACAAGATGGCCGCTCTTCCCTTTTACCTGGCCGGGGAATAAACTTTTTAATTTTCGTGGCACCCCGAAAAACCGAATTAGCGTGATTACTTCTTGCGGATACTCCACCCGAGTGTGCCGGTGCAAATTTGAACCCGTCAATGTTTTACTTTGGCGGTAATCGACGATTTTTGGTCAAATTATGACGTCACTTTTGCACCAAAAAGTTGTAATTCCCAAGGTTTTGCGAATTTTGCATGACTCCACACAGGAAAGTTGTTCAGGATGCTCAACTTGGTCGATTTGCACCGTCAAAACGCGATTTCAAGAGTTGACTATTAGAAAAACAAGATGGCCGCTCTTCCCTTTTCCCTGCCCGGGGAATAACCTTTTTAATTTTCGAGGCACCCCGAAAAGCCGAATTAGCGTGATTACTTCTTGCGGATACCCCACCCGAGAGTGCCGGTGCAAATTTGAACCCCCTCAATGTTTTACTTTGGCGGTAATCGACGATTTTTGGTCAAATTATGACGTCACTTTTGCACCAAAATGTTGTATTTCCCTAGGTTTTGCAAATTTTGCATGACTCCACACAGGAAAGTTGTTCAGGATGCTCAACTTGGTCGATTTGCACCGTCAAAACGCGATTTCCAGAGTTGACTATTAGAAAAACAAGATGGCCGCTCTTCCCTTTTCCCTGCCCGGGGAATAACCTTTTTAATTTTCGAGGCACCCCGAAAAGCCGAATTAGCGTGATTACTTCTTGCGGATACCCCACCCGAGAGTGCCGGTGCAAATTTGAACCCCCTCAATGTTTTACTTTGGCGGTAATCGACGATTTTTGGTCAAATTATGACGTCACTTTTGCACCAAAATGTTGTATTTCCCTAGGTTTTGCAAATTTTGCATGACTCCACACAGGAAAGTTGTTCAGGATGCTCAACTTGGTCGATTTGCACCGTCAAAACGCGATTTCCAGAGTTGACTATTAGAAAAACAAGATGGCCGCTCTTCCCTTTTCCCTGCCCGGGAAATAACCTTTTTAATTTTCGAGGCACCCCGAAAAGCCGAATTAGCGTGATTACTTCTTGCGGATACCCCACCCGAGTGTGCCGGTGCAAATTTGAACCCCGTCAATGTTTTACTTTGGCGGTAATCGACGATTTTTGGTCAAATTATGACGTCACTTTTGCACCAAAAAGTTGTATTTCCCTAGGTTTTGCAAATTTTGCATGACTCCACACAGGAAAGTTGTTCAGGATGCTCAACTTGGTCGATTTGCACCGTCAAAACGCGATTTCCAGAGTTGACTATTAGAAAAACAAGATGGCCGCTCTTCCCTTTTCCCTGCCCGGGAAATAACCTTTTTAATTTTCGAGGCACCCCGAAAAGCCGAATTAGCGTGATTACTTCTTGCAAATACCCCACCCGAGTGTGCCGGTGCAAATTTGAAGCACGCCAATGATTTACTTTGGCGGTAATCGACGATTTTTGGTCAAGTTATGACGTCACTTTTGCACCAAAAAGTTGTAATTCCCTAGGTTTTGCGAATTTTGCATGACTCCACACAGGAAAATTGTTCAGGATGCTCAACTTGGTCGATTTGCACCGTCAAAACGCGATTTCCAGAGTTGACTACTAGAAAAACAAGATGGCCGCTCTTCCCTTTTACCTGGCCGGGGAATAAACTTTTTAATTTTCGTGGCACCCCGAAAAACCGAATTAGCGTGATTACTTCTTGCGGATACCCCACCCGAGTGTGCCGGTGCAAATTTGAACCCGTCAATGTTTTACTTTGGCGGTAATCGACGATTTTTGGTCAAATTATGACGTCACTTTTGCACCAAAAAGTTGTAATTCCCAAGGTTTTGCGAATTTTGCATGACTCCACACAGGAAAGTTGTTCAGGATGCTCAACTTGGTCGATTTGCACCGTCAAAACGCGATTTCCAGAGTTGACTATTAGAAAAACAAGATGGCCGCTCTTCCCTTTTCCCTGCCCGGGAAATAACCTTTTTAATTTTCGAGGCACCCCGAAAAGCCGAATTAGCGTGATTACTTCTTGCAAATACCCCACCCGAGTGTGCCGGTGCAAATTTGAAGCACGCCAATGATTTACTTTGGCGGTAATCGACGATTTTTGGTCAAGTTATGACGTCACTTTTGCACCAAAAAGTTGTAATTCCCTAGGTTTTGCGAATTTTGCATGACTCCACACAGGAAAATTGTTCAGGATGCTCAACTTGGTCGATTTGCACCGTCAAAACGCGATTTCCAGAGTTGACTACTAGAAAAACAAGATGGCCGCTCTTCCCTTTTACCTGGCCGGGGAATAAACTTTTTAATTTTCGTGGCACCCCGAAAAACCGAATTAGCGTGATTACTTCTTGCGGATACCCCACCCGAGTGTGCCGGTGCAAATTTGAACCCGTCAATGTTTTACTTTGGCGGTAATCGACGATTTTTGGTCAAATTATGACGTCACTTTTGCACCAAAAAGTTGTAATTCCCAAGGTTTTGCGAATTTTGCATGACTCCACACAGGAAAGTTGTTCAGGATGCTCAACTTGGTCGATTTGCACCGTCAAAACGCGATTTCAAGAGTTGACTATTAGAAAAACAAGATGGCCGCTCTTCCCTTTTCCCTGCCCGGGGAATAACCTTTTTAATTTTCGAGGCACCCCGAAAAGCCGAATTAGCGTGATTACTTCTTGCGGATACCCCACCCGAGTGTGCCGGTGCAAATTTGAACCCCGTCAATGTTTTACTTTGGCGGTAATCGACGATTTTTGGTCAAATTATGACGTCACTTTTGCACCAAAAAGTTGTATTTCCCTAGGTTTTGCAAATTTTGCATGACTCCACACAGGAAAGTTGTTCAGGATGCTCAACTTGGTCGATTTGCACCGTCAAAACGCGATTTCCAGAGTTGACTATTAGAAAAACAAGATGGCCGCTCTTCCCTTTTCCCTGCCAGGGGAATAAACTTTTTAATTTTCGTGGCACCCCGAAAAACCGAATTAGCGTGATTACTTCTTGCGGATACCCCACCCGAGTGTGCCGGTGCAAATTTGAACCCCGTCAATGTTTTACTTTGGCGATAATCGACGATTTTTGGTCAAATTATGACGTCACTTTTGCACCAAAAAGTTGTAATTCCCAAGGTTTTGCGAATTTTGCATGACTCCACACAGGAAAGTTGTTCAGGATGCTCAACTTGGTCGATTTGCACCGTCAAAACGCGATTTCCAGAGTTGACTATTAGAAAAACAAGATGGCCGCTCTTCCCTTTTCCCTGCCAGGGGAATAAACTTTTTAATTTTCGTGGCACCCCGAAAAACCGAATTAGCGTGATTACTTCTTGCGGATACCCAACCCGAGTGTGCCGGTGCAAATTTGAACCCCGTCATTGTTTTACTTTGGCGATAATCGACGATTTTTGGTCAAATTATGACGTCACTTTTGCACCAAAAAGTTGTAATTCCCAAGGTTTTGCGAATTTTGCATGACTCCACACAGGAAAGTTGTTCAGGATGCTCAACTTGGTCGATTTGCACCGTCAAAACGCGATTTCCAGAGTTGACTATTAGAAAAACAAGATGGCCGCTCTTCCCTTTTTCCTGCCCGGGGAATAACCTTTTTAATTTTCGAGGCACCCCGAAAAGCCGAATTAGCGTGATTACTTCTTGCGGATACCCCACCCGAGTGTGCCGGTGCAAATTTGGAGCACGCCAATGATTTACTTTGGCGGTAATCGACGATTTTTGGTCAAGTTATGACGTCACTTTTGCACCAAAAAGTTGTAATTCCCTAGGTTTTGCGAATTTTGCATGACACCACACAGGAAAATTGTTCAGGATGCTCAACTTGGTCGATTTGCACCGTCAAAACGCGATTTCCAGAGTTGACTTCTAGAAAAACAAGATGGCCGCTCTTCCCTTTTACCTGGCCGGGGAATAAACTTTTTAATTTTCGTGGCACCCCGAAAAACCGAATTAGCGTGATTACTTGTTGCGGATACCCCACCCGAGTGTGCCGGTGCAAATTTGAACCACGTCAATGTTTTACTTTGGCGGTAATCGACGATTTTTGGTCAAATTATGACGTCACTTTTGCACCAAAAAGTTGTATTTCCCTAGGTTTTGCAAATTTTGCATGACTCCACACAGGAAAGTTGTTCAGGATGCTCAACTTGGTCGATTTGCACCGTCAAAACGCGATTTCCAGAGTTGACTATTAGAAAAACAAGATGGCCGCTCTTCCCTTTTCCCTGCCCGGGGAATAACCTTTTTAATTTTCGAGGCACCCCGAAAAGCCGAATTAGCGTGATTACTTCTTGCGGATACCCCACCCGAGTGTGCCCGTGCAAATTTGAACCCCGTCAATGTTTTACTTTGGCGGTAATCGACGATTTTTGGTCAAATTATGACGTCACTTTTGCACCAAAATGTTGTAATTCCCAAGGTTTTGCGAATTTTGCATGACTCCACACAGGAAAGTTGTTCAGGATGCTCAACTTGGTCGATTTGCACCGTCAAAACGCGATTTCCAGAGTTGACTATTAGAAAAACAAGATGGCCGCTCTTCCCTTTTCCCTGCCAGGGGAATAAACTTTTTAATTTTCGTGGCACCCCGAAAAACCGAATTAGCGTGATTACTTCTTGCGGATACCCAACCCGAGTGTGCCGGTGCAAATTTGAACCCCGTCAATGTTTTACTTTGGCGATAATCGACGATTTTTGGTCAAATTATGACGTCACTTTTGCACCAAAAAGTTGTAATTCCCAAGGTTTTGCGAATTTTGCATGACTCCACACAGGAAAGTTGTTCAGGATGCTCAACTTGGTCGATTTGCACCGTCAAAACGCGATTTCCAGAGTTAACTATTAGAAAAACAAGATGGCCGCTCTTCCCTTTTCCCTGCCCGGGGAATAACCTTTTTAATTTTCGAGGCACCCCGAAAAGCCGAATTAGCGTGATTACTTCTTGCGGATACCCCACCCGAGTGTGCCCGTGCAAATTTGAACCCCGTCAATGTTTTACTTTGGCGGTAATCGACGATTTTTGGTCAAATTATGACGTCACTTTTGCACCAAAAAGTTGTATTTCCCTAGGTTTTGCAAATTTTGCATGACTCCACACAGGAAAGTTGTTCAGGATGCTCAACTTGATCGATTTGCACCGTCAAAACACGGTTTCCAGAGTTGACTATAAGAAAAACAAGATGGCCGCTCTTCCCTTTTCCCTGCCCGGGGAATAACCTTTTTAATTTTCGAGCCACCCCGAAATCCGAATTAGCGTGATTACTTCTTGCGGATACCCCACCCGAGTGTGCCAGTGCAAATTTGAACCCCCTCAATGTTTTACTTTGGCGGTAATCGACGATTTTTGGTCAAATTATGATGTCACTTTTGCACCAAAAAGTTGTAATTCCCAAGGTTTTGCGAATTTTGCATGACTCCACACAGGAAAGTTGTTCAGGATGCTCAACTTGGTCGATTTGCACCGTCAAAACGCGATTTCCAGAGTTGACTATTAGAAAAACAAGATGGCCGCTCTTCCCTTTTTCCTGCCAGGGGAATAAACTTTTTAATTTTCGTGGCACCCCGAAAAACCGAATTAGCGTGATTACTTCTTGCGGATACCCAACCCGAGTGTGCCGGTGCAAATTTGAACCCCGTCAATGTTTTACTTTGGCGATAATCGACGATTTTTGGTCAAATTATGACGTCACTTTTGCACCAAAAAGTTGTAATTCCCAAGGTTTTGCGAATTTTGCATGACTCCACACAGGAAAGTTGTTCAGGATGCTCAACTTGGTCGATTTGCACCGTCAAAACGCGATTTCCAGAGTTAACTATTAGAAAAACAAGATGGCCGCTCTTCCCTTTTCCCTGCCCGGGGAATAACCTTTTTAATTTTCGAGGCACCCCGAAATCCGAATTAGCGTGATTACTTCTTGCGGATACCCCACCCGAGTGTGCCTGTGAAAATTTGAACCCCCTCAATGTTTTACTTTGGCGGTAATCGACGATTTTTGGTCAAATTATGACGTAACTTTTGCACCAAAAAGTTGTAATTCCCAAGGTTTTGCGAATTTTGCATGACTCCACACAGGAAAGTTGTTCAGGATGCTCAACTTGGTCGATTTGCACCGTCAAAACGCGATTTCCAGAGTTGACTATTAGAAAAACAAGATGGCCGCTCTTCCCTTTTTCCTGCCCGGGGAATAACCTTTTTAATTTTCGAGGCACCCCGAAAAGCCGAATTAGCGTGATTACTTCTTGCGGATACCCCACCCGAGTGTGCCCGTGCAAATTTGAACCCCGTCAATGTTTTACTTTGGCGGTAATCGACGATTTTTGGTCAAATTATGACGTCACTTTTGCACCAAAATGTTGTAATTCCCAAGGTTTTGCGAATTTTGCATGACTCCACACAGGAAAGTTGTTCAGGATGCTCAACTTGGTCGATTTGCACCGTCAAAACGCGATTTCCAGAGTTGACTATTAGAAAAACAAGATGGCCGCTCTTCCCTTTTCCCTGCCAGGGGAATAAACTTTTTAATTTTCGTGGCACCCCGAAAAACCGAATAAGCGTGATTACTTCTTGCGGATACCCAACCCGAGTGTGCCCGTGCAAATTTGAACCCCGTCAATGTTTTACTTTGGCGGTAATCGACGATTTTTGGTCAAATTATGACGTCACTTTTGCACCAAAATGTTGTAATTCCCAAGGTTTTGCGAATTTTGCATGACTCCACACAGGAAAGTTGTTCAGGATGCTCAACTTGGTCGATGTGCACCGTCAAAACGCGATTTCCAGAGTTGACTATTAGAAAAACAAGATGGCCGCTCTTCCCTTTTCCCTGCCAGGGGAATAAACTTTTTAATTTTCGTGGCACCCCGAAAAACCGAATTAGCGTGATAACCTCTTGCGGATACCCAACCCGAGTGTGCCGGTGCAAATTTGAACCCCGTCAATGTTTTACTTTGGCGATAATCGACGATTTTTGGTCAAATTATGACGTCACTTTTGCACCCAAAAGTTGTAATTCCCAAGGTTTTGCGAATTTTGCATGACTCCACACAGGAAAGTTGTTCAGGATGCTCAACTTGGTCGATTTGCACCGTCAAAACGCGATTTCCAGAGTTAACTTTTAGAAAAACAAGATGGCCGCTCTTCCCTTTTTCCTGCCCGGGGAATAACCTTTTTAATTTTCGAGGCACCCCGAAAAGCCGAATTAGCGTGATTACTTCTTGCGGATACCCCACCCGAGTGTGCCCGTGCAAATTTGAACCCCGTCAATGTTTTCTTTGGCGGTAATCGACGATTTTTGGTCAAATTATGACGTCACTTTTGCACCAAAATGTTGTAATTCCCAAGGTTTTGCGAATTTTGCATGACTCCACACAGGAAAGTTGTTCAGGATGCTCAACTTGGTCGATTTGCACCGTCAAAACGCGATTTCCAGAGTTGACTATTAGAAAAACAAGATGGCCGCTCTTCCCTTTTCCCTGCCCGGGGAATAAACTTTTTAATTTTCGTGGCACCCCGAAAAACCGAATTAGCGTGATTACTTCTTGCGGATACCCCACCCGAGTGTGCCCGTGCAAATTTGAACCCCGTCAATGTTTTCTTTGGCGGTAATCGACGATTTTTGGTCAAATTATGACGTCACTTTTGCACCAAAATGTTGTAATTCCCAAGGTTTTGCGAATTTTGCATGACTCCACACAGGAAAGTTGTTCAGGATGCTCAACTTGGTCGATTTGCACCGTCAAAACGCGATTTCCAGAGTTGACTATTAGAAAAACAAGATGGCCGCTTTTCCCTTTTTCCTGCCCGGGGAATAACCTTTTTAATTTTCGAGGCACCCCGAAAAACCGAATTAGCGTGATTACTTCTTGCGGATACCCCACCCGAGTGTGCCGGTGCAAATTTGAACCCCGTCAATGTTTTACTTTGGCGATAATCGACGATTTTTGGTCAAATTATGACGTCACTTTTGCACCAAAAAGTTGTAATTCCCAAGGTTTTGCGAATTTTGCATGACTCCACACAGGAAAGTTGTTCAGGATGCTCAACTTGGTCGATTTGCACCGTCAAAACGCGATTTCCAGAGTTGACTATTAGAAAAACAAGATGGCCGCTCTTCCCTTTTCCCTGCCAGGGGAATAAACTTTTTAATTTTCGTGGCACCCCGAAAAACCGAATAAGCGTGATTACTTCTTGCGGATACCCAACCCGAGTGTGCCGGTGCAAATTTGAACCCCGTCAATGTTTTACTTTGGCGGTAATCGACGATTTTTGGTCAAATTATGACGTCACTTTTGCACCAAAATGTTGTAATTCCCAAGGTTTTGCGAATTTTGCATGACTCCACACAGGAAAGTTGTTCAGGATGCTCAACTTGGTCGATGTGCACCGTCAAAACGCGATTTCCAGAGTTGACTATTAGAAAAACAAGATGGCCGCTCTTCCCTTTTTCCTGCCCGGGGAATAACCTTTTTAATTTTCGAGGCACCCCGAAAAGCCGAATTAGCGTGATTACTTCTTGCGGATACCCCACCCGAGTGTGCCCGTGCAAATTTGAACCCCGTCAATGTTTTCTTTGGCGGTAATCGACAATTTTTGGTCAAATTATGACGTCACTTTTGCACCAAAATGTTGTAATTCCCAAGGTTTTGCGAATTTTGCATGACTCCACACAGGAAAGTTGTTCAGGATGCTCAACTTGGTCGATTTGCACCGTCAAAACGCGATTTCCAGAGTTGACTATTAGAAAAACAAGATGGCCGCTTTTCCCTTTTTCCTGCCCGGGGAATAACCTTTTTAATTTTCGAGGCACCCCGAAAAACCGAATTAGCGTGATTACTTCTTGCGGATACCCCACCCGAGTGTGCCGGTGCAAATTTGAACCCCGTCAATGTTTTACTTTGGCGATAATCGACGATTTTTGGTCAAATTATGACGTCACTTTTGCACCAAAAAGTTGTAATTCCCAAGGTTTTGCGAATTTTGCATGACTCCACACAGGAAAGTTGTTCAGGATGCTCAACTTGGTCGATTTGCACCGTCAAAACGCGATTTCCAGAGTTGACTATTAGAAAAACAAGATGGCCGCTCTTCCCTTTTCCCTGCCAGGGGAATAAACTTTTTAATTTTCGTGGCACCCCGAAAAACCGAATAAGCGTGATTACTTCTTGCGGATACCCAACCCGAGTGTGCCGGTGCAAATTTGAACCCCGTCAATGTTTTACTTTGGCGGTAATCGACGATTTTTGGTCAAATTATGACGTCACTTTTGCACCAAAATGTTGTAATTCCCAAGGTTTTGCGAATTTTGCATGACTCCACACAGGAAAGTTGTTCAGGATGCTCAACTTGGTCGATGTGCACCGTCAAAACGCGATTTCCAGAGTTGACTATTAGAAAAACAAGATGGCCGCTCTTCCCTTTTCCCTGCCAGGGGAATAAACTTTTTAATTTTCGTGGCACCCCGAAAAACCGAATTAGCGTGATTACCTCTTGCGGATACCCAACCCGAGTGTGCCGGTGCAAATTTGAACCCCGTCAATGTTTTACTTTGGCGATAATCGACGATTTTTGGTCAAATTATGACGTCACTTTTGCACCCAAAAGTTGTAATTCCCAAGGTTTTGCGAATTTTGCATGACTCCACACAGGAAAGTTGTTCAGGATGCTCAACTTGGTCGATTTGCACCGTCAAAACGCGATTTCCAGAGTTAACTTTTAGAAAAACAAGAA
This sequence comes from Asterias amurensis, assembly GCF_032118995.1. Lineage (NCBI taxonomy): Eukaryota > Metazoa > Echinodermata > Asteroidea > Forcipulatida > Asteriidae > Asterias > Asterias amurensis. The sequence continues at coordinate 7,321,208 of NC_092667.1, read as the reverse complement.
GGCCGCTCTTCCCTTTTTCCTGCCCGGGGAATAACCTTTTTAATTTTCGAGGCACCCCGAAAAGCCGAATTAGCGTGATTACTTCTTGCGGATACCCCACCCGAGTGTGCCCGTGCAAATTTGAACCCCGTCAATGTTTTCTTTGGCGGTAATCGACGATTTTTGGTCAAATTATGACGTCACTTTTGCACCAAAATGTTGTAATTCCCAAGGTTTTGCGAATTTTGCATGACTCCACACAGGAAAGTTGTTCAGGATGCTCAACTTGGTCGATTTGCACCGTCAAAACGCGATTTCCAGAGTTGACTATTAGAAAAACAAGATGGCCGCTCTTCCCTTTTCCCTGCCCGGGGAATAAACTTTTTAATTTTCGTGGCACCCCGAAAAACCGAATTAGCGTGATTACTTCTTGCGGATACCCCACCCGAGTGTGCCGGTGCAAATTTGAACCCCCTCAATGTTTTACTTTGGCGGTAATCGACGATTTTTGGTCAAATTATGACGTCACTTTTGCACCAAAAAGTTGTAATTCCCAAGGTTTTGCGAATTTTGCATGACTCCACACAGGAAAGTTGTTCAGGATGCTCAACTTGGTCGATTTGCACCGTCAAAACGCGATTTCCAGAGTTGACTATTAGAAAAACAAGATGGCCGCTCTTCCCTTTTCCCTGCCAGGGGAATAAACTTTTTAATTTTCGTGGCACCCCGACGAAAAACCGAATTAGCGTGATTACTTCTTGCGGATACCCCACCCGAGTGTGCCGGTGCAAATTTCAACCCCGTCAATGTTTTACTTTGGCGATAATCGACGATTTTTGGTCAAATTATGACGTCACTTTTGCACCAAAAAGTTGTAATTCCCAAGGTTTTGCGAATTTTGCATGACTCCACACAGGAAAGTTGTTCAGGATGCTCAACTTGGTCGATTTGCACCGTCAAAACGCGATTTCCAGAGTTGACTATTAGAAAAACAAGATGGCCGCTCTTCCCTTTTCCCTGCCAGGGGAATAAACTTTTTAATTTTCGTGGCACCCCGAAAAACCGAATAAGCGTGATTACTTCTTGCGGATACCCAACCCGAGTGTGCCGGTGCAAATTTGAACCCCGTCAATGTTTTACTTTGGCGGTAATCGACGATTTTTGGTCAAATTATGACGTCACTTTTGCACCAAAATGTTGTAATTCCCAAGGTTTTGCGAATTTTGCATGACTCCACACAGGAAAGTTGTTCAGGATGCTCAACTTGGTCGATTTGCACCGTCAAAACGCGATTTCCAGAGTTGACTATTAGAAAAACAAGATGGCCGCTCTTCCCTTTTCCCTGCCAGGGGAATAAACTTTTTAATTTTCGTGGCACCCCGAAAAACCGAATTAGCGTGATTACTTCTTGCGGATACCCAACCCGAGTGTGCCGGTGCAAATTTGAACCCCGTCAATGTTTTACTTTGGCGATAATCGACGATTTTTGGTCAAATTATGACGTCACTTTTGCACCAAAAAGTTGTAATTCCCAAGGTTTTGCGAATTTTGCATGACTCCACACAGGAAAGTTGTTCAGGATGCTCAACTTGGTCGATTTGCACCGTCAAAACGCGATTTCCAGAGTTAACTATTAGAAAAACAAGATGGCCGCTCTTCCCTTTTTCCTGCCCGGGGAATAACCTTTTTAATTTTCGAGGCACCCCGAAAAGCCGAATTAGCGTGATTACTTCTTGCGGATACCCCACCCGAGTGTGCCCGTGCAAATTTGAACCCCGTCAATGTTTTCTTTGGCGGTAATCGACGATTTTTGGTCAAATTATGACGTCACTTTTGCACCAAAATGTTGTAATTCCCAAGGTTTTGCGAATTTTGCATGACTCCACACAGGAAAGTTGTTCAGGATGCTCAACTTGGTCGATTTGCACCGTCAAAACGCGATTTCCAGAGTTGACTATTAGAAAAACAAGATGGCCGCTCTTCCCTTTTTCCTGCCCGGGGAATAACCTTTTTAATTTTCGAGGCACCCCGAAAAGCCGAATTAGCGTGATTACTTCTTGCGGATACCCCACCCGAGTGTGCCGGTTCAAATTTGGAGCACGCCAATGATTTACTTTGGCGGTAATCGACGATTTTTGGTCAAGTTATGACGTCACTTTTGCACCAAAAAGTTGTAATTCCCTAGGTTTTGCGAATTTTGCATGACTCCACACAGGAAAATTGTTCAGGATGCTCAACTTGGTCGATTTGCACCGTCAAAACGCGATTTCCAGAGTTGACTTCTAGAAAAACAAGATGGCCGCTCTTCCCTTTTACCTGGCCGGGGAATAAACTTTTTAATTTTCGTGGCACCCCGAAAAACCGAATTAGCGTGATTACTTCTTGCGGATACCCCACCCGAGTGTGCCGGTGCAAATTTGAACCACGTCAATGTTTTACTTTGGCGGTAATCGACTATTTTTGGTCAAATTATGACGTCACTTTTGCACCAAAAAGTTGTATTTCCCTAGGTTTTGCAAATTTTGCATGACTCCACACAGGAAAGTTGTTCAGGATGCTCAACTTGGTCGATTTGCACCGTCAAAACGCGATTTCCAGAGTTGACTATTAGAAAAACAAGATGGTCGCTCTTCCCTTTTCCCTGCCCGGGGAATAACCTTTTTAATTTTCGAGGCACCCCGAAAAGCCGAATTAGCGTGATTACTTCTTGCGGATACCCCACCCGAGTGTGCCCGTGCAAATTTGAACCCCGTCAATGTTTTACTTTGGCGGTAATCGACGATTTTTGGTCAAATTATGACGTCACTTCTGCACCAAAATGTTGTAATTCCCAAGGTTTTGCGAATTTTGCATGACTCCACACAGGAAAGTTGTTCAGGATGCTCAACTTGGTCGATTTGCACCGTCAAAACGCGATTTCCAGAGTTGACTATTAGAAAAACAAGATGGCCGCTCTTCCCTTTTCCCTGCCAGGGGAATAAACTTTTTAATTTTCGTGGCACCCCGAAAAGCCGAATTAGCGTGAGTACTTCTTGCGGATACCCCACCCGAGTGTGCCTGTGCAAATTTGAACCCCCTCAATGTTTTACTTTGGCGGTAATCGACGATTTTTGGTCGAATTATGACGTCACTTTTGCACCAAAAAGTTGTAATTTCCAAGGTTTTGCGAATTTTGCATGACTCCACACAGGAAAGTTGTTCAGGATGCTCAACTTGGTCGATTTGCACCGTCAAAACGCGATTTCCAGAGTTGACTATTAGAAAAACAAGATGGCCGCTCTTCCCTTTTTCCTGCCCGGGGAATAACCTTTTTAATTTTCGAGGCACCCCGAAAAGCCGAATTAGCGTGATTACTTCTTGCGGATACCCCACCCGAGTGAGCCCGTGCAAATTTGAACCCCGTCAATGTTTTACTTTGGCGGTAATCGACGATTTTTGGTCAAATTATGACGTCACTTTTGCACCAAAATGTTGTAATTCCCAAGGTTTTGCGAATTTTGCATGACTCCACGCAGGAAAGTTGTTCAGGATGCTCAACTTGGTCGATTTGCACCGTCAAAACGCGATTTCCAGAGTTGACTATTAGAAAAACAAGATGGCCGCTCTTCCCTTTTCCCTGCCAGGGGAATAAACTTTTTAATTTTCGTGGCACCCCGAAAAACCGAATTAGTGGATTACTTCTTGCGGATACCCCACCCGAGTGTGCCGGTGCAAATTTGAACCCCCTCAATGTTTTACTTTGGCGGTAATCGACGATTTTTGGTCAAATTATGACGTCACTTTTGCACCAAAAAGTTGTAATTCCCAAGGTTTTGCGAATTTTGCATGACTCCACACAGGAAAGTTGTTCAGGATGCTCAACTTGGTCGATTTGCACCGTCAAAACGCGATTTCCAGAGTTGACTATTAGAAAAACAAGATGGCCGCTCTTCCCTTTTCCCTGCCAGGGGAATAAACTTTTTAATTTTCGTGGCACCCCGAAAAACCGAATTAGCGTGATTACTTCTTGCGGATACCCCACCCGAGTGTGCCGGTGCAAATTTGAACCCCGTCAATGTTTTACTTTGGCGATAATCGACGATTTTTGGTCAAATTATGACGTCACTTTTGCACCAAAAAGTTGTAATTCCCAAGGTTTTGCGAATTTTGCATGACTCCACACAGGAAAGTTGTTCAGGATGCTCAACTTGGTCGATTTGCACCGTCAAAACGCGATTTCCAGAGTTGACTTCTAGAAAAACAAGATGGCCGCTCTTCCCTTTTACCTGGCCGGGGAATAAACTTTTTAATTTTCGTGGCACCCCGAAAAACCGAATTAGCGTGATTACTTCTTGCGGATACCCCACCCGAGTGTGCCGGTGCAAATTTGAACCACGTCAATGTTTTACTTTGGCGGTAATCGACTATTTTTGGTCAAATTATGACGTCACTTTTGCACCAAAAAGTTGTATTTCCCTAGGTTTTGCAAATTTTGCATGACTCCACACAGGAAAGTTGTTCAGGATGCTCAACTTGGTCGATTTGCACCGTCAAAACGCGATTTCCAGAGTTGACTATTAGAAAAACAAGATGGTCGCTCTTCCCTTTTCCCTGCCCGGGGAATAACCTTTTTAATTTTCGAGGCACCCCGAAAAGCCGAATTAGCGTGATTACTTCTTGCGGATACCCCACCCGAGTGTGCCCGTGCAAATTTGAACCCCGTCAATGTTTTACTTTGGCGGTAATCGACGATTTTTGGTCAAATTATGACGTCACTTCTGCACCAAAATGTTGTAATTCCCAAGGTTTTGCGAATTTTGCATGACTCCACACAGGAAAGTTGTTCAGGATGCTCAACTTGGTCGATTTGCACCGTCAAAACGCGATTTCCAGAGTTGACTATTAGAAAAACAAGATGGCCGCTCTTCCCTTTTCCCTGCCAGGGGAATAAACTTTTTAATTTTCGTGGCACCCCGAAAAGCCGAATTAGCGTGAGTACTTCTTGCGGATACCCCACCCGAGTGTGCCTGTGCAAATTTGAACCCCCTCAATGTTTTACTTTGGCGGTAATCGACGATTTTTGGTCGAATTATGACGTCACTTTTGCACCAAAAAGTTGTAATTCCCAAGGTTTTGCGAATTTTGCATGACTCCACACAGGAAAGTTGTTCAGGATGCTCAACTTGGTCGATTTGCACCGTCAAAACGCGATTTCCAGAGTTGACTATTAGAAAAACAAGATGGCCGCTCTTCCCTTTTTCCTGCCCGGGGAATAACCTTTTTAATTTTCGAGGCACCCCGAAAAGCCGAATTAGCGTGATTACTTCTTGCGGATACCCCACCCGAGTGAGCCCGTGCAAATTTGAACCCCGTCAATGTTTTACTTTGGCGGTAATCGACGATTTTTGGTCAAATTATGACGTCACTTTTGCACCAAAATGTTGTAATTCCCAAGGTTTTGCGAATTTTGCATGACTCCACGCAGGAAAGTTGTTCAGGATGCTCAACTTGGTCGATTTGCACCGTCAAAACGCGATTTCCAGAGTTGACTATTAGAAAAACAAGATGGCCGCTCTTCCCTTTTCCCTGCCAGGGGAATAAACTTTTTAATTTTCGTGGCACCCCGAAAAACCGAATTAGTGGATTACTTCTTGCGGATACCCCACCCGAGTGTGCCGGTGCAAATTTGAACCCCCTCAATGTTTTACTTTGGCGGTAATCGACGATTTTTGGTCAAATTATGACGTCACTTTTGCACCAAAAAGTTGTAATTCCCAAGGTTTTGCGAATTTTGCATGACTCCACACAGGAAAGTTGTTCAGGATGCTCAACTTGGTCGATTTGCACCGTCAAAACGCGATTTCCAGAGTTGACTATTAGAAAAACAAGATGGCCGCTCTTCCCTTTTCCCTGCCAGGGGAATAAACTTTTTAATTTTCGTGGCACCCCGAAAAACCGAATTAGCGTGATTACTTCTTGCGGATACCCCACCCGAGTGTGCCGGTGCAAATTTGAACCCCGTCAATGTTTTACTTTGGCGATAATCGACGATTTTTGGTCAAATTATGACGTCACTTTTGCACCAAAAAGTTGTAATTCCCAAGGTTTTGCGAATTTTGCATGACTCCACACAGGAAAGTTGTTCAGGATGCTCAACTTGGTCGATTTGCACCGTCAAAACGCGATTTCCAGAGTTGACTATTAGAAAAACAAGATGGCCGCTCTTCCCTTTTACCTGGCCGGGGAATAAACTTTTTAATTTTCGTGGCACCCCGAAAAACCGAATTAGCGTGATTACTTCTTGCGGATACCCCACCCGAGTGTGCCGGTGCAAATTTGAACCACGTCAATGTTTTACTTTGGCGGTAATCGACGATTTTTGGTCAAATTATGACGTCACTTTTGCACCAAAAAGTTGTATTTCCCTAGGTTTTGCAAATTTTGCATGACTCCACTCAGGAAAGTTGTTCAGGATGCTCAACTTGGTCGATTTGCACCGTCAAAACGCGATTTCCAGAGTTGACTATTAGAAAAACAAGATGGCCGCTCTTCCCTTTTCCCTGCCCGGGGAATAACCTTTTTAATTTTCGAGGCACCCCGAAAAGCCGAATTAGCGTGATTACTTCTTGCGGATACCCCACCCGAGTGTGCCCGTGCAAATTTGAACCCCGTCAATGTTTTACTTTGGCGGTAATCGACGATTTTTGGTCAAATTATGACGTCACTTTTGCTCCAAAAAGTTGTAATTCCCAAGGTTTTGCGAATTTTGCATGACTCCACACAGGAAAATTGTTCAGGATGCTCAACTTGGTCGATTTGCACCGTCAAAACGCGATTTCCAGAGTTGACTATTAGAAAAACAAGATGGCCGCTCATCCCTTTTTCCTGCCCGGGGAATAACCTTTTTAATTTTCGAGGCACCCCGAAAAGCCGAATTAGCGTGATTACTTCTTGCGGATACCCCACCCGAGTGTGCCCGTGCAAATTTGAACCCCGTCAATGTTTTACTTTGGCGGTAATCGACGATTTTTGGTCAAATTATGACGTCACTTTTGCACCAAAATGTTGTAATTCCCAAGGTTTTGCGAATTTTGCATGACTCCACACAGGAAAGTTGTTCAGGATGCTCAACTTGGTCGATTTGCACCGTCAAAACGCGATTTCCAGAGTTGACTATTAGAAAAACAAGATGGCCGCTCTTCCCTTTTCCCTGCCAGGGGAATAAACTTTTTAATTTTCGTGGCACCCCGAAAAACCGAATTAGCGTGATTACTTCTTGCGGATACCCCACCCGAGTGTGCCGGTGCAAATTTGAACCCCGTCAATGTTTTACTTTGGCGATAATCGACGATTTTTGGTCAAATTATGACGTCACTTTTGCACCAAAAAGTTGTAATTCCCAAGGTTTTGCGAATTTTGCATGACTCCACACAGGAAAGTTGTTCAGGATGCTCAACTTGGTCGATTTGCACCGTCAAAACGCGATTTCCAGAGTTGACTTCTAGAAAAACAAGATGGCCGCTCTTCCCTTTTACCTGGCCGGGGAATAAACTTTTTAATTTTCGTGGCACCCCGAAAAACCGAATTAGCGTGATTACTTCTTGCGGATACCCCACCCGAGTGTGCCGGTGCAAATTTGAACCACGTCAATGTTTTACTTTGGCGGTAATCGACGATTTTTGGTCAAATTATGACGTCACTTTTGCACCAAAAAGTTGTATTTCCCTAGGTTTTGCAAATTTTGCATGACTCCACACAGGAAAGTTGTTCAGGATGCTCAACTTGGTCGATTTGCACCGTCAAAACGCGATTTCCAGAGTTGACTATTAGAAAAACAAGATGGCCGCTCTTCCCTTTTCCCTGCCCGGGGAATAACCTTTTTAATTTTCGAGGCACCCCGAAAAGCCGAATTAGCGTGATTACTTCTTGCGGATACCCCACCCGAGTGTGCCCGTGCAAATTTGAACCCCGTCAATGTTTTACTTTGGCGGTAATCGACGATTTTTGGTCAAATTATGACGTCACCTTTGCACCAAAAAGTTGTATTTCACTAGGTTTTGCAAATTTTGCATGACTCCACACAGGAAAGTTGTTCAGGATGCTCAACTTGATCGATTTGCACCGTCAAAACGCGGTTTCCAGAGTTGACTATAAGAAAAACAAGATGGCCGCTCTTCCCTTTTCCCTGCCGGGGAATAACCTTTTTAATTTTCGAGGCACCCCGAAATCCGAATTAGCGTGATTACTTCTTGCGGATACCCCACCCGAGTGTGCCTGTGCAAATTTGAACCCCCTCAATGTTTTACTTTGGCGGTAATCGACGATTTTTGGTCAAATTATGACGTCACTTTTGCACCAAAAAGTTGTAATTCCCAAGGTTTTGCGAATTTTGCATGACTCCACACAGGAAAGTTGTTCAGGATGCTCAACTTGGTCGATTTGCACCGTCAAAACGCGATTTCCAGAGTTGACTATTAGAAAAACAAGATGGCCGCTCTTCCCTTTTTCCTGCCCGGGGAATAACCTTTTTAATTTTCGAGGCACCCCGAAAAGCCGAATTAGCGTGATTACTTCTTGCGGATACCCCACCCGAGTGTGCCCGTGCAAATTTGAACCCCGTCAATGTTTTACTTTGGCGGTAATCGACGATTTTTGGTCAAATTATGACGTCACTTTTGCACCAAAAAGTTGTAATTCCCAAGGTTTTGCGAATTTTGCATGACTCCACACAGGAAAGTTGTTCAGGATGCTCAACTTGGTCGATTTGCACCGTCAAAACGCGATTTCCAGAGTTGACTTCTAGAAAAACAAGATGGCCGCTCTTCCCTTTTACCTGGCCGGGGAATAAACTTTTTAATTTTCGTGGCACCCCGAAAAACCGAATTAGCGTGATTACTTCTTGCGGATACCCCACCCGAGTGTGCCGGTGCAAATTTGAACCACGTCAATGTTTTACTTTGGCGGTAATCGACGATTTTTGGTCAAATTATGACGTCAATTTTGCACCAAAAAGTTGTATTTCCCTAGGTTTTGCAAATTTTGCATGACTCCACACAGGAAAGTTGTTCAGGATGCTCAACTTGGTCGATTTGCACCGTCAAAACGCGATTTCCAGAGTTGACTATTAGAAAAACAAGATGGCCGCTCTTCACTTTTCCCTGCCAGGGGAATAAACTTTTTAATTTTCGTGGCACCCCGAAAAACCGAACTAGCGTGATTACTTCTTGCGGATACCCAACCCGAGTGTGCCGGTGCAAATTTGAACCCCGTCAATGTTTTACTTTGGCGATAATCGACGATTTTTGGTCAAATTATGACGTCACTTTTGCACCAAAGAGTTGTAATTCCCAAGGTTTTGCGAATTTTGCATGACTCCACACAGGAAAGTTGTTCAGGATGCTCAACTTGGTCGATTTGCACCGTCAAAACGCGATTTCCAGAGTTAACTATTAGAAAAACAAGATGGCCGCTCTTCCCTTTTCCCTGCCCTGGGAATAACCTTTTTAATTTTCGAGGCACCCCGAAAAGCCGAATTAGCGTGATTACTTCTTGCGGATACCCCACCCGAGTGTGCCCGTGCAAATTTGAACCCCGTCAATGTTTTACTTTGGCGGTAATCGACGATTTTTGGTCAAATTATGACGTCACTTTTGCACCAAAAAGTTGTATTTCCCTAGGTTTTGCAAATTTTGCATGACTCCACACAGGAAAGTTGTTCAGGATGCTCAACTTGATCGATTTGCACCGTCAAAACGCGATTTCCAGAGTTGACTATTAGAAAAACAAGATGGCCGCTCTTCCCTTTTCCCTGCCCGGGGAATAACCTTTTTAATTTTCGTGGCACCCCGAAAAACCGAATTAGCGTGATTACTTCTTGCGGATACCCCACCCGAGTGTGCCGGTGCAAATTTGAACCCCCTCAATGTTTTACTTTGGCGGTAATCGACGATTTTTGGTCAAATAATGACGTCATTTTTGCACCAAAAAGTTGTAATTCCGTAGGTTTTGCGAATTTTGCAAGACTCCACACAGGAAAGTTGTTCAGGATGCTCAACTTGGTCGATTTGCACCGTCAAAACGCGATTTCCAGAGTTGACTATTAGAAAAACAAGATGGCCGCTCTTCCCTTTTCCCTGCCCGGGGAATAAACTTTTTAATTTTCGTGGCACCCCGAAAAACCGAATTAGCGTGATTACTTCTTGCGGATACCCCACCCGAGTGTGCCGGTGCAAATTTGAACCCCCTCAATGTTTTACTTTGGCGGTAATCGACGATTTTTGGTCAAATTATGACGTCACTTTTGCACCAAAAAGTTGTAATTCCCTAGGTTTTGCGAATTTTGCATGACTCCACACAGGAAAGTTGTTCAGGATGCTCAACTTGGTCGATTTGCACCGTCAAAACGCGATTTCCAGAGTTGGCTATTAGAAAAACAAGATGGCCGCTCTTCCCTTTTACATGGCCGGGGAATAAACTTTTTAATTTTCGTGGCACCCCGAAAAACCGAATTAGCGTGATTACTTCTTGCGGATACCCCACCCGAGTGTGCCGGTGCAAATTTGAACCCGTCAATGTTTTACTTTGGCGGTAATCGACGATTTTTGGTCAAATTATGACGTCACTTTTGCACCAAAAAGTTGTAATTCCCAAGGTTTTGCGAATTTTGCATGACTCCACACAGGAAAGTTGTTCAGGATGCTCAACTTGGTCGATTTGCACCGTCAAAACGCGATTTCCAGAGTTGACTATTAGAAAAACAAGATGGCCGCTCTTCCCTTTTACCTGGCCGGGGAATAACCTTTTTAATTTTCGAGGCACCCCAAAAAGCCGAATTAGCGTGATTACTTCTTGCGGATACCCCACCCGAGTGTGCCGGTGCAAATTTGAACCCGCCAATGATTTACTTTGGCGGTAATCGACGATTTTTGGTCAAATTATGACGTCACTTTTGCACCAAAAAGTTGTAATTCCCAAGGTTTTGCGAATTTTGCATGACTCCACACAGGAAAGTTGTTCAGGATGCTCAACTTGGTCGATTTGCACCGTCAAAACTCGATTTCCAGAGTTGACTATTAGAAAAACAAGATGGCCGCTCTTCCCTTTTACCTGGCCGGGGAATAAACTTTTTAATTTTCGTGGCACCCCGAAAAACCGAATTAGCGTGATTACTTCTTGCGGATACCCCACCCGAGTGTGCCGGTGCAAATTTGAACCCGTCAATGTTTTACTTTGGCGGTAATCGACGATTTTTGGTCAAATTATGACGTCACTTTTGCACCAAAAAGTTGTAATTCCCAAGGTTTTGCGAATTTTGCATGACTCCACACAGGAAAGTTGTTCAGGATGCTCAACTTAGTCGATTTGCACCGTCAAAACGCGATTTCCAGAGTTGACTATTAGAAAAGCAAAATGGCCGCTCTTCCCTTTTTCCTGCCCGGGGAATAAACTTTTTAATTTTCGTGGCACCCCGAAAAACCGAATTAGCGTGATTACTTCTTGCGGATACCCCACCCGAGTGTGCCGGTGCAAATTTGAACCCCCTCAATGTTTTACTTTGGCGGTAATCGACGATTTTTGGTCAAATAATGACGTCATTTTTGCACCAAAAAGTTGTAATTCCCAAGGTTTTGCGAATTTTGCATGACTCCACACAGGAAAGTTGTTCAGGATGCTCAACTTGGTCGATTTCCACCGTCAAAACGCGATTTCCAGAGTTGAATATTAGAAAAACAAGATGGCCACTCTTCCCTTTTCCCTGCCCGGGGAATAAACTTTTTAATTTTCGTGGCACCCCGAAAAACCGAATTAGCGTGATTACTTCTTGCGGATACCCCACCCGAGTGTGCCGGTGCAAATTTGAACCCCTTCAATGTTTTACTTTGACGGTAATCGACGATTTTTGGTCAAGTTATGACGTCACTTTTGCACCAAAAAGTTGTAATTCCCAAGGTTTTGCGAATTTTGCATGACTCCACACAGGAAAGTTGTTCAGGATGCTCAACTTGGTCGATTTGCACCGTCAAAACGCGATTTCCAGAGTTGACTTCTAGAAAAACAAGATGGCCGCTCTTCCCTTTTACCTGGCCGGGGAATAAACTTTTTAATTTTCGTGGCACCCCGAAAAACCGAATTAGCGTGATTACTTCTTGCGGATACCCCACCCGAGTGTGCCGGTGCAAATTTGAACCACGTCAATGTTTTACTTTGGCGGTAATCGACGATTTTTGGTCAAATTATGACGTCACTTTTGCACCAAAAAGTTGTATTTCCCTAGGTTTTGCAAATTTTGCATGACTCCACACAGGAAAGTTGTTCAGGATGCTCAACTTGGTCGATTTGCACCGTCAAAACGCGATTTCCAGAGTTGACTATTAGAAAAACAAGATGGCCGCTCTTCACTTTTCCCTGCCAGGGGAATAAACTTTTTAATTTTCGTGGCACCCCGAAAAACCGAACTAGCGTGATTACTTCTTGCGGATACCCAACCCGAGTGTGCCGGTGCAAATTTGAACCCCGTCAATGTTTTACTTTGGCGATAATCGACGATTTTTGGTCAAATTATGACGTCACTTTTGCACCAAAGAGTTGTAATTCCCAAGGTTTTGCGAATTTTGCATGACTCCACACAGGAAAGTTGTTCAGGATGCTCAACTTGGTCGATTTGCACCGTCAAAACGCGATTTCCAGAGTTAACTATTAGAAAAACAAGATGGCCGCTCTTCCCTTTTCCCTGCCCTGGGAATAACCTTTTTAATTTTCGAGGCACCCCGAAAAGCCGAATTAGCGTGATTACTTCTTGCGGATACCCCACCCGAGTGTGCCCGTGCAAATTTGAACCCCGTCAATGTTTTACTTTGGCGGTAATCGACGATTTTTGGTCAAATTATGACGTCACTTTTGCACCAAAAAGTTGTATTTCCCTAGGTTTTGCAAATTTTGCATGACTCCACACAGGAAAGTTGTTCAGGATGCTCAACTTGATCGATTTGCACCGTCAAAACGCGATTTCCAGAGTTGACTATTAGAAAAACAAGATGGCCGCTCTTCCCTTTTCCCTGCCCGGGGAATAACCTTTTTAATTTTCGTGGCACCCCGAAAAACCGAATTAGCGTGATTACTTCTTGCGGATACCCCACCCGAGTGTGCCGGTGCAAATTTGAACCCCCTCAATGTTTTACTTTGGCGGTAATCGACGATTTTTGGTCAAATAATGACGTCATTTTTGCACCAAAAAGTTGTAATTCCGTAGGTTTTGCGAATTTTGCAAGACTCCACACAGGAAAGTTGTTCAGGATGCTCAACTTGGTCGATTTGCACCGTCAAAACGCGATTTCCAGAGTTGACTATTAGAAAAACAAGATGGCCGCTCTTCCCTTTTCCCTGCCCGGGGAATAAACTTTTTAATTTTCGTGGCACCCCGAAAAACCGAATTAGCGTGATTACTTCTTGCGGATACCCCACCCGAGTGTGCCGGTGCAAATTTGAACCCCCTCAATGTTTTACTTTGGCGGTAATCGACGATTTTTGGTCAAATTATGACGTCACTTTTGCACCAAAAAGTTGTAATTCCCTAGGTTTTGCGAATTTTGCATGACTCCACACAGGAAAGTTGTTCAGGATGCTCAACTTGGTCGATTTGCACCGTCAAAACGCGATTTCCAGAGTTGGCTATTAGAAAAACAAGATGGCCGCTCTTCCCTTTTACATGGCCGGGGAATAAACTTTTTAATTTTCGTGGCACCCCGAAAAACCGAATTAGCGTGATTACTTCTTGCGGATACCCCACCCGAGTGTGCCGGTGCAAATTTGAACCCGTCAATGTTTTACTTTGGCGGTAATCGACGATTTTTGGTCAAATTATGACGTCACTTTTGCACCAAAAAGTTGTAATTCCCAAGGTTTTGCGAATTTTGCATGACTCCACACAGGAAAGTTGTTCAGGATGCTCAACTTGGTCGATTTGCACCGTCAAAACGCGATTTCCAGAGTTGACTATTAGAAAAACAAGATGGCCGCTCTTCCCTTTTACCTGGCCGGGGAATAACCTTTTTAATTTTCGAGGCACCCCAAAAAGCCGAATTAGCGTGATTACTTCTTGCGGATACCCCACCCGAGTGTGCCGGTGCAAATTTGAACCCGCCAATGATTTACTTTGGCGGTAATCGACGATTTTTGGTCAAATTATGACGTCACTTTTGCACCAAAAAGTTGTAATTCCCAAGGTTTTGCGAATTTTGCATGACTCCACACAGGAAAGTTGTTCAGGATGCTCAACTTGGTCGATTTGCACCGTCAAAACTCGATTTCCAGAGTTGACTATTAGAAAAACAAGATGGCCGCTCTTCCCTTTTACCTGGCCGGGGAATAAACTTTTTAATTTTCGTGGCACCCCGAAAAACCGAATTAGCGTGATTACTTCTTGCGGATACCCCACCCGAGTGTGCCGGTGCAAATTTGAACCCGTCAATGTTTTACTTTGGCGGTAATCGACGATTTTTGGTCAAATTATGACGTCACTTTTGCACCAAAAAGTTGTAATTCCCAAGGTTTTGCGAATTTTGCATGACTCCACACAGGAAAGTTGTTCAGGATGCTCAACTTAGTCGATTTGCACCGTCAAAACGCGATTTCCAGAGTTGACTATTAGAAAAGCAAAATGGCCGCTCTTCCCTTTTTCCTGCCCGGGGAATAAACTTTTTAATTTTCGTGGCACCCCGAAAAACCGAATTAGCGTGATTACTTCTTGCGGATACCCCACCCGAGTGTGCCGGTGCAAATTTGAACCCCCTCAATGTTTTACTTTGGCGGTAATCGACGATTTTTGGTCAAATAATGACGTCATTTTTGCACCAAAAAGTTGTAATTCCCAAGGTTTTGCGAATTTTGCATGACTCCACACAGGAAAGTTGTTCAGGATGCTCAACTTGGTCGATTTCCACCGTCAAAACGCGATTTCCAGAGTTGAATATTAGAAAAACAAGATGGCCACTCTTCCCTTTTCCCTGCCCGGGGAATAAACTTTTTAATTTTCGTGGCACCCCGAAAAACCGAATTAGCGTGATTACTTCTTGCGGATACCCCACCCGAGTGTGCCGGTGCAAATTTGAACCCCTTCAATGTTTTACTTTGACGGTAATCGACGATTTTTGGTCAAGTTATGACGTCACTTTTGCACCAAAAAGTTGTAATTCCCAAGGTTTTGCGAATTTTGCATGACTCCACACAGGAAAGTTGTTCAGGATGCTCAACTTAGTCGATTTGCACCGTCAAAACGCGATTTCCAGAGTTGACTATTAGAAAAACAAGATGGCCGCTCTTCCCTTTTTCCTGCCCGGGGAATAAACTTTTTAATTTTCGTGGCACCCCGAAAAACCGAATTAGCGTGATTACTTCTTGCGGATACCCCACCCGAGTGTGCCGGTGCAAATTTGAACCCCCTCAATGTTTTACTTTGGCGGTAATCGACGATTTTTGGTCAAATAATGACGTCATTTTTGCACCAAAAAGTTTTAATTCCCTAGGTTTTGCGAATTTTGCATGACTCCACACAGGAAAGTTGTTCAGGATGCTCAACTTGGTCGATTTGCACCGTCAAAACGCGATTTCCAGAGTTGGCTATTAGAAAAACAAGATGGCCGCTCTTCCCTTTTACATGGCCGGGGAATAAACTTTTTAATTTTCGTGGCACCCCGAAAAACCGAATTAGCGTGATTACTTCTTGCGGATACCCCACCCGAGTGTGCCGGTGCAAATTTGAACCCGTCAATGTTTTACTTTGACGGTAATCGACGATTTTTGGTCAAATTATGACGTCACTTTTGCACCAAAAAGTTGTAATTCCCAAGGTTTTGCGAATTTTGCATGACTCCACACAGGAAAGTTGTTCAGGATGCTCAACTTGGTCGATTTGCACCGTCAAAACGCGATTTCCAGAGTTGACTATTAGAAAAACAAGATGGCCGCTCTTCCCTTTTACCTGGCCGGGGAATAACCTTTTTAATTTTCGAGGCACCCCGAAAAGCCGAATTAGCGTGATTACTTCTTGCGGATACCCCACCCGAGTGTGCCCGTGCAAATTTGAACCCCGTCAATGTTTTACTTTGGCGGTAATCGACGATTTTTGGTCAAATGATGACGTCACTTTTGCACCAAAAAGTTGTAATTCCCAAGGTTTTGCGAATTTTGCATGACTCCACACAGGAAATTTGTTCAGGATGCTCAACTTGGTCGATTTGCACCGTCAAAACGCGATTTCCAGAGTTGACTATTAGAAAAACAAGATGGCCGCTCTTCCCTTTTCTCTGCCGGGGAATAAACTTTTTAATTATCGTGGCACCCCGAAAAAACGAATTAGCGTGATTACTTCTTGCGGATACCCCACCCGAGTGTGCCGGTGCAAATTTAAACCCCTTCAATGTTTTACTTTGACGGTAATCGACGATTTTTGTTCAAATTATGACGTCACTTTTGCACCAAAAAGTTGTTATTCCCAAGGTTTTGCGAATTTTGCATGACTCCACACAGGAAAGTTGTTCAGGATGCTCAACTTAGTCGATTTGCACCGTCAAAACGCGATTTCCAGAGTTGACTATTAGAAAAACAAGATGGCCACTCTTCCCTTTTCCCTGCCCGGGGAATAAACTTTTTAATTTTCGTGGCACCCCGAAAAACCGAATTAGCGTGAATACTTCTTGCGGATACCCCACCCGAGTGTGCCGGTGCAAATTTGAACACCGTCAATGTTTTACTTTGGCGGTAATCGACGATTTTTGGTCAAATTATGACGTCACTTTTGCACCAAAAAGTTGTAATTCCCAAGGTTTTGCGAATTTTGCATGACTCCACACAGGAAAGTTGTTCAGGATGCTCAACTTGGTCGATTTGCACCGTCAAAACGCGATTTCCAGAGTTGACTATTAGAAAAACAAGATGGCCGCTCTTCCCTTTTACCTGCCCGGGGAATAACCTTTTTAATTTTCGAGGCACCCCGAAAAGCCGAATTAGCGTGATTACTTCTTGCGGATACCCCACCCGAGTGTGCCGGTGCAAATTTGAAGCACGCCAATGATTTATTTTGGCGGTAATCGACGATTTTTGGTCAAGTTATGACGTCACTTTTGCACCAAAAAGTTGTAATTCCCTAGGTTTTGCGAATTTTGCATGACTCCACACAGGAAAGTTGTTCAGGATGCTCAACTTGGTCGATTTGCACCGTCAAAACGCGATTTCCAGAGTTGACTATTAGAAAAACAAGATGGCCGCTCTTCCCTTTTACCTGGCCGGGGAATAAACTTTTTAATTTTCGTGGCACCCCGAAAAACCGAATTAGCGTGATTACTTCTTGCGGATACCCCACCCGAGTGTGCCGGTGCAAATTTGAACCCCCTCAATGTTTTACTTTGGCGGTAATCGACGATTTTTGGTCAAATTATGACGTCACTTTTGCACCAAAAAGTTGTAATTCCCTAGGTTTTGCGAATTTTGCATGACTCCACACAGGAAAGTTGTTCAGGATGCTCAACTTGGTCGATTTGCACCGTCAAAACGCGATTTCCAGAGTTGGCTATTAGAAAAACAAGATGGCCGCTCTTCCCTTTTACATGGCCGGGGAATAAACTTTTTAATTTTCGTGGCACCCCGAAAAACCGAATTAGCGTGATTACTTCTTGCGGATACCCCACCCGAGTGTGCCGGTGCAAATTTGAACCCGTCAATGTTTTACTTTGGCGGTAATCGACGATTTTTGGTCAAATTATGACGTCACTTTTGCACCAAAAAGTTGTAATTCCCAAGGTTTTGCGAATTTTGCATGACTCCACACAAGAAAGTTGTTCAGGATGCTCAACTTGGTCGATTTGCACCGTCAAAACGCGATTTCCAGAGTTGACTATTAGAAAAACAAATTGGCCGCTCTTCCCTTTTACCTGGCCGGGGAATAAACTTTTTAATTTTCGTGGCACCCCGAAAAACCGAATTAGCGTGATTACTTCTTGCGGATACCCCACCCGAGTGTGCCGGTGCAAATTTGAACCCGTCAATGTTTTACTTTGGCGGTAATCGACGATTTTTGGTCAAATTATGACGTCACTTTTGCAACAAAAGGTTGTAATTCCCAAGGTTTTGCGAATTTTGCATGACTCCACACAGGAAAGTTGTTCAGGATGCTCAACTTGGTCGATTTGCACCTTCAAAACGCGATTTCCAGAGTTGACTATTAGAAAAACAAGATGGCGCTCTTCCCTTTTCCCTGCCCGGGGAATAACCTTTTTAATTTTCGAGGCACCCCGAAAAGCCGAATTAGCGTGATTACTTCTTGCGGATACCCCACCCGAGTGTGCCCGTGCAAATTTGAACCCCGTCAATGTTTTACTTTGGCGGTAATCGACGATTTTTGGTCAAATTATGACGTCACTTTTGCACCAAAAAGTTGTAATTCCCAAGGTTTTGCGAATTTTGCATGACTCCACACAGGAAAGTTGTTCAGGATGCTCAACTTGGTCGATTTGCACCGTCAAAACGCGATTTCCAGAGTTGACTATTAGAAAAACAAGATGGCCGCTCTTCCCTTTTACCTGGCCGGGGAATAAACTTTTTAATTTTCGTGGCACCCCGAAAAACCGAATTAGCGTGATTACTTCTTGCGGATACCCCACCCGAGTGTGCCGGTGCAAATTTGAAGCACGCCAATGATTTATTTTGGCGGTAATCGACGATTTTTGGTCAAGTTATGACGTCACTTTTGCACCAAAAAGTTGTAATTCCCTAGGTTTTGCGAATTTTGCATGACTCCACACAGGAAAGTTGTTCAGGATGCTCAACTTGGTCGATTTGCACCGTCAAAACGCGATTTCCAGAGTTGACTATTAGAAAAACAAGATGGCCGCTCTTCCCTTTTACCTGGCCGGGGAATAAACTTTTTAATTTTCGTGGCACCCCGAAAAACCGAATTAGCGTGATTACTTCTTGCGGATACCCCACCCGAGTGTGCCGGTGCAAATTTGAACCCGTCAATGTTTTACTTTGGCGGTAATCGACGATTTTTGGTCAAATTATGACGTCACTTTTGCACAAAAAAGTTGTAATTCCCAAGGTTTTGCGAATTTTGCAAAACTCCACACAGGAAAGTTGTTCAGGATGCTCAACTTGGTCGATTTGCACCGTCAAAACGCGATTTCCAGAGTTGACTATTAGAAAAACAAGATGGCGCTCTTCCCTTTTCCCTGCCCGGGGAATAACCTTTTTAATGTTCGAGGCACCCCGAAAAGCCGAATTAGCGTGGTTTCTTTCTTGCGGATACCCCACCCGAGTGTGCCCGTGCAAATTTGAACCCCGTCAATGTTTTACTTTGGCGGTAATCGACGATTTTTGGTCAAATTATGACGTCACTTTTGCACCAAAAAGTTGTAATTCCCAAGGTTTTGCGAATTTTGCATGACTCCACACAGGAAAGTTGTTCAGGATGCTCAACTTGGTCGATTTGCACCGTCAAAACGCGATTTCCAGAGTTGACTATTAGAAAAACAAGATGGCCGCTCTTCCCTTTTACCTGGCCGGGGAATAACCTTTTTAATTTTCGAGGCACCCCGAAAAGCCGAATTAGCGTGATTACTTCTTGCGGATACCCCACCCGAGTGTGCCGGTGCAAATTTGAACCTGCCAATGATTTACTTTGGCGGTAATCGACGATTTTTGGTCAAATTATGACGTCACTTTTGCACCAAAAAGTTGTAATTCCCAAGGTTTTGCGAATTTTGCATGACTCCACACAGGAAAGTTGTCCAGGATGCTCAACTTGGTCGATTTGCACCGTCAAAACGCGATTTCCAGAGTTGACTATTAGAAAAACAAGATGGCCGCTCTTCCCTTTTCCCTGCCCGGGGAATAAACTTTTTAATTTTCGTGGCACCCCGAAAAACCGAATTAGCGTGATTACTTCTTGCGGATACCCCACCCGAGTGTGCCGGTGCAAATTTGAACCCCCTCAATGTTTTACTTTGGCGGTAATCGACGATTTTTGGTCAAATTTTGACGTCACTTTTGCACCAAAAAGTTGTAATTCCCTAGGTTTTGCGAATTTTGCATGACTCCACACAGGAAAGTTGTTCAGGATGCTCAACTTGGTCGATTTGCACCGTCAAAACGCGATTTCCAGAGTTGGCTATTAGAAAAACAAGATGGCCGCTCTTCCCTTTTACATGGCCGGGGAATAAACTTTTTAATTTTCGTGGCACCCCGAAAAACCGAATTAGCGTGATTACTTCTTGCGGATACCCCACCCGAGTGTGCCGGTGCAAATTTGAACCCGTCAATGTTTTACTTTGGCGGTAATCGACGATTTTTGGTCAAATTATGACGTCACTTTTGCACCAAAAAGTTGTAATTCCCAAGGTTTTGCGAATTTTGCATGACTCCACACAGGAAAGTTGTTCAGGATGCTCAACTTGGTCGATTTGCACCGTCAAAACTCGATTTCCAGAGTTGACTATTAGAAAAACAAATTGGCCGCTCTTCCCTTTTACCTGGCCGGGGAATAAACTTTTTAATTTTCGTGGCACCCCGAAAAACCGAATTAGCGTGATTACTTCTTGCGGATACCCCACCCGAGTGTGCCGGTGCAAATTTGAACCCGTCAATGTTTTACTTTGGCGGTAATCGACGATTTTTGGTCAAATTATGACGTCACTTTTGCACCAAAAGGTTGTAATTCCCAAGGTTTTGCGAATTTTGCATGACTCCACACAGGAAAGTTGTTCAGGATGCTCAACTTGGTCGATTTGCACCTTCAAAACGCGATTTCCAGAGTTGACTATTAGAAAAACAAGATGGCCGCTCTTCCCTTTTACCTGGCCGGGGAATAAACTTTTTAATTTTCGTGGCACCCCGAAAAACCGAATTAGCGTGATTACTTCTTGCGGATACCCCACCCGAGTGTGCCGGTGCAAATTTGAAGCACGCCAATGATTTATTTTGGCGGTAATCGACGATTTTTGGTCAAGTTATGACGTCACTTTTGCACCAAAAAGTTGTAATTCCCTAGGTTTTGCGAATTTTGCATGACTCCACACAGGAAAGTTGTTCAGGATGCTCAACTTGGTCGATTTGCACCGTCAAAACGCGATTTCCAGAGTTGACTATTAGAAAAACAAGATGGCCGCTCTTCCCTTTTACCTGGCCGGGGAATAAACTTTTTAATTTTCGTGGCACCCCGAAAAACCGAATTAGCGTGATTACTTCTTGCGGATACCCCACCCGAGTGTGCCGGTGCAAATTTGAACCCGTCAATGTTTTACTTTGGCGGTAATCGACGATTTTTGGTCAAATTATGACGTCACTTTTGCACAAAAAAGTTGTAATTCCCAAGGTTTTGCGAATTTTGCAAAACTCCACACAGGAAAGTTGTTCAGGATGCTCAACTTGGTCGATTTGCACCGTCAAAACGCGATTTCCAGAGTTGACTATTAGAAAAACAAGATGGCGCTCTTCCCTTTTCCCTGCCCGGGGAATAACCTTTTTAATGTTCGAGGCACCCCGAAAAGCCGAATTAGCGTGGTTTCTTTCTTGCGGATACCCCACCCGAGTGTGCCCGTGCAAATTTGAACCCCGTCAATGTTTTACTTTGGCGGTAATCGACGATTTTTGGTCAAATTATGACGTCACTTTTGCACCAAAAAGTTGTAATTCCCAAGGTTTTGCGAATTTTGCATGACTCCACACAGGAAAGTTGTTCAGGATGCTCAACTTGGTCGATTTGCACCGTCAAAACGCGATTTCCAGAGTTGACTATTAGAAAAACAAGATGGCCGCTCTTCCCTTTTACCTGGCCGGGGAATAACCTTTTTAATTTTCGAGGCACCCCGAAAAGCCGAATTAGCGTGATTACTTCTTGCGGATACCCCACCCGAGTGTGCCGGTGCAAATTTGAACCTGCCAATGATTTACTTTGGCGGTAATCGACGATTTTTGGTCAAATTATGACGTCACTTTTGCACCAAAAAGTTGTAATTCCCAAGGTTTTGCGAATTTTGCATGACTCCACACAGGAAAGTTGTCCAGGATGCTCAACTTGGTCGATTTGCACCGTCAAAACGCGATTTCCAGAGTTGACTATTAGAAAAACAAGATGGCCGCTCTTCCCTTTTCCCTGCCCGGGGAATAAACTTTTTAATTTTCGTGGCACCCCGAAAAACCGAATTAGCGTGATTACTTCTTGCGGATACCCCACCCGAGTGTGCCGGTGCAAATTTGAACCCCCTCAATGTTTTACTTTGGCGGTAATCGACGATTTTTGGTCAAATTTTGACGTCACTTTTGCACCAAAAAGTTGTAATTCCCTAGGTTTTGCGAATTTTGCATGACTCCACACAGGAAAGTTGTTCAGGATGCTCAACTTGGTCGATTTGCACCGTCAAAACGCGATTTCCAGAGTTGGCTATTAGAAAAACAAGATGGCCGCTCTTCCCTTTTACATGGCCGGGGAATAAACTTTTTAATTTTCGTGGCACCCCGAAAAACCGAATTAGCGTGATTACTTCTTGCGGATACCCCACCCGAGTGTGCCGGTGCAAATTTGAACCCGTCAATGTTTTACTTTGGCGGTAATCGACGATTTTTGGTCAAATTATGACGTCACTTTTGCACCAAAAAGTTGTAATTCCCAAGGTTTTGCGAATTTTGCATGACTCCACACAGGAAAGTTGTTCAGGATGCTCAACTTGGTCGATTTGCACCGTCAAAACTCGATTTCCAGAGTTGACTATTAGAAAAACAAATTGGCCGCTCTTCCCTTTTACCTGGCCGGGGAATAAACTTTTTAATTTTCGTGGCACCCCGAAAAACCGAATTAGCGTGATTACTTCTTGCGGATACCCCACCCGAGTGTGCCGGTGCAAATTTGAACCCGTCAATGTTTTACTTTGGCGGTAATCGACGATTTTTGGTCAAATTATGACGTCACTTTTGCACCAAAAGGTTGTAATTCCCAAGGTTTTGCGAATTTTGCATGACTCCACACAGGAAAGTTGTTCAGGATGCTCAACTTGGTCGATTTGCACCTTCAAAACGCGATTTCCAGAGTTGACTATTAGAAAAACAAGATGGCGCTCTTCCCTTTTCCCTGCCCGGGGAATAACCTTTTTAATTTTCGAGGCACCCCGAAAAGCCGAATTAGCGTGATTACTTCTTGCGGATACCCCACCCGAGTGTGCCCGTGCAAATTTGAACCCCGTCAATGTTTTACTTTGGCGGTAATCGACGATTTTTGGTCAAATTATGACGTCACTTTTGCACCAAAAAGTTGTAATTCCCAAGGTTTTGCGAATTTTGCATGACTCCACACAGGAAAGTTGTTCAGGATGCTCAACTTGGTCGATTTGCACCGTCAAAACGCGATTTCCAGAGTTGACTATTAGAAAAACAAGATGGCCGCTCTTCCCTTTTACCTGGCCGGGGAATAAACTTTTTAATTTTCGTGGCACCCCGAAAAACCGAATTAGCGTGATTACTTCTTGCGGATACCCCACCCGAGTGTGCCGGTGCAAATTTGAACCCGTCAATGTTTTACTTTGGCGGTAATCGACGATTTTTGGTCAAATTATGACGTCACTTTTGCACCAAAAGGTTGTAATTCCCAAGGTTTTGCGAATTTTGCATGACTCCACACAGGAAAGTTGTTCAGGATGCTCAACTTGGTCGATTTGCACCGTCAAAACGCGATTTCCAGAGTTGACTATTAAAAAAACAAGATGGCGCTCTTCCCTTTTCCCTGCCCGGGGAATAACCTTTTTAATTTTCGAGGCACCCCGAAAAGCCGAATTAGCGTGATTACTTCTTGCGGATACCCCACCCGAGTGTGCCCGTGCAAATTTGAACCCCGTCAATGTTTTACTTTGGCGGTA